>NC_140664.1:4870000-5317500 GCF_054131305.1 Coturnix japonica
TGGTTTATCCTCTGAGTCCAGTGCAGGTAACTGTAGTGCAGGAGATAAAAGTTTGATCAATATGTGGCATCCATTCATCACCTCCCTGAACACAATAAGCATAAATGTTACTGTTGCAATAGTCCATTAGGAGGGTATTTAGTTCTGAATCCACATCATTAATCAGAGGATTTTAAACTAGTACATCCCCAGCTGGGAAACCTTCAATTTCTAGTTTAGTGTAAAGGCTGTAATTTTAGTTCAGGACTTTTCTGATTCAGTTACTGATGTCAATGAGATGATGCCAGCTGTGCTATGCGAGCACTGGGAGAGTAATTAGTAGGTCCTATGCTTGCCACGTCTGTAAAGTACATACAGTCAGGGTTGTTTGTTTGTTTGTTTATGTTGTTGTTGTTGTTTTCCATCTCTGACGTATCTGAATATCTGAATCTGTAAATATTTGTGGTGAGAAAAAAGGAGATGTCTTCCTCCCCCTC
This sequence comes from Coturnix japonica, assembly GCF_054131305.1. Classification (NCBI taxonomy): domain Eukaryota; kingdom Metazoa; phylum Chordata; class Aves; order Galliformes; family Phasianidae; genus Coturnix; species Coturnix japonica. The sequence continues at coordinate 4,870,477 of NC_140664.1, forward strand.
CCTATTTTTTTCTTGTTCCCCCCTCAAGCAAGGTGCTTTAACCTTGTCAGGGTATTCTTCTTTCGCACACCACTAATTCACATAAAAGAGTTTGTGAAATTTTTAATGGAAAGCAGCTTCCTGCCTGATGATTGGAATTAATTAACTCTAAACATACTATTACTTCCATTTGCCTTTCTTTTCAGAAAATCTTGATTTTTGCCAGAATAGTACTAAATTCCCTGGGAAGTCAGCATGACATTCTGAAATTGCTGTATTCCCATGATGATGAAACACATACCTAGTGTTTGGGTGCTTTTAAAATTCACTTCAACAATTTGTTTTCCATATTTAGGACTGAATTCATTTTTATCCTTCAGTCCGTTTACATTGCTCAGCAATGCAAAGTGACACTGGCACTGGAGGCAGTTATAAAACATTTGATTGAATGGTGTTAATGGACATTTATACAAATAGACATTTATGCAAATGCCCATTGTACATGAAGTCCTTTTAAAGCTTATTACGAGACTTACTGTTCTCTAAATAGTCTGGAATCTCTCTTCCAAAATTTAATTTTAGTACCAGACCCTTCTTTTCCCAGGTTACTCAGTTCAAAAAATCATATATGTTTATGGAAAGGGATTCTCTTTTCTTACTCTGATTATGTGGAACAGCACAGGGACAGTGAAGGAAAATTCAGAACATTAAGAGCTGTAATAGAGTACATAGCAATGGATATTCATTAGACAGTCACTTTCAGTCCCAAGGTCTCTCTTGCTAATGTGCTTAGTGTGAACTCTCCTTTGATGCTTACTGTTCTGAATTTATCCTGTACCTTAACACAAATTAGTGTTTCAGCTACAGATACAGTATACCAAAACCAGAGAAACAGAGTATGCTCACTACCTCAATGTCTGTTTTAGGAGGAATTTTCATATAGCATAAATGACATTTCCAGCTGAAGTTTACCACAGTTAGCACTATTTGATTAGTTGTGGTGGAGACCTATAATTATCTCTTATTTAAGAAGGCATATGGCTCCAACAGATGGTAAAGGGAAAAAAGTAAGTTAGATAAACACTGCTTTTTGCGCTAGGCTTTCTGGTCTTTGGTTGTGTTTTACAGTGAAGAGCATAGGTTCTAGCAAGATGGCAGACTGTTCATTCAAGGAATGTCCACATGCCTTAAATTTCACTAAAAACAGAAAAATAAGCATGGCCTACAAGTGTTCAAGAAATTTGGCAACAGTAGAAGAAATTAGATGACATAGGAACTTAGTAAATACATATGTGTTTTGTAGGAACTCTAAACAATAAACATCTCTCTTCTGATATTAGAGATATTAGTGGGAATTTTGAATGCCAAAGACCAGAAAGACAGCTCAAAGTGTGTGTCTGGACTGAAAATGGTAGTCAACCACTAGACAGATTTGGGTTAAGTTTTTGACAATACTAACTGGGAAGATACATGCCATAGAAATAATTCATATTACACTCAGGTGGGCTACAGGAAGTCCAGACTGAGATTTTAATGACATTGCTATGTGTACCCCTCAGTGACCCATTCTCCCCACTGAGCTGTGTGAGAAGACTGTGACTGTTTCTAATTTGCTTCAGGGCAAGGGCAGTGAGCTCATTTTACACTGCCTTCTTCTGTGATGCTCCAGCAGATGACTTTCCACTCAAGAAGATTAGGAAAGATCACAGGAACCAGTGACACAGCTTGTCTGCGTAGGTAGTAACATAAGGCCTGTGGGTAGGAAGGTATTGAAATGCTCAGAGCTCTTTCCCAAGTGAGTGTGTTGCGTTGCCCTTCATCTATCTGTGCACGAGCGACCCAGGAGAATGAAACTGTGTTTGAAAGGATGTGACATTTACTTGTGTGGGAACCCAAACATATAGACTATGATATGTTTCTCGAGTCTCTGAATTAATCTGAGATATAAATGCTTCAGTGTGTGCTGTTATTCATAATGAAATGTTTATGGTAAAGCTCTGTTTACAACTACAGCAGCTTGGCTTGCCCATGTTATTGAAGAATATATCTTTCATTAAATCAAAGCTTAGCAGAACTGAGCAGAGTGTAATAATGCTATCCTCAGATGGCGAGAAAGATTCAGGATTTTTCTAGTAATTATCTGGTTTCCACTGCTATGGATGTAAAGGCATTAAAGAGGATAGATTTGAAGTCAGATTACTTTTCCATATGGATTTTTTCCTGACGCTGTAATCATTTCCTGTTCTTTTTTAGAACTCACACACAAAACTCAATAAAGAGCAGAGACAGAATTCTGGAGAAGGCAAGATGTAAACCTGGAGCCATCTTTCAAAAAGGCTGTCATACTGACATTCCCCAGAGCTGTGATTTTATATTTAGAATAACAAATATGACTTTGTTCTCTGCCCTGCTTAGGGGATAGGAAGTGATGTAATCTCTCCAGTAGCAGAGTGCTGGAACCAAGTCATCACATTTTCTACTTCCTTATTTTAAAAAATTACTGAATTGTCTTGCTTCTCTGGACTAGTGAATAAAGGACAGAGTCAGGGTGAGTCCTCTTTCTGATCTTTCTTTGTCAAACTCCAGGATAAATTGTACTAAAGGTGGAGGTAATAGAAAGTTAAAAGTATGGTGTTTTCCCTCCGTAATTCTCAGTAAAGCTATAGCTGGCATGTTCTACAAGATTAATAGAAAAAAATTGTATGTGGGGAAATTATCTTTGAAGGCGATTTTAATACATTTTCTCTTATTCCCACCACTTTTTCTTTACTCTGAGGGCAGTGAGGAATTGGCACATTCTTCCCACAGAAGCTGTGGATGCCCCTTCTCTGGAGGTGTTCAAGGTTGGGTTCTATGGGACCCATCGATGGGCAGCCTGAGATGATAGGTGACAGTGGCAGGGGGGTTGGAACTAGATGGTGTTTAATATTCCTTTCAACCTGAGACATTCATTGATTTTATGATCCTATGATTTTCACGTTTTATTTATGCCTTGCGCTTCTTCTAGGGTAACCTGACATTATTTAAGTTTAGTTTTCTTAATAACAAAGTAAAACAGAATAAGCCATGGATCTAGTACAAAGGCTTTTTCCATTCTTCTGGGACCCAGTGGGACCAGAAAGTAAAGCAAAGTGACGTAGTGATGACCATTCTAGTTGTTCATGGTCTCTGTATCACTACAGCTAAGTACCTCTTCCTTTCTAATGGTTGATTTTCCTTTATAAATTCTCTAAAATATATTGCCTTTCACCCATGGCTATGTTATCATCTAGTATGAAAATCTGGGTTAGGGACTGTGTTAGGCAGTTGTGTTTTTGTAAGCCCTGATGAAATAAAAAGAAACACAGCTCCATCATTTATCAAAGGTCTTGTTATACTTAACTTCCCAGGCAAGTCTGGGTCTCAGGCAGGGATGCGTACTGTCCTTGAAAAGGACTGTTGCTTAACATATATTCCAGTTTCCTTCAGCAGTTACAGATAGCAGGAGGAAGCAAAATTGAAAATGCAATTATGGAAAGAATTTAGCTGATGAGATTGGAGCATCCTAATGATTTATATGCCAAGCAGATTGCAGAGAGCTTAAGAACTGTCCAATCCTATTGCTAGCAAACAGCAAGGATCCACATGACTTCGGCAGCTCTGAGGGATCATTCATCATCAAGTCTTCACTACAGCAAGATACTGGCATTTCAAAGTCTCTCCTTGACAGACATCAGAGGTTGAAATGTGCAAGTGTCATTATCAGTTGAATCTGTCAAGGCGAAATGTTACTGGTATAGAATGACTCTGTTCCTTATCAAGCCATTTTCATAGACCAGAAACAAAACAAAATAAAATAATAATAATAAAAAAGACTGAGTACAAAATGATTAGGGTACAGAAGATCTGAGAGTAAGAAAGGAGATAACTAAGGCATAATGAGAGCCAATTAGTAGAAGAAGGGTGTTAAAAAGGCTCAGAGTTGGAAAAGAAGAAACCGATAAAGCTGGAGAGGACACTGGGGACATCCGGCCAGTAAAGCCTGAGAAGAGTTATAGTCTATCTGGTCTGTGTACTAGGGTTTTAGATATTCTTCAGATGTTCTTCAGGACCTGGTGCTCTTTCTTGAGGATGTTAAACAGGTTTTCTTATCCATTGCTAGCTTACTAACATACTAACTTCTACTTTCCCACCCTGTTCCTCTCTATATACTCTGTGATATTATGGAAAACATACTTTGTAGAAGCTTTTTAACATGTGCCACAGACAGCTCCCTATTGAAGGTTCATTCTCCTGGAAATGGTTCTCAGAACAGTGCAATTTCTATTTTTACTAAATTTGTTTGAAGATTAAATCTGAATTTGTTACTTAGCTCTTTCAATGTCCAGATATTTTGAAGGCTAATTTCATCCAAAGAAGATAAGCAGTAAAGAAAAAGCTATTTAGGAAAAGGACACAGGAAACAGGATTTGTGGTGGCTTAAGAGACATAGCAAGTGTCACAAATACATCTCCTGACAAGAAAATATGCTAAGCAAAAGCTAATATCTGCAAAGTTAGTCGTTCTTTCTTGAATTTACCAAAACTTAAGACATTTGAAACTGTGGAATAAAGAGCTGAACACAGGTAAATATTGTCTTACCTCAAGCTCTCACCAGGGATTGCGAGCTTGTGCTGTCACAACAGACCATGCTAAGGAGTGCTTCTTTTTTTCTTACACCCTCCCTTTATGTACTGAAAAGCTGCTATCAGGTTTCTGATGGATGTCAGCCATAGTAAACACCAGCCTTCATTCTACTGTGTCTGTTAGCTGAAAAGTTTGTACATGTCAGAAAGCTTCCCAAGAACAAGGAGAAATCTGCAGAAGTTACTGAAATGATGGTGATGTTTTTATGGAGAAGACAAAGGATATGTCTGTTTGGTTTGGGTACCACTTCTTATGAGTGAAAAAAGCTTGAGTATGGTCATGCAGCCAGGTGTACACTGCCATTTATCAATGCTTACTGAACGTTTATGGAGACCAAAAACTGCATGTGAGCACAGTGAGGAGGTGGGTAGTGTGTTTCAGCAGTGGCAACAATGGGTCACCTCAACTAATGCAGATTTTCGCGTCAACAAGATGCCAGCTCTTGTTCATTGCTGGTGAAAATAGATAGTTGGATACAATGGTGGTGACTGTGTTTTGTAGCAGAGAATTTGCTCTGTCAAACAGTGTTATTCTCTGTTTATCTATAGAAGTTCCCATGGAAATAAATTGAAGGCATTACTTTTGGAGTGACCCACTTATATCTGTTCTTAAACTAAACAATTTTTGGCACTGTATTTTATCTGCATGTTTTTGATTTTGACCTTCCCAACAAGAGAAATGACTCTTTATGCTACCTTGCAACTCTGGCTCCTAAAGCAATTATACGCTAGCAGTGGTCTGTGCAGGAGTGCATTTGAAAAGTAAATGACATTAAACTTTCCATCTTTGAAGAGTAGCAGTATATCAATATCCAAATCAAATAACATAAAGCTCCCTTTGTCTGCCAGATAGGAATAAGAATGCATTGTGATCCTAATGCAATTTTTGCAGTGTCTCTAACATGATGAGATTTAAATTAAAATAAATAAGACTGCATGCTTAGAAGAGCTAATCAGGATGAAACATTCTAGCCTAATGAGTGTAACACCAGGAAATAAACGTGTTTTTCTTTAGGCTGCTTGGACTTAAAGAAGTATTTGGAAGGTTATGTGATGAGAAGGCAATAGTAAGGTGAAACACTTAATTTGTGCATGGTTGTTCATGGTGAAAGTTGTTAATAGGAAAATGATTTTAATGTAGTTTGGGTTGACATCCCTGTGGTCCTGCTAATTGATTAACAGAGGTCTTATTGCTTTTTAATGAACTCTTTCTCACTGACCCTTTTCATTAACTCCCTTTATTTATTTATTTGTACTTCTTTGTCTGCACTATTCCAGTTCTGGCAGACAGACATCACAACGTGTAATGATTACAATTGATTATAACGTCAAGGCTCCATTCGCTTACCTGTTGTGACATTTAGTGCCCTTTCTTTCTTTCTTTCTTTCTTTCTTTCTTTCTTTCTTTCTTTCTTTCTTTCTTTCTTTCTTTCTTTCTTTCTTTCTTTCTTTCTTTCTTCCTATTCTCTCTCTCTCTCTCTCTCTCTCTCCCTCTCTCCCTCTCTCTCTCTTTCTCTCTCTCTCTCTCTCTCTCTCTCTTTATCTTTCTCTCTCTTTCTCTCTCTCTCTCTTTATCTTTCTCTCTCTTTCTCTCTCTGGACTGGGTTGGAAAGAACCTCAGTTTGGTACTCAGCTGTTCATTGGGTAGACACACAAGTATCACAGACTCCTTCTGTAACTCATGGCAGGTGTTGTTGCCTTCAGTGTAGTTTTGTAAAGCTAAGCAAGTCCTGCTCTGTTCCTGTCAGTGAGAGAAGAATGGACTTCAGTTGAAAATAATTTGTCTCATGAATCTTGCATCCTTTTTCATCAGATTACTAGTGTCTTAAAACCCAGGGGTTCCCCTGTAGTCATATTGTCTTAAAACCCAGAGGTTCTTCTGTAGGCAGAAAAAAAACCTGCATACAGTTTCCTACAGAAGAATTCAAAGTTAGGTAGGGCTATCTCTATCTTGTATATGTGAAACTTATTTGTTTTCATGTGATATAACAGCACAGAAATGAAACCTATGACTGTCTGAAGACAGTGGGCAGAAGCTTAGGCTTTAGGTCCTTGATTTCCTTCATTCAGTCTATTTTGTATGGGCCAACACGGCACCTCTCACATGGGCCAATGGCATGTAGGATTGCGCAGGACTTTCATCAACTTGAATAAAATGTTTTTCGTTTTCTATAATTTCAACCAAGATGCCTGTGCACTTTGAGGTTCCTAAGTTGAAATTTGCTAATAGTTATTGTCTTACCTCCCAGGGAGTGACTTCTAGAAGCACCAAGGGTAACAAGAAAGTAGCCATTTTTAAAAGATGCTCACTGTAGACAAAAGTTGAAGCATTTGAGGTGAACACCCATAGCTCATGCTTCTGAAGACTCCCTGGGGAACATATGATGCTTTAGGTTTCATTAGAAATAAAGTTAGTAGAGTAAGTAAGTGCTGGCATAGGTTTAGCTATTCTCACTTTGAAATCCAACCTGCCTAGTTCTGGGTTGTTTTTTTTTTTTCTTTGAATACTGTGGTTGGAAACCTGTACCAACCTCCTCTGTTAACATTAATTATTGAGAATGCAAGTGTTTAATTACAAGTTATAATAAAACTGGCCTAAATAATCATGAAGCATAAGAGAGAAAATAGTCTCCATGCAGAAATCACACCAGCAGTCTGTCTGTGTTTTGTGCAGGTGATTCCAGCCTTTGCTCAGCCTGTGTTCATGAAAACAACGTTTACAGCAGAATATTTCAGATTTTGTACAGGAACGAAGAGATCATTCTTAATGAATCAATGAACTTCAGAGTACATCTTCTTCTGGATGGTGAAAGGGTGAGTTGTCTTGGGATGTCAATAAGATACAGGAGGGTTGGAATTCCTCGTACCTGATTTCAGGTGGCCATCGCATAAACACCTCCACTTGAAATGTTATCATGGGATCTATCTGGTGTCACAGGTCTCATCAATATAAGTGATAGAGGGGAGAACATTAGTTATCTGACCTACTGTCAACATCTTCATTAGAAGATCCTGTACTCATCATATATATATATATATATATATGTATATGCTGATGAAGGTGCTTGGGATAATTTGTTTAGATGCAGATGCCTGTACTGTTAACATCTGTATTAGGGCAGATAGAACCTAGGCTCTGTGCCTTTTATAAAATACAGTCTATGCCCTAGCTTTCTAGTGGAACAGATGTTGATATGCTCTAGTGTGTCTGTAAATCAGAAACTCAAGTGTGTCAACCATAATTTGTCACTTGTGCACAAAATCACTCATTCTACATCTGCACAGGTCAATCTCACCTGACAAAATGAACAGTTTTTTGTATCTTTTTTCTCCCCTTATATATTACTGTTACCATCTCTTTTTACCTTGTGACTGTTCTTTTGCCTAACAGCCACAATATTGTGACCAAGTTGCCCAATTCCTTCCAATCAAAGTTCTCCTCATTTTTCTTATCACTGCTCCAGACTGCAGGAATGGATCTTGCTAAAGCTTACAGTCTCTATTGTCTTCCCATTCTGTGTCAAATCCCTCAAGCCAAGCACCCACACAAATGAAGTACATGATCTGAAGTGCTCATCTTGTGAGAAATAACTGACTTCATCTTATTGATCAGAAACCAGTGCCTCCCAGTGCTTTTGCCTGTATCTTGGATCTACAAGACAGGAGCAATGTTGAGTACAGGGAGTACAAGTTTTCTAAAGATATATTCGAGCATGACAATTGATTGCAACCCAGTGTGCCATTGCTGTGCACTGCCTGCACAAGGACTGGTACAGAGTATATGGCATCAGGCCCTGCTGTCAGTGATAATGAGAGACATATGACATCAGTTGTTTTTTGTCAGATCAGATTGCTGTCAAAAATAGACCCTATTAGTTGTACAGCCAGCATGAATTGTGTGCTGCGCATTGGGCCAGAGATGCTCGATGGACCTTAATTGTATAACTTTGAGCATAAACATATTTAAAATTTCTGTTTCCACTGATTCCAACCCACAATTACCTGGATTATATATAAATCTAAATTAAAATGGGTTGAGAAACTAATTTAAACTTATTTCTCATGCTTCCCTTTCCTTCTCACTTTTTATTTTATAAGTTGTGATCAGTTTATTCCTCCCTTGAATTGTTGTTTGATTGCTTACAAGAAAAAAATATTAAATGCATTAATATTCGTTAGAAAAATGTCTCAACATATTTAATTGAATATTAATTTTATCCTTCCACAGTGGAACATCTCTGATTAAGTATCCCACCCCTCAAATTACAACAGTTTCCAATCTGTTAAGCAGTGATGATTTCTGATGATTTTTGCATTAATATTCAGAGGAGCTGTGCACCTCACAAAACTGAAGCAATAATCCCACAAGATTCCTCATAGTTAAAACTCATCCTGACTCTTCTGTCCCATGTCCATCCCAAGGAGGTCCCTTGGGAAAAAGATAACTGCCCAATTCTGTGTTTGAACAGAGAGATTTTATAAAGAGAAAAGTCTCTTATCTCTGTATGAGGAAGTTATTCTGACTTTTCAAGTGTGTAGAATATAATGATTAATGAGTTTCTTGGCCCCAGATGAACAGCTGCAGATATTCTAAAAAATCAAATGTAAAAAGTAAAGGCTCTGTAAAACTTTCTTTCTTAGGTGGTTAGCAAAATGCACTTGTTAATGCTCCTAACCTTGGATTTATGCTGCGTTATCTGATCCTCCAGGATTGTAACAATTCAGTGTAAATAGGGGAGGAAGTAAAGAGCACTGCTTTACAGGGCGCCATGCTCAGAAGACTCCTACTATATTTGCAACTACTGCTGAGAGACAGTATTGCGTGCTATTTCATGTCTGTCACATTATCTGATATGCCTGATGCAATTCTTGCAAAGTAGCTTTGGGGAACTACATATGGGTCAGTACATTCTGTTCATCACTTAATTTATTTAATACACAATAGATGCCAGTTGTATTTGAATCTGTTTAGTGCTCTGCTATTTATTTTGGCCTGAGGGTGAAGCATTTGTTTGCTGCCTTTTTTTTTGTCTAAATCAAAGACATGGTAAATACACAAGTTAGTTAGGCTGCAAAGTGGGGGTATTGAGTTTATATGCTCCAAGTCATTTCTGCTGCCAGAACTGATGTTATCAAATATTACATCAAGGAAGCAGTATGCCTTCTCCGCATGGTGCTAGGGTGGTTTTGTTGATGAGATAGGCTCATCAAAACAAAACAACAACAAAAACAAAGAGAAACAGGAAAAGAGGAAAAAATAATCAGGTGCATGTTTAGACTAGATTATTTGCTACTGTTTTATTTCCACGCAGCTCAGAAGGATACTTTTTTTTTTTTTTTTTTTTTTTCCTGGTGTTATATGGAAGAAACCTCTATTATCCATCTACAAGTGACACTTGAATATACCTTTTACCATTTAGATGGTGCTCTAAACTGTATTAAATGCCTTTCTCTATGTTATCCCAGAATTCATTATTCTTTGAATTTGAACCAGTTTTGCAGACTTTGATGTTACAGAGAAGTCTAATTTTCTTTCAGTCTTGACAAAGAAGGAGCTCTGCCCTTTTTTATTGAGCAGTAAAATGAATAACTTGCTTCCTTGCTTGCTGGCTCTGTTGGAGAACAATTTAGTAGCTGATGGAGAATAGAATGAGGCATTCTGGAACATAACAGTACTGGTAGAATTTGTACTTTCCAGTGAGATGAGACAGACAGATCATTCAGGTTGACATCCTGGATAAACTGTTAAACATTATGGAAGTACATCACAGGAGTTCTGGAAACTTCATTTGCAGAGTTGCTTAGAAAATAAATCAAAGAAGTAAACATAAACCAGAAAAATTAGAATTTGAAATTGAAATGATGCGTTTGATTCAAGACTGCTTCAAGAGAAATATGAATGTTACTGTGTATATACACTTCATTGCATGATATGCTTCTGTATTTCATATACAAAACTTTTTACTGAGTAGATTCCAAAGATTATTTAACAAAATACATTTCCCTATGAGGGTAGAAAGGAGCCTGAATTCTGGACATTCTTTCCAGGAGTATTTTGTGCTCTCAGCCAAATGTGGTTTTGCACAAGCTGGGCCAAAGTTCCAAACCAGGGGAAATGTTGACTGATTCAGTCCTGTAATGAAGAACTTTCCATGAGGCACAAGTTAGCATTACGAGAAACTGTAGGGCAACATTAGACTGCTGTGAACAGTTTATATTTTTTTATTTCCACAAAGATATTTATCTTCTCTTTTATCAGCTGTAATTTTGATCATTAATACAACTTTGCAAAAAACATCAGAAGACCCTTCACAGTGTATCTAGAAGGATCACTCCCTGGCTTAAACAGTCAAATATGAATTATATTTCAGATAAATTTTTCAGGCTAATATCTTAAGTAGGCTGGTTTAAAATCTTAAGTCTTTACTTCAGGGAAAAAAAACAAAAACAAAAAGACAACAACAAAACTGATAGTATGTCAACTTTTGGACAACTTTATATTCTATAGATGATAAATATGGAAATAACCATAACAGTCCCAGAAGTGCTACGAAAAGCAACAAATATTTTATTTAAAGACAGTATTATTACATACTGAAGACTGACAAATGACAGGAATTTCAGTGTCTCTTCTGTATGAACCATGGGAGGGACATTTCAACTTTTCCCATGTAAAGGATCTAATGCTGCTATGGTTCTAATACATCAAAATAAGTAAAACACAAGAAAATGCAGCAAGAATCAAAGTGGTGTAGTAACTTTCATCATATAACTTCAATATGTCACTGTCATGTTTGAGCTTTGGATTGGCTTCTAGATAATGTGCAAACGTGGAGAAAAGAGATTTAGACATTCAACCTATACATAAGCATTTTAATGTTAGTTTCTCCTGAAGATTTCAGTTATTTTAAATCCACAGTCCAATTTTCACTAGCTTTATAATTTAAACCTCCAGTACACAAAGGAAAATGCGCAATATCTGTAGTGAGTACTGTGATATGATTATATGTGTGTTCTTGCACTGTGTTGAGAAATCTGATTTCAATATAGTTGTGGAACTAAAAATACTGTTGCTGACTTGCACCTTTATTCATGTTCCCGTGCAGAAATGAATATCTCTAAGTCTCTCAGGTACCTACTCATTGCCTGAAGGTGTTTTGGGCAAGTGATTCTAGCCTGCTGTATTTGAAGCTCTTCAACTTGCTTAAACTCAAACAGATCCAGTGACAGCTGAAGGTACACAGTAGTTCTTAGGCACAAACCCAAAATTTCAGCCCCTTTGTGGGCAGATGAGGTTTGCTTTGTCTGATGCTCTATAATTGATTTTAATTCCTAGTTTAAATTCAGAGTGTAGCTTCAATAATGATTATTTCTTTTGCAACTGCCAGCAACTGTGATTTTTGGTGACAACAACTCATTAAAAAAGAAAAAAGCCTTTTTTTTTTTTTTTTTTTTTTTTCTGGAAGACTTATTTCCAGATGTTTTCAGACAAACACAAAAGAGGAGGCACATTTTCAGAGAACAGAGCCTGGAATTTTCTTCTCACATCTCAGTGCCTGTGATTATACTACAAGAAATACTATATTAGAAGGATCTATATTTCTATATTTTACATCTTATTTTCATGAAGTACAAACAACCATTGACTGTAACTGTTCTTGCTTCCACAGGAAAAGGCACACTGCAGATGGAGTTTCAGCTTTGGAAAATGCATCTAAATGCATTTTATCTCCTTTACAAGTCCTGCTAGTCAAATTGGGTTAGATTCCTCTGACACTGTCTTTGGTGCATTTCTTGTATATTCTGCTAAGAAGGTGCTAACTTGCTTTTCCTTTGTATTTTGCAAAGAATATAGTTCAGGTGCAAATCAGTGAGAAACTTCCTTATCAATCTGTCAAACAGTGAAAAGAGTGGCTGAGAGTCTGGATGGCATCAGCTCGCTGAGAAAGTAGCTAAAAGGCAAATTATGAGAGACCACAAATTGTCATAACTGTGTGAGCCACTGATATTTGAGTCATATCGGTAAAGAACTAGAAGGTTTCATGGCCATTTATCAACCAAGAAGAAAACTGTTTTTGACATGGCAGAACTACCATGAGCAGGCAAAAGCACCTTCAACTACTTTGGTTCCCTGACTCCTTCAAGCAAAGTAGTGACTGCTATTGCATTTGTTCTGTTCTGCCATGGTGGAGGGATGCTGCTGTTGCTTAATATTTTTGCCTTTGCCTTCAGTGTTGTAAGTGCCAATTTATGAAGGCAGCCTTTCCTTTCTCTTTTGTAGGTGGAAGATGCGTTGACTGAGGCAGATTTTCAACTCAAGTTGGACTTGCATTTTACTGATAGCGAACAACAGTAAGTGCTGTTTTAAAGTTCAGTTGGTAAAGCAAGGGTTTCTTCATTTGGAAAATGGCTTTGATCAAGTGGGAGTTCTTTTGGAAAGAAGGGCTTTGAAAAGAAGGGTTTATGTTGTGCATTTGCCTTAATGTAGAAGGCTTTCCATTTTTCCTCTCTAACTAAGTGTATCTCATAGTCTTGTTCTAAAGAACAACATTTTCTTCATTTTTAAGAGTGTGTTAAATATTGCTCTATTTCTTCTTGCTATTAACATCAAAGGAAAATATCATCTCTGACCTCTGAGAGGGGCTGGAGTTGAGGAATGCATTTACCTCAGGAGTCAGACAAGTGGTTAAAGATGGATGTATGAACATGCTAAGTGCTTTTATTGTGTAGAAGCCAAGGAGGTCTCAATATTTTAGGAGGAAAGCGTGTTGATTTTGATTTCCTCCCAGAATCTTAGAGAAGCATTCATTTCTGAGACAGAGCAGTAGATATGATCCCAGAACTTATTAAACATTGCTGAATGATGGAAAAGGCTTCTGATTACTTCAGCAAGTGTGTTTCATGTGTTCATATTCATAAAACACCCTAACAAATTTTAAGGCACATGTTTCCTTTATCTTGAAACCTTATTCTCTCAGGCAGGTTGGACCATCAATCATCATCTGTGAGTGTGATGGGTTTAGGAGGGAGAAAATCAAATGTAAATGAAAGCCAGCAATAAAAAGAAATTAAACTTTCAGGTTCTTATGACTTTGTGGCTTAATACATACGTTTAGTATCTGCTATCATCTGAATGATTTATCTGTTACACTTTAAACAAAAGTGACGGTATTTATAGAAAGATATTCTGCAAATCTTACTGGAATTTCCTGGAACTAGCCATACACTACACTTAACCAACTAATTGTAAGTTTATGTAACACTGGAAAGCAATTTCCTTGTATCAGAAGCATATTTAATGCTGTAAAATAAACTTTTTTAGGAATGAATTGCAGTCTAGGAGAATGTGGTTAGGCATGATCCCAGTCTATATTTAATCCTTCTGTCTTAGACGTGATTTAGATACTGTGCTGATTGCTTACCAGAAAAGTTATTCTAGAATTGTCATAAGCAAAACTTAATTGAAAATTTTAATTTGTATTTTCTGAAAATAGAAGGACCCAATCCTTACTGTATTGTTTCTCTGTGGTTACTTCACTTGCTCCTTTTTTGACCTCCTGCAAAAAAATTTTTAAAACAGCTATCAAGAAAAATACTCCAAGTAGTGGTGTTCCCCATGGGTCAGTACTGACTCAAATCTTGTTCAGTATCTTTGTTGATGACCCAGATGAGGGACGAGAATGAACCCTCAGCAAATTTTCTGATGATACAAGGCTGGGAGGAGTAGCTGACACACCAGAAGGCTGTGCTACCATTCAGCAAAATCTAGACAGAATGGAGAGTTGGGCAGAGAGGAACATGATGAGATTCAATGAGGACAAGTGTAGTACATTCCTGGGGTGAGGATAATCACATCCATCAGCACATGTTATAATCATGCACTGTTAGAATCATGTATGTTAGAATCATGTGTGTTAAAATCAATAGTAGGGACTCACCTGCTGGAAAGCAGCTTTGAGGAGAAGGGCTGGAGTGTCCTGGCAGACAATGGGTTGGCCATGAGCCTGGAGTGAGCTATTGTGGCCAAGAAGGCCATTGGTATCCTGGGATGCATAAAGAAGAGCGTGAGAGAGTTCAAAAAATATAGGGAACTTCTAGAAGGTGGCCAGTACGTGATTTGTAATCTCTCTTTTACGAGAAAAGGATAAGAGATATGAGAGAGTACAGCCTGAAGAAGTTTTAGGGAGGATCTTATCAATACTTACAAATATCTAAAGGGCAGGAGTCAAGTGGATGGGGACAGGCTATTTCAGTGGTGCTCAGCTTCAGAACAAAGGAAAATGGGCACAAACTGAAAGTTCCATGCACAAGAGAAAAAACTTTTTTATTTTGAGAGTGACAGAACAATGGAACAGGCTGCCCATAGAGGCTGTGGACTCTCCTTCTTGTGCAGTATTCAAAAGCTGTCTGGATACTTTCCCATGTAACCTGCTATATGGAATCTGCTTCAGCAGATGAGATGGATTATGGTCTCCAGAGGTCCCTTCCAAGCCCTACAGTTCTGTGATTCTGTAATTCTATGACTATGTCCTGCTCCCTCTGACAGGTAGCCTGAGGAAAAATAGATTATTGTTACATTAAAAACTGCACTTAGTGATCTGTCCTGGCTTTGAATGTTCAAATAAGATAAGCACTCTTCTACCTGCCTGTTGCTTTTTAATAACAATTGATGAGTCCAGATCTAGTATATGGGTGGACAGCAAGGATAATCATCAAGAGATATAGGATCTGCATCACATACATTTCTCTTATGTACATCATGTTTATATTTGTTACATTTGTGGTTATACTAGGTAGAAGTATAACATAAGATACTCTTCAGTTATGTAAATCCTTTTGAAGCTGTGAATTTTGCCAGGAAGCAATAAAAATTCAGCTCAAGACATCTCCCAGTCTGCTACTTGTAGCATGTTATAGGCTGTGACAACTCAAGCTTTCACTAATCCTTGTAAACCGCCTTCTTTTCTAGGCTGAGAGATGTTCCAGCCATCCCCATGATCAGCAGCCGTACACTGTGTCTTCACTTCCACCCCCAGAGAGGTCTGCACCACCATGTTCCTGTCATGTTTGACTATTTCCACCTGTCAGTGATATCCGTCACGGTGCATGCATCACTGGTAGCACTACACCAGCCTCTGATCAGGTAAAGGACTCAAAAATGTCTCTTGAAAGACAGAAGAGATCTCTCTTCTGAATACATTTCCTTATCGTATGGAAGAAGCAAAGATAATAATTTGTTTTCAAGTTTTTTGGACTTGGGCTATAATTCTAAAGACTGGACACTAGTTTCAATCTCTGACATAAGCACCTTCCCTTGGTAAGACACTCAGGATCTGACCAAAAAGTAGCAAAGTCTGCAGCAATTTTGGAGACTCAATCTCTTTATTCTCCACCTATAGCACAACTGAAATTTCTCTTCTTCTCTTTGTCTGTCTTTTCTCTTTAGTCCAAAAGTGCCTCAGAACATTAACATTTTCTTTTTTATTATTATTATTATTATTATTTTGAACTTGCTTTGTAAAGCATTTAGGACAGTAGGACTCTTATCTCATCTCTGGTCTCTGGGCATTAGCATAATTCATAAAAAGGGTGGAAGGAGGTATGCATGAATCAATACTTGATAAGCTGATAAGTTGAAGTTTTACCTTGCAGCATCATCTGATTTGATCATGCAGCAGTGTAACACTAGATGGCACGGTGTGATTTGTGTTATCTGATTCATAATGACGAGAAAATAGATCAGACTGGAGGTCAATATCCTTTACTATTTAGAGCAGGTGAGGAGAAGTAAATGTCTTTAAGGCAATTTACTTTCTGTCCAGTCTGGTCATCACAGGAGATAAGAGTGCTGAGAAGAAGAGAGCTCTTTGGGTTCTGGAACAAAATGCAGTGCTCATCACAGTTCAACTTTTTCATTCTTGCAGAGCTTTGCTGTGTGTTTGTGCAATGTCTATTGGGTTTGTCAAAGGCTGTGTAGTAACCACTGTGTCAGAAAGTCCTCTAGACTTTCTTTTTTTTCTCAGCTTTCCTGTTTTTGAATTAAAATTACTTTTCTTGTGTTCTTCATTGGCGTAAACACATGGCATGTACCTGGTGCCATACAATGAATTAAGATTGTGAGAGGCTGAGCTGTCACAGCAATGTGAGTTACATTAACACATTGAACCAACAGATCTGTCATTTCTTCCTCCACTGAGGTTCAGGTAACTGCCATTATTTCCTCACTGTTACCTGTAGATATTTAAAACAGTGAATTAAATTGTATCAGACTACTGCTAACCAGATAATTTTGCTCAGATAATTTATCCATTGTTCTACTATACAAAAGAATGGAAGAGCCATAGTTATCAGGCTTTAATTACTGTTTTCAATGCTTTGTTATCCTCTAATGAATGGGACTACAGAGAGCTGTAACTGCTATTAGGTTCTACAGTCAGATTATTATAGCTTTTAGAATATAATTTTGTGGACATTTATGATATACACAATATTTTTACTAAATGTAATGGAATGAAGGTTTTGACAACACAATATAGAGTTTTGTTTTCTTAAGCCAGTAAATTTGCTTTAAAGTGTGGTACCAAGGATTTGTCTTATTTTCGATAAATATTCAAAGTGCAAAGAGTTCTTATATCATGCATTCTCTAAATATAAATCAGGGTGAAGTCAACAGTATAAAAGAAATGTCAGCATGAAACATTTTGAAATAAAACCAATCCAATAAGACTTATTTTCTCTTCTCCCAGCTCAAAGCTTACTAGCTTAACACTTGTTATGGGAGCTTAATGAGACCATGGAACAACAGGTTTAATTTTAAAAGCACATTTTCATTTGCAGTGTAACAGAAACAACCTGAATGATTGGAAAGTCTTTTTTTTTTTTTTTTTTTTTTTTTGTCACATTATAGTCAAAATAAAATTGTTATATCGCTTGGGAAAAATATAAATGCTGCATTTTACTATGTTAAACTGTTCTATTATAATATTTTGTACATATGTACACTTTATTTCTACACATATCTGTACTCTTATATCTATGACAAGGATTCTAGTTAGACATGCCCTGAAAAAACCCTCACATACTACATGAAATTGAAATTTACTTTCGTTTTGAAGTTATCCTGGAAAACAACTTTGCCTGAAATAGCTATCTGCTCACATACTCCCTATGGGCTCAGCTTTTCATATTTTGTTAGATCTGTTGGCTAATTAGATACTCTTCTCCAAATCCTTCCCAGATGCCTATATTTGAATAGTAGAGAAAGCAGTAGGATTGATTCTGGTCTTTCCCTGCTGAGTAATGCTCACCATCAAAAAGTTCCTGCAGGTCAAACCTGCAGAAGAAAGATGAGCAAGTCCAGTTTTGAACTCCAGTTTTCTACTTAGTCGTTCATTCATACCAGTTGCACTTCTGGCCTCAGTTAATGACTTTTCCTTTATCTCCCTCTGGCTTCACAACTGGTCCAGTTCATAAGCAGAATGAGCAACTAGCAGCCCAACATCAGTAGTTAGAAAAGGTGCTCTGATCCAGTTTAGCCCAGGCCTTGATATTTCTTCTTTCCCCATTGGGGCACATCCATTTCTATGTTATGCAGGTTAGTAAGTCTTAGGCATGCTTCATGCTCAGTTTCTTTCTTAAGTTGGACTCTTTTAGGACACACACAGAAAGAAACATGGTTATGTGCTTCATTAATTCCAATGACCTTTGGACCACTCCTTCCCAAGAGGAGTAGGCTTACTCTGCTGTTTGTTAGAAAAAATACAGTTTGTGAATAAACTCTCAAACAAGCATCAACATTCTGTAAGTGCTGAAACCAAGATCAGTATGCTGATATTTTAGTGCCCCGAGTTTGCTGCTGAGGGAATAAGAAGCAGAACCAAAGGAACTCTGGGTATTTAAAGGTTTCAGCCCTGACCTTATTCAACCCAGCTATACTGCAGTGATGAATCAGGACAGCCCTGGCCATCCTTGAGTATTTTATCTTACCAAAATCCTTTTATGCCTAGACATTCTGTGTTCCTCCAAACTACCACCAGTGACATATCTGCGTGATGTACACACTATATACTATGTCTTCCTGTGCACATGGAATCTGGGTGCTGGGTCAGTTTTCCTACAATCCTGAGTGTAGCTGGCTCCTACTTATGGGCAGCTTATGTCTGAAACTGCCACAGAATTAATCCTGGGTAGCAAAGGTAATGACTTAATTTTCCTCTCCCTCATTTGCAACTGATGTAATCGGTAGAAAGAAAATTGTGTATTTATGTGGGAAAGAAATATTCCTTCCAGAAAATATTTATTTAAAAAAAAAAAAAAAAAAAAAAAAAAAAGCTCTGTTTTGATATTCTATTCTCCTGACCTACAAGCCAAGAAATCACATAAGGAAATAACTATTTATGAGTCAAACTCTAATTAAAAACAAACAAACAAACATTAATAATTGTTACCAGCTGACTTTGTCTGATTTCAAATTTTATAGGAAGACAAGCTATGTTCAGGGCAACTTAATATTTTCCAGCAATTAGAATCACTGCAGACTGCAATCTGGATTCCACCCTGGCTCTGTCTGGGATCTAGGGAGAACTTTGTTTTCTGTTAGGAAATTCTATTTTAATAATTCTTAAGAGTCTTCTTAATCAAGAAGCTGAAAGCATTTTGCAGTCACTCATTAGAACTTTAGTGAAAATCCTTGTGTAAGAGGAAGTCTAGGGGAACACAACTTGTAAATATCCACCTATTATTCTAAAAAGCAATTACAATAGTAATTTGTTGAGAACTATATTAATGTTTTGAGCTAAGATCAGCTGCACTGCGTGTTTTCCTATCTGTGGGAGGAAGAAAGAAGTTTCTGGTCAAATGCCAAGAGGTGCTGCCAGTGGAGAGTGTAAGAGTTTGGTTCTGAGGTCTGTTATACTTGGGTATATCTTTATCTTTCTGGATATAACATTTTTCAGTTTTGAAATCAATACTAGTTTGTTTATAAGGGAATGAGGGAAAAAGGTGGAGCAACTTCTATATAGAATCTGCCTAAATAGGAAACAAGTTCCCATCCTGAACTTCCATTATGGTACAGTCACAAGACTTATTTCTTGTAATTGGAAACGTGAAGGTTTTGTTGTTGTTTGATTTGTTTTGTATTACTTTCCATTTTTCTAGTTTTACCTTTTCATATAATGCACGATCATTTTTTGCAAATAAGATTTGGAATCTTATCTGTTATCATTTCCCCCCAATTCTAATGTAACTTACATTTTGCTTACCGAAGAAAAAAGATTTTCATCTTGAAAAATGTGAATTAAAAATTTTAAATTTTTCTATCAGCTTAATAGAGGAAGGAATATTTTATTTTATTTTATTAATATATCCTCCAGCATTTATTCTGACTTACTTCAATAACAGATCTGAATTAATATTTATCAATGACAATCTATTTCTTGTGGTAGGGAAGTGTTATCTCATTTATATGTTAAATACTGGTCCAGCAAAGATAAAAACTAAGGAATGACTACTTAAGACATTGTGCAGTACAAGAACTAGAAGGTGCCACATTCAATACTGCAACAGCAGGTTGAAAATGAACAGAAAGTCTAGCACATACTACAGGATGCAGTTATTTCCACAATATTCTGTACAGACTAAAAGTATAAATCAGAAAGACATGGACTCAAAGTTGTGTAAAATAACCACGACTGCAGACATAATTGCATAAACATAACCTCAGAGTCAGAAAGTTCTTGAATTTTGGCTGCTAGTAGCCTACAGGTCTCATTATGTAAAAATCTCAGCTTTTCAAGGAGAGTTTATTACTGCACATGGCCGTAGATGGCTGCTGTAGCGACTGTGAGACTCTTTGGATGCATGAAGACTCTCAGGATTGAAACCATGAGAAGAACAATTCAACAACAGCCAGTATAAATTGTTTATTTCACTGAAAATAGTAGTAATTCTGCACACATTCTCTGGCAAGCATGTCTGAACTATTTTCTCTTTTTTATCTTCTCTATGAATAAAAACTAATGTTAGCATACAGGATGGGGTGCTAAATGTTGGTGTTAGAACAATTCTGCTAAACAGATACTTCAGAAGGGCACATAAATAACCAAGGCTTGAGATTTATACAGATGGGCATAATGGGAAAAAATAAATAAATTCAGAAAACAGAATTTGATGTCTCAAATGAACCAGATATTGCTATGAGATATGGTCTAGTGGCTTGTGGTAGCAGTGGTAATGGGAGGATGGTTGGACCAGATGATCTCATAGGTCCTTTCCAACCTTGTGATTCCATGATGCTATGATTTCATAAGCCAAAATGTCATTCTAGGTTCGTGCAAAACCTTTTTTTTCAGTTCAAAACTCCATTTTGGGGACCAAAAAATGTAAGTTACATCTTCCTCAGGAGGGGAGCAGAGGGACAGCACTGAACTCTGCTCTCTGATGACAACAGCAGTACTTGAGGAAACAACATAGAGCTGTGTCAGGGGAGGATCTGGTGGGGGTTAGGGAAAGGTTCTTCATCTGAGGATGGTGGGCATGGAACAGGCAGTGCAGCTGATGGAGTTCAAGGAGTGTTTGAACAGTGCTGTCAGATACAGTGTTTGATTTTGAATGCTCCTGTGCAGAGCTAGAAACTGGACTTGATAATCCTCGTGGATCCCTTCCAACTCAGAATATTCTGTCAATGTCTGCTTCTATAATCACAGAATTATGTGCTTCAGAAGGCATTAGGGGAACCTCAGCAATCTGTAAGACACCCAGTTAAACTTTGCTTCAACAGACAGATGACATTTTGGCAGGTTTCCTGAAAAAGGTTTCTGTTTTACAGTGCTATGTGAAGTCAATTTCCATAAAACCAGCAGATTAAAATCCCTTCTCAGCTGTAAATGCAAAAGTTAAATAAAAAAGCATTAAAAAGTGCTTTTCTCTCCCTTAAAACCTTTGAAAGCTTTGCTAATATTCAAATGAGTATTTGGTGGGTAGGCGACATTTATTTAAGCTTGTCTCTGTTACCACAGCAATCATTTTTTATTTCTGCTTCTTGAGCCTTTCCAACAGACCAGAGCAGACATCACCATCCAATAACAGCTGAAATTATTCAGAGCACCGTTTATCTTTTGGCTCTTTGTAATTGCTTTATTTTATTTATTTGCATCTTAAATGTAAGGAAAGACTTCCTGCTGCTTAGAAGCAGCAAGCTAGCAATTTGTTGGATCGTGTCAATTAATAAGCATTAACGAGGCCAGATATACGCAAAGACTTCTTTCTACACCATCCTCCCCCTCATGTAACATTCTTTTTGCTAGTGTATGACTACTGTGGGATATACAAAAATCAGCAGTTTAGGATTAGAGGGGAAGTAGGAATTTGTGATTAACCTAAATTTTTTGTTTTCCTGATTTTACTTGAAATTTGTTTTCTGTTGTTGCACATTACTGTGTTTTCTTGCACATCAGAACCTCATCTATTATTTGGTTGATAACAAGTATTTCTACTCCAATCTTTTGTCTTATCTTAATAGCATAAACACCTTCTCCTTGCCAGTAATGGTGATAGGATAAGAGGCTTTAAGTTGTGCCAGGGGAGGTTCATGTTGTGTATTAGGAAATATTTCTTCTCAGAAAGAGTGGTGAGGCATTGGAACAGGCTACCCAGGGAGGTGGAGCATTCACCATCCCTTGAGGTGTTCAAGAAAGGGATAGATGTGACACTGAGAGATGTAGTGGACATGATGGGGATGAGTTGATGGTTGGATTAGATGACCTTCAAGATCCTTTTCAACCTTAATGATTCTATGATTCTATGATTCTTTCATTTGTCCTGTGTTTCTGTCATGCAGCCAGCACTCAAGCCTATCCTTAAAAACTGAATAAAGTGTGGAGATACATGAATTATGGCTGATCTGAACCGACATAGCCTTATGATAAACACTGAATATGGGGGAATATGCTCAAATTTGAATGTTTTGACAGAGTGGATGGCTTTGCCCTTTTGCCTTTGTTTCTTTCAGTTTATAGTTGGAAAATGTTTTTTGTGCTATCCCTCACAGGAGGTAATTTGGGATACCATTTGATGGTGAATGGTGATCTTTGTCTGAAAGGTGTAGCACAAGCTTGGTGACATGACACCTGCACTGAATATGAACAGCAAATATGATGTAATTTTTTTCTTCTTGCAATAAATTATTTCAATTCCACCTTTACCTGTGTGCTTTTTAAGATTACTTGTGGTTTCTTGCATTAGTATTTAGACTCAGATATTTTTTTTCCCCTCAATGCATTCTCCACGAGTAGCCTGATTTCTCTCCAAATCTTGATGTAGTTTATGTACAGCACATACTAGCAGTGTTTATCTCACCTAATTTTAGTTGTTTATGAGGCAGTAATCCTTACCTCTCTTTATAGTCCACAATAACAATTAAGTGCTTTGGAATTAAGTTCATCTGACCTCTTTGATAGGACCAATTCAGAAAGAGATGACTCACACCCTGGATATGTCCATTCCTCTCCAGTCTACATCATTAGTGGAGATGAAGACATTTGGTCAGATAAATCCAGAGTATGTTCCCCTGTTATGCATCAGGACTCCAGTGCATACAGTGCTGAACTCCAGACATGACTTTTCATTATTAAGAAATTCATCCTATAAGACAGGAATCATACACAATTTAAACAAGAAGAGTGATATGATTAACACCAGAAAAATGCCTCATGAATCAAGATGCAAGCTGATGAACTGAATTTATGTCGATAAACGAAAAGATTGTCCTGTTGAGATGTAAGGCTAGAAAAGGACATGTAAGAGAGCAGACGCAGGACTGAAAGAAAAATAACTTCCAAACCAGTGGACTGAATGCCAAGGAAGAAATCCCCACTCACAAAGTTTTATCTAGTGCATATTGAACAGTGTTCATTTCTAAGGGAAACATGGTGTATGGACTTATGACATCGACTTGAAATAAATAGCCAAATAAAGAAATACTGCAAGTATTTTCTTCTTGAGTGAGGAAATGTTTCTTTAACAAAACTACTCTGATTATTTTATTTATTTATTTATTTATTTATTTATTTATTTATTTCATTTAGTTTTGCTCGTCCAGGGAAAGGTTCATGGCTTGGCAAAGGCAACTTGGATACAGGACCAGACCAATCCAGTATGTCCTTAGAAAATCTTGTGTTTGGAGCTGGCTACTGCAAACCCACTTCATCAGAGGTAAGAAGGATGGACAATAATAGTTCTATTTAGTCACACAAAATGTTCATGTTGTATTGAAAATAATGTTCTTGTTTATGTCACTAGTATAGGGAGTTCTTTTGAAGAATCTTTCGTTTCTCTGTGAACTACCTGGCATTTGCATTCACAGCTACTGGGTGTTCTGACCACTCTCAGAAAAGTTCAGGAAGTATGGATATTCCCCTGATTACCAATTAACTTTCAGGGTTGTATTCACTTGACCAGATGTCTGCTTTAGGGTGAAATTAATTATTCAGTAAAAGATCCTTGTTTTCAGATCTTATATTTACCAACCAGAGGCCTTGAGTAATTACTAACAATGTTCTGATTAGCAGTAGGGCAAAGCTGGTGGCAAGAAGGAAGTTGGAAGGGCTAGTGTCTGAAACACTGAGGAATGAGTACTGTGTGTGTGTTGTTGAAGGGGTGTTATGTACCTTGCATTACTCAAGGCAGGTTCCATAGTTAGTGCATGCCTTTGATCTTGCTATTCACTGTAGATGATGGACAGAGATTGTTGTGCAGCTTTTAGAACAGTTGTCTATTTGAAATAATAACTGGATTTTGTTTGTTTGTTTGTCAGGAAAGTGCTAGCTTTGCAGTGTTTTGCTTGCTTGCTTGCTTGTTTTTGTCAAAAATATTTTGTCAGATCTAGAGCCTCAGCCTAGAACACTGGCATCATCTCATTGTTAGGAAACCTAAATTCAGGGGTTCTGATTAAAATGTTGCCCTCAGCTTCCCTCAAACTTTCTGTCAAAAGTATTCTCTTCTACCTAAGTATTAATAATATACTAACCTCATGCAGTTGGTGCAGGAGAACTGTCAGGGAATTAATAGAAACTGAGAGAATATTTGGCCTGAAGCTGTTGTTGGAGCTGTTGGGTTACTGTATGCTGCTGGCAAACAAATTGACCTCTGCTTCTCTAGTAGAGAGTCCCAAAATATAAATTTATATAACTGTTTATCTTTAAAAACTAATCCCTGTATGTCTCTACATCAGAAGAGAGAGGCTTATTTGGAGAATGGTTCCTACTTTTCATTATCCTCTGGACAAATCTCTGTTTTAAGAAGATAAATGTAAAGACTAACCCCCAGCCCCTATTTTTCATTTTCTGCAGATAAATCTCTGTTGTTGATTAGGAAACTTTATTTCCTTACCAAATATTTGCCTCAGGTGCAAATACCTTTTTCTATCCACTTTGATTGACTAATCTTCTTTGATTACAGACCTTTTTTTTTGTAATTATTCTCCTAGCAGATGACCTATCAAGTACTCTATCATGAATAGTCTTTAGCTCTCTGCTAAGCTGCAGGTTGTCTGAGCATCAAACTGATCAATTAGAAATATAATGTTGCACACTGCATCTCTGCATGGCCAGGTGTGCATTTGCTTAGCTTGAGGAACCTATATAAGTCATGATATCTGTTCTTGATCTGAACATTTTAACTTAATAGACTGTGATAGCCTATGACTATGGATTTTGCATATGCTATACATGATTTATGATAATAAGTGAAGATTACTTCTCCTAGCGCAATATAAAAAGTACAAATTATGAGGTAGGAAAGGAACTACTCTGATAAGGTAAGCCTGACACCAACTGAGGGCCTTATGACTGTTTTATGTTGAAGCTCATATCAAGCCATAGCTAATTAAAGAATGAGGAGTAATATTTTTTGCAGTGCTGCAGTGCTTTATACTGAATTGCATTTATATCCCTTTAAAAGTTTATAGATTCTCTTCAAGGCTGTTGGAGTGCATGTATAAAAGATAACTTCATCTGGACTATAGATGTGTCCAGCATCCAGGAGTTATGCAGCAACTGTCAGTGGTCATGAGAACAGATCCTTATTAGAGAAAAACCTGAGCTGAGTTTTCTGTACCTTTTTATGTATTCTTGGTTGGACACTGTCTGGTGTCCAAGTCAGTAATTCTTAGATACCTAAGTTCAAGATCTACCAGTACATTTTTTTCTTTAGTTGTAAAATGCTATGGTTTGATACAACCAGTTGAAGTCTATGCTATAACAATTAGCATATCTTGTCTTCTAAGAGAAATAAGCACTTTACTGAGCAGCAGGGCATGGAAAAATCCCTGCTGTTATGAATGGTAAGGAGGCTTCAGATAATTCTTTTTTATGGCCTATAATGCAGGAAAATGTGGTATTTTTTATTCATTTATTTATTTTTTATATACCAGTTTTCATGTTTTGTTTTGTTTTGTTTTCATCTCCATAATCAGTTCTGCTGATTATATGCATTTCTGTGTTGTCCTTGATCTGAGAAGTCTCTGGTTCTATGACCTTAGGAGGCACCTGCTGGCCAACTGCTTTCTCTCTGATGCTGACTGTAGACAACTCAGTCTGCTAGTTCAGTTCTCTGACATGCTGTGAACAATGGGGATTTTCCAGTGTTTGAGGTCTATCTCCTGTCAGTAAACAAAAAAGAGCTTTCCTCTCTACCATCTGCAGCACAATTAATATTCAGGAATACCTCCATGTGAGTGGTAGTTTGTAATAGGTAGGAGTTTTAAATCATTTTTATTGCACACTCTTCCTCAAGACCAGGAGCTGTATAGTTTAAAACCTCGGCAAGTGGGTACTTCAGTATCTCTGAAGATCTTATTAACTCAATAATGTATCCAATTTCATAAGCTTCATAAATTCTCTACTATTGCAAAGCAGACTTGCTCACAAAAGTCAGTTTTCTCCTCATTAGTGTTATCATACTCAGTAGATGACTAGAGTTATGGTTCAGACAAGATACGAACATTGAGCTCCAGTGTCTGGATTTATATTAGTGCTGAGCTCTGAGAAAAGCTTGAATTGTTCTAAAAATCTGATGTCATGCCACCAAGCACCTCCCGAATATGAAGTAGATGGTTCTTATCTTGATATATCAACTCTAGGTCATACAAGCAGTTTTACCTTTCTGTTCCTCATGAAACTCAATTTTACTAAATTTGCTTTTCTTTAATAACAGTACACATTACTAGCTTCATTTCCAAAGAAAATTCATATCTATCATCAGCTCCTCTCACCATTTACAGTGTTAAACTTCTGCATTCGCACTGCTGAGTTGATAGATCCTGAAGGCTCCTTGTTCTGTACTTCTGGCTTATACACATGGAGGTTAATTAAATGCCAGCAGCTCTGGACTGTATCTGTGTAATTTCCCTCGCTCTCCACAAGTGACTTCTGAACACCACTGAGTGTATCCTCCTCTCTCAGCTCAGCAGAAAAGTTATAATAGTTTAAGTTATAATAATTGAACCTGTCTAAGCCCTGGTGTGTTTTTATGTTGTTGTCGTTGTTTTAAGATTTCCACTCTTGTCCTACGCAGGAAACAGGGATCTGAACTTCCTCCATCCCTTTGTCCATATCTCTCTAATATTTTCTCTCTACCTGTACACAGGGAGTTTCTTCAACCATGACAAAGTGATTTTGTTTTATTTCTGTACAACGTTTTTCCTTTCAAGAACAGTTATGACACCAAAGCTATTTCTTGTTGATTAGTGCCCTTTGCTGTTAGATAAATATGAAATAATATGTTTTTCTGGCAAAAAAATCAGCAGAGGATAATCTGCAAAATAAGAAAATATGTTATTACTTTCTAAGAATCTCTTCAATTTATAAACTATGCTTAGATGGTATATACATATCAGTGGGGATTAACAATATTCAAAAAGACTTGGGAGGTCTTGTGGCATAAAGCAGATCCATGAACTGTGGGTGGCTGGTTTCTCTAAGGACATTTCAATTCCCAGTGGTGACTGGTAAATTGTTTCTTCCCACGTTTAAGGTGTTGTTTTGGATGTTTGGATGTTGTTTGAATGTCTCAGAACACCACACAGACTCATGCTTTCATGTGATCTGAGCAGCCATAAAAACCAGACAGGGAAAAATATCTGCAGGTCCTACACCTACAAAAGAATAAAAATAAATTTTTCCTTGCAGATCTGAAAATTATCTGGACGAAAAACTGAAAACTAAATTGGCACTCACACAGTTTTCTACCTTACCACCACACACCTCTTCCATATTCACTGCTATCAGGATGTTTTTATGACTTTGTAATATTGTGCATCACATGCCTGCTGTGTTATAATCAAGACATAATGCAGGTTATTAATAAGCTGTACTCACAGTAATCTTATTTTCATTTGGCTAGCAGTTGTACTGCAGATAAGTTGACTTGTAGGTAATCAAACTGATTAATCAGATGATTTCCCACTAATGAGGCATCAATGGCTGATGAGAAGTGTTCCTCTTCTACCTAGCATTGATGTAGCTATCCCAGAAGAATTAAAGTTTATGTCTGGATTAATACAAGAACTGGGAGTGTCATTTATATAAAATTACAGAATTATTTCCCACGGACAATTTGCTAATACTTTCTTCTTCCTAGCAATATATGAAAAAAATGAGGTTATTTCAGTATAATACCTGAAACAAAACACCAAACCCCATGCTTTTATGTTACATGGAAGTTGCAGTTTGTTCTTACGTTTTTCTACTTAGTGCTATTAAGCTACTACATGTCATTTTTTTCAGATCAAGGCAGGTTATCATCAGAGAATAACCCACATGATATCCATCATGGGAATTGCAGTGTGTCCTGAAAGCTCAGCTTATTTTCAGGAAGAGGAATACATATATTTTACTTTCCATTCCTTCTATGCATAGGAACTATATTCTAGATCTTCCTTTTACATATCTTTGTATTTTTTTTCTGCTTAGCAACCATCTTTCTAGCTTGTTTTGCTTGCTACTTTTCTCAGGGCAGCATGAAATGATGTGATATAAGAAAGACATAGAAAGGAAAAAAGAGAAGGAAGAAAATGGAAGGAAAGAGACATCTCTCATGCTTCAGCATCCATTTTTAATGGGCAGTGATAAAGGATTAGGACTCTTTCAGTGTCTTTCTTATGCAAATTGGGATTAGTTGTGATTGGGACTCCAGCAGACATCCAGTACATAATTTTTCTAATATAAAAAGAACTGGTATACTGTTCTTTGTAAGGTATAATGACAAGTATCTTTAATCAGTGTGCTCAGGGCACCATTTGTGATAATCACTGATGAAGTCTTTAATCTTTAGTTGCCTGAAGATAAATGGCTCATATTTAAAAAGTACTGTAAATGATTTCATAGTTCTAGCAGAAAACATGCTAACTAATAATCTGATGATAACTGGTTTCTTTAATCATTGACATATTTCTTTTTTATGGTTCTTAGTTTTTGACCTGACCTATGCAGTGTACAGCAAAGCAATGATCTGCATTTTGAGTTAAAAACTGGGAATAAATTGGCATTAGGTGTAAAATGTGTTAAAAAAATTTAACAATATTCTCATTTTGGTTTCACTGTCATGAAATAATCTGAAGATTCCTGAAAATCTTTAGTTTTGTGATGGAGTCTTCTGGAGTCTCCTTAGGAACTGCTTATATTTGGTTCATTTCTGAAAATGAATGGAATTTTCATAGAAGTTCCAATTTTCATACTTTCATTTCTTACAGTTTTTTCTACAATATGTATGTGTTGTAAAAAAGTCAAAATGCTACAATCTGTTTACAAATATCCCTGTTTCTCTACATGTGTCTGTGAAAGTCAATCACACCTTGACTTGTGCAACTGAAATTATTATTTATACAACTAATTTAGGGTGATTGTGCAAAAAGCAATAAGTCATACTCCTCACATAGAATTTCCTTCTCTTTTGTAGCTATCATTACAGTTATGTCCTGATTCAATTAATTGTCTAACATCACCATAATTTCTTATTTTGGGGCTGAAATCCACTGACATGGCTTGTACTGTTATTTATTTGACTGATATTTTTGCAGTTAAAACTTTCCCTTTCTAGAGATTGCAGAATTGATTTTTGAGGAAGCTTATAGAAGAGGGATTGGAACAGATATTTCTTTCTTTCTGTCGTTAAATGGAGTGCAGAAGCAGCAGAAAAATCCTTTCTACTCTTCACTTTGGGATGTGGACTTGGTTGCTCACTTCCTTTGGTCGAGCACTCTATGATTCAATTTTTCTTTCTTCTCAATATTTTTCCCAGTGGTTCTTTGTTGAAGAATTATCTTCATGTGCCCTAAAGAACACTGCAATAATTCCCACTGACTGATGGTGAGAGAGTTCTTGAAAGGAGACTGAATCAAGTCTCATAGATTCTGAGGTGATGGCATTTCCAACAGTAACACAGATGCCAACAGTAGCACAGCTGAGATCTATCATCTGGAGGGAAACTCTTTGCTGTTGGCAAGAGTTTAGACAGCAGCTCAGGGACTGGGGAATGAGAAGAGAGATTCTCTCTTTTTCCAACCACATTGTTATATTTTGTGGAAACAAATCTTCAAGTGACAACAAAAGCTTGTACCGCTGTTCAAAGCCAGCATGCCAGTCATAATGACCTACAAATTGTTGCACAGCAAATATGAATTATAAGTTCTGGTGCAGTGCTTGAGAGGACTTAGAAATGCAGTCCCCACAGCATCAGCTTATGTCCAGGAACTGTTTCTGCTCCAATATCTTACAAATTATCTGACAAGTTTCAATAATCTGACTAACGGAAAGAAATGGACTGAGTGAAAAGAGATGGGTCAGTGATTCACAAGTCTTTCCAGTAATAGCCGTTGTCAAAGTTTTAGTCAAATAGTGTTTTTAGAGCTTCATGGACAAAATAAGAAAAAATCTAGAAGTGCTTTAATACAAGAATGAAATCCCACAAAGTTGGCTGTATTTAACCCTATGTTTACTGAACATACTGGAGTGTTTTTATAGATGGCAAAAAAAATAAAACAGTTACTGGGTAGAATTAGGTAATGCTTCAAGCAAGGAAGGGCAAAGAAGTTGGAGAAAAAGACCTGAAATCAGAACTGCTCTATTTGCAACCCATCCCACTTAGCTTAGTGTCGAGTTCAATTTCTTTTTCCAAGCCTGTGTGAATCAAAGTGGCTTTAGAGAAAGCCTTTATTACTTAATTGCACTAAATGGTCTGATGACAAATGCTAGTTGAGTTGAATACAGCTAATAGGTACATTTCAAAATGTGCCTTGGACACTTGTGTTCTTCCTACTTAATGTTCCTGATATCTGGAAAGAAATTCTTCAGCCAGTAAATCTGTTACTACTTTAGTCACAATTACCATTGTGGCTGCAACGATTGCATTTCAGATGTCTGATCTCCACAATGGCACCTGTGTATGCCAATCTCAATACCACTTATTTATTTTGTAAATGCTAAGTCCGTAATTCAGCAGGAGGGTTTTCAAGAGGCATCAGAATTAGCATCAAGCGAAGAATTCTTATTCTTTGCTTGAATTCTACTACTTCCTTTAGTAGACTTACAACAAAAATTTTTCAACTTCTGACTAAGAATTGGCTTGAAATGAGCTGAAAATGGAAGTTGCTTTGTCACTGTGGACACTAGATTTGGGACACTGGGATGAAGAGGGATAAGCAGAATGCAGACAACAGGAAAATGAAAAGTGTAACAGTGCAATATATCATTGCAGCAACTAATCCATAGCTTCAGGTCTTTGCGTTACTGAGATATGTGCGTGAGTTCATTCACGCAGTGGGACATAAGAGTATCCAAGTGTGAATCTAGGTCTAGAGGTATTTCTAGGGTAAGCTCAATATGTATACTATGCATATAAACTTACAGTACTTCTATGACAGGCACAAACCTTCTTTCCAAACTTTCAGTGAAAAAGAGAAGGCCACATGGTAAGTGGAGACATGATCTGCCTGTTCTCTGATGTCCCAAATGAAAAATCAGGACCATCTCACAGACTGTGTTACGTCTTGCAGCAGTCTGCGTGTACCAGCAGTCTGCATTGGAGTCAGATCTACCTGACATTGCCAGACATTTGCCTGAGGCAAGAGTGAAAGCCTAAAGGGGACAGAGGGGTTCCTTCAAAGCAGTGCTGAGTATTGTTCCTGCTCTGCATATTGTGTCTTTCTTGTAAACAAATACGGTTTGACTCTCCATAACTGTCAGCCAGTCCCCCCTTTCTCTTCTACTAAACTGACTGGAAGTATTTCATTTAAACATAAAATGATGGCCTGAAGAACAAACAGTAAGAGACTCATGGCTCATGAAATTTGATTGCCTTTGATGGCAAATGACTTCAGGGATGGAATATGTTCTATGCATAATATAGGAGATATGTACTGGCCTCGGAAAATAAACCTGTGAAAATACAATACTTATGCAAATTTATACAGCTCCAGTTATTAAAAAATCCCTGTTTTGTTGCAGTAAATTATGGCAAATTGATATAATTGTCTTTAAGTAACATACTCAGGAAGGCTTCTGTTACTTTTACTTCAGTGATAATGTAGAAATTGTGGATTTCTGAAGTGATAAAAAAGGGCTGTATGTTGTTTTATAATTACATTTGCAATTTGATGTATGTGTACATGCATGTAAAAGAGTTATAAATGATTCATTGCCTGAATATATCAGAAGTAAAGACTTCAAGAATGCAGAATAATCACAGACAGCATTAAGCACCGAGTTGTTTCTTGCCTTAGAAACCACATACCCCAACTGTCAAAGAAAACAGATCAGCCATACAACACATAGTCTGGAGTGGAGCATTTCTTGAATAGACTGTTTGCAAGAAAGAAAAGGTTAGTAACCAGGACCACTAACAATTCTTTCATTGTGTGATTGGTTGAAATAAAGTGTCACTCCAGAAAGTACAGGTTCTGAAACATTGCTGTGAGAGAAATCCAATAGACCTCATTTGGTCTCTTGGAAAACTTGAATTATGTGAGTGATGGAACTCTCTGAGCCACATAATTATCTTCAGCAATATAGATGAGAAAGGAATGGAAACTGATTTACAGCAAACTTTGGAGCAGTATTTTGCAAAAAGCTTCTGTTTATTGTTTTCTTTATATAACGTTGGACAAAATTCATTTTAGCTGAAAAAAATAACTAATAAAGTGATTATTTTATTCCTCCAATTGTATAGACCATAAGAAATTCAGAATAACATGTTGCTGGAAGGTGTTTCTTTGAGCTTAGTAGAATTTTCTACAATTGAGAGAAGTGACAGTGCTGTCAGTTCCTACAGGCAATCTGTGGAAAGCATGGACACTGTGAAGGGTGCAGCATGAACCAGTATTTGGGTGTTTCGAGACTGCCTAAAGGCATGCAGTTTCAGAAATTATCAAGGCTTAGATTTGGGATTTCTTTTCTTGTCTTACGACTCTTTTGTCTGTAATACTTGACTACAACTGGTTCCAAAACATAGACTTGTTAAACTTCAGTTCTGCTCCAGTTTGATAAAGCATATACAAAACAGTAGATTTTCCAGACATCTTTGAGGGAAGTTGATTGTGAACCAAACAGAAAGAAGTGGGTATGCAAGAACATTTGCAAATAATAATAATAAAATACTAATGCTATCAATAGTGTCTTGACTGCTTCCCACCTGCTTATGACTCACAGGAACTGATTTGGTAACTGTGGTTGTATGGCAGACTTGAAAGAAACAATAAGACAAAAAAATCTGCCTTACTAACAAAATGTTAGAATGTTTTAAGAAAAAAAAAAAAAAAAAAGAACTCATAATGGTTGAAATAATTCATCACTGACAAATGACAAATAAATATCTCCTCCTTAGCCATGTTTTGACAGTGCTTTTGGTGTTAAGTTTCCAAGTTAAAGAAGAGGTCAGTAGTGCTATGATTGTTCTCATTTTTTTATCTCCGTTTGTGAAGAAGCTAATTAGCTTGTATGCAGAAACTTCTCTGATTAGGGAGATCTCCACTCTGAATTGTGGGAAAGTCTGTCAAGTAAATAGGTTTGCATGGGTGCGGGTGGCTCCATCTGCCTTCTCTCCTTTGAGACTCAAAGTTTGATTTGGGATCAGATATTAAAAGGACACAGTGAAAAACAATTTTTGGGTAGTAGTCATTGTAAAATTATTTCATGGGCCAAGTAGGTGGGAGTAATGAAAAAAAAAATCAAATTGATTGCTACAGGTGGAGTTCTTGAATGAGACCAATGAGTTGATCTTATGCTTAATGGTGGGTTAATGATGTTAAGGATGATATAGCACCTTAAAGGTGTAAATCATAAAATGTTTTAACACCATGATGCACAATTTTGAGACAGTTTTAGAACAATTTCAGAATGACAAAAGAGGAAATAAAATTTGAAAACCTAAATGGAGTAGCAATGGGGTAATTGCTCTAGATTCTTTCTTAGAACTAGATGACATGCAAAAAATTTCATGTCATCATAACAGTTTACTTATATATTGTATCCCATTATTACACCATTTTCTTAACAAGAGAGCCCAAATTCCGTGATCAGAGCTAGGAAAGAATGGTTGAATCACTGAGTTCAGTCCACTACATTGGTGGGAAACAGGGAGATAAACATTTATTTCAGTATGTTGGAATAAATATTCCATCAGAACACCCTCTCTGCATCCTGCTGTGATTCCCAGCTTAAAAATTGCAATGGCACATGGTAATCTGTCTAGCTTTATGAAACTGAGGAGTTTAAGGAATGCTTTAATTAATATCTTTAGTTTGTTAAGAGGGTGTATGAGGTCGGTTAGCTGACAAGTCTTGACTTGTTATGTCACAGTAATATGATAAATTGCAATAATTATTGAAAGTGCCATTGGAAAGAAAGAAACGTTCATTTCATTTCACTATGAACAAAGAAGTAATTTCTTTCTGAGTTGACTTAACATGTTCTTTTTTTCCCAAATTGAGCCTCAAACTGTAAAATCAATTATTCCCACTAATCTCGTGAACAGATTTGGGCCTGAAGTTACTCTCTCTTTATCAGTGACTGGCAGTATTTAATAGAGCCTGGCATTTCTAAATAGGAATCTGTGGTCATCAATATTGCTCTTGTTAAATAAAGAGCATTTCAGAGTGAACATTTGCTCCAACTCTGTGCATCAGAAAGCAGCACTGAGACTATTTCTGTGATGCATAAAGCATGATACAAGTTATAGCATATAACATATTGTGCCAAACACTATGAGAGAAATGTCACGTGCAAGGGAACCGGTTTAAACTATTTTTAGGGGAAAATCAAAAGAGAAAGTCACGTAGGTATAGATAGAAGGCCAAGAAATCAGTCCACTTCCACTCCTGTCCTTCTCAGGCATCAAGACTCATCTAAGCCTGTGTTCAACCAGAACTTCTTCCTGTTGAGCAAACAGGCACCAAGCTAAAGCAGAATGATGCCAGCTCATATCCTTTAGGATTTGCCCAGCTATTTTCCTTGCTTCAGTGAGATTCACGTAGTTGATCTGGTTCCTGCTAACCTTGGCAGTGCTGAGCTATGTGTCCCCAAGAAAGAGATGCTGTGGCAAAGTGTTGTCAGTTGACTGCCAAACAGCCTTGCTGTGCCCTCCCGAAGGGGGCACTGGGAGGACGACACAAGGTGGGACATGCATTCCCATATACACATCTTCACTTCCATCTTGGGTCCCTTCAGCTACAGTTTTTCTCTAAAAGGATTCCTGGGGACACACTAAGCCCAGACAAATACACCCTCCTTGGAGGCAACAGTTATGTCTGGGTGAAGGATGCAATTCATTGAGGTCTGAAGCATTCATACTCCTTGATATGAAGAAAAAATAGCAACTATGGAAACTCAGAACACCCTTCAGTTCTCTCTCTTTGCATGAACCTGGAAAGAGATGATCTTTCTGAGTATTATTTTCCTCAAGTGTAAAATGAAAAAAAAAAAAAAAAAAAAAAAGCTACTGATTTATTTTTGATGCACTTCATAGTTAGCAAATAATAATCACTACAAAATATTTGAGTACTACCATTTATTCTGTCATTTAGGATCAGGCAGTACATAGCAGTGGGGAAAAGGGCAAAATTCCTCCACCAGCTGCTAGAGTGAATTACTTGACAAAAGGCTATGTCTACTGCAGCAGCAGCTGCCCATGTCCTTCCCTATTGCTATTTGTCAAAGTTGAATCAAAGCATTTCTTGTACATTCTGTTGTCTTCAATGCAATTTCTAGCGGCACAATTTCATTACGCTACTGAACAGTACCCCTTGTATGTGTGAGTGTGTACATAATGTGTAGGAGAGAGAAAAAAATATTGCTAACAAGTTTCATTTTGGAACCTGACTGGTTTTATGCCTGCTGCCTGCAGTGATGTGTTATAACAAGGCAGTTCTTCAGCTCAGGGGTCCTTGTTTGATCACAGCAACAGGAGTGGATTTCTTTCCTTATCTGTCGATAAGCAGCACGGACTCTACTTAATCAGAAATGGCAATGCACTGAAGCCTTTTTTGATGTTTTCACTGTGTTATTTTGTTAAGGAGCTCTGCATTTACATTGTATGTGTGTGTTCGTGTAAATTCAGAAATATATATTTTGTAATTACATGTGAAAGTCAGCTTTTTATATATTCATACAGATGTCTATTTGTTTTGTTTATTTATTTATTTACTATTATTATTATTATTATTATTATTATTATTATTATTATTATTATTATTATTTTCTGGATAATCTATTATGTTCAGATAGATTGAAAACTCAACCACTACTTTTTTCTGTAAAATAATTTGTCAGTATTGCTGTACCACTTCTTGGCCAACGGACACCTCAGAGTACTTTGTGACTATCCTCTAAACGAGACTCTTAACTACTGTAAGATGAAGATATGGATTAATATGTGTCATTTTCATACGCATGTCTAATAGATGGAAAGGAAAGCATATGAATTTTCTTTTTCCTGATGATTCAGTGATCATCTTGGAAGAAGTATGCCTCCTGTCAGACACCTGCTCTAGCTTTCCTGAGACATCAGTGTTTAATTTACTGCTAAAGAAATATTTTTATGGCTTTAATTTTCCCTATAGTGATGTATAACCTCAGAGCTCAGGTGAAGGAAAGAGTTTTCTTCCTTATCCATCATCAGCAGAAATTTCTTAAGACTTCTGAGCTTTTATAGTTTGCTTTCACATGAAGAGCTATTGTGGTCACAATAGTAGACACTGCTACTGATGTGTTAAGATGTAATTTGACCTTTGAGGCCTTGGAGAGATTCACTTTTCAAGGTGATATGTGAAATAGATTGGAGACAGGCTGAGGAGACTTCAAATTTTTGCTTAGTTTCTACTGTAATGTAATTCAAAAACTGTGAAATGTCTTCTAAATGTAAAATTCTGAAGAAAACAAACAAACAAACAAACAAAAAACAACACAACTGAAACCAAACTAGGACACCTGAAAATGAAAGAAAACTTTGTTTTGCTGTTTTGGACTTTTAAAATGTATGATATTCTGCTGAGTGTGAACCTGTCAAAACAAAAAGTAAGAAAAATCTGAGACTCATCAATAATGTATGAACAGCTATTTCCCATTTTCGACACATTTCAATAAGTGTTGCTAGTGTCATGTATGTCAAAAGTAAATACAGTAAAGTGATTTTATTTTTATTTCAAGAGTTTTGAGTAATGAAACATCATAAAGTCATAGAATGGTTTGGTTTGGAAGTGACTTCAAAGATTAACAAGCTCCAAATCCTTGCTGTAGGGAGAGTTACCACCAAATATATCAGGTTACCACAGGTCCCATCCAACCTACTGGTATTTCAGCAAGAATGTATTGATGGAGTGGGAGGGAAGGTCAGAATAAACTACTTTTTGTTGTTTAATTTTTATTATTATTTATTATACAATATCAATATATTTCTTTGTCATGTGTTTTCCTGTACATGTGAGAGTGTGCTTCTGCCCCTATACTTCAGTCATATCTCTTATGACCAGAAATAATCTTTTAATCCTTTCTCAGGGATTAAAGCTCAGTAACTATCATTTTGTTTCCAACTACCAGCTCACAAGAACTATCATGAAAAGCATTCTCCATGGTAAATATGCAAAATCCCCATTCTCATTGTTTTTGAAGCTATACCAAAATTAATATGTTAGGTGACAAATGCAGGCATGAAAATGAATAGGCAGACACTATGCTCTCAGATACTGCATTCATGGGATGCTGACTTTTATTACTCTGTTCCAAGCAGATAACTGTATCTTTACTAGAAGATAATACTGTCTGCTGGTGAAGAACTACTGGAAATTACAAACTCATCTATGTAGTCTGCAGCAGTTTCTTAGTATCTTAGAATTCTTGACAAGCATTTGAATTTGAATCTGAATTATGAAATGCTGTTTTGAATTATATTAAATGTAAAGGGTCTAATTTACCAATTGTTAGTGCTATTGTTGAATATTTTACACAGTTTACATAGCTTCTGAAATTACATTAATACAAAACAAATACCAATAACTGTGTATAACAGAGCATAAAATCCAATTGATGCCTTTTGATATTAGATGGATTTGGTACACTGCAAGTGGTTACTCTCAAATTGTTCTTTGAATTAGAATAATGAATTGGCATGAACCTTATTTAATTTGTGTTTGTTTTTCTCAAGTAATTTTCCTTTCTCTTGTTGTAAAGTGCATTTAAAAAGTAATACACTGTAATTACAGGAGAAATCTATCCACTAAAAAGAACATTACACAGGACACATTCATTTTAAAGGGTGATTTATTTAAGTCTATTTAGCAGGGATATTGTCAGGAATGTTTTGTTTGTTTTGAAGTTGTTGAGTTTTTAGGCTGTTTTCTTTGGCAGAGTAAACACCGGATGAAATTTTAAAGAACAGATGGACAAAATACAGTATGCAGTGTCAGGATCTAGTTTTGCAGAACATGGCCAAATTCAACTGAAGGCTGAACAAACCAAGTGATCTAAGCTGCTTGTCACACACTTCTAGACCCTTCTCCATATCTTCTTCATAATTCCCTCTTTGACTCTCTCTCTTAGTTTTATGTACTTCTTATATCATGTTTCCCAAAACTGGGCACAGTTTTCAAAATGAGGGTTTATCAGATAGATGTTGGCAGCTAATGGAACAACTTTATGCTTACTTTGATTTGGGGTCAATACCACCAATATTTTTCAAACACCACAGAAAAGCTAACGCTTAAAGCAATCATTGCATTCTGCATTTATTGGCATTATTTGCAGTTCTTTGCATTGTTTTCCTGACTGCCTGTTTCTGTCTGTTTTTCTATCATCTTATGGCTTTCATGATATATTTTCTCTCTGATGCAGTTGGCACAATAGAAATTGTACTTTTCTCCGGCGTCAATACTAGTAGCTTCTGTATCATCCTCCATCACTGCCACTGGAGTACATTTAGGTGGTAATTCTTGAAGTGAAGATTTCTAAGGCATTCATTTGCTCACAAACTTTTCAGAAGTAGATAAGAACAAGAGCCAGAAATATTCTGCTATTGCAGAGTGGTTCACGGAAAAGGAAAGCAGAACAGGTACATTTTGAACAAGCATAGAATATTCTGTTCTTGCTTAAAAACTAATGAGAATAAATTAACGTATACCAAAGGAATTTACTCAAAATGTTCTCACAAAGGAAGCTAACGTAATTTTCACAGTGGATTTTACAAGCCCAGACAGTTATGCTTTGGGCAAGCTTGGATTATCAGCCTCACTATGTAGACTTGTTTTAACATGGGTTGTGTCTTAACCAGAATTAAATGCTTTGGAATAGAATATAGCTGTTCTTATTCAAGGAGCAGAGATTTCAGAGCAATTTGTAGTTGTTTAATGGGTCATGGGCAGTGTTTTTTCCTGGATTCGAGCTTTTCGGTACTCTTTTTCATTAGAATACCAAGTTCCATAATTGCTGCTAAGTTTGATTTGTAAGTGTTGTGGCATGAAGCTAGGCTATAACCTAGAAAACAGCAACCGCTTAAACAGTATAAAAAAACAATTAAAAGTAAGAATATGGAAGGTATGCAGTCTTCAGACCATCCCAAAGGAGGGCATTTCTTGACATTTCTTAGATTACTGAACAGTGACGGATAGGTTGATTAAGCAGTACCTTATAATGGTCTTGCCTGGCAGATGCCTACTGTGCTTGGATCTCCAGCAAAGATGCTCAGACCTTAACTCACATTAGCTACACTGTTCCTGAGGTGGGTTTCATAATCTCTTTTATGTCCTGCTCTGCCTTTGTGTGTGCAACAACTTACCAAAGAAGCAGTCTTCTGAAGGCAGTAATTCCATGATGCTTTTTTTTCCATCACTCTCACTTCCCACCTTGACAAAATGATATTTCAAATTAGGATCATAGAATCATAGAATAGCTAAGGTTGGAAAGGACCTTAAAAATGATCTAGTTCCAAGCCCCTGCCACAGACAGGATTGCCAACCGCTAGATGAGGCTGCACAGGGCCCCATCCAACCTGGTCTTGAACACCTCCAGGCATGGGGCATCCACAGCTACTCTAGGAAACCTGTGCCAGTGCCTAACCACTCTCAGAGTAAAACATTTTCTCCTAATTCTAATCTAAATCTCCCTTCTTGTACTTAAAACCATCCTTCCTTGTCCCATCACTAACTGTCCATGAAAAGTTGGTCTCCCTTCTGTTTATAACCTCCCTTCAACTACTGGAAGGCTGCAGTAAGTCCTTTCTGCAGCCTTCTCTTCTTGAGGATAAACAAGCCCAACTCCCTTAGCCCTTCTTCATAGGAGAAGTTCTTTAGCACTCTGAGCATCTTTGTGGGTCTTCTCTGGACCCTCTCCCAACAACTCCACTTCCTTTTTTTCACTGGGGGCCTCAAGCCTGGGCACAGCACTTCAGATGAGGAATTCACAAGGACAGAGTAGAGGGAAACAATCCCTTCCCTCTCCTTGCTGCCACCCCTCTGTTGATGAAGCACAGGATACTGTTGGCCTTGTAAGCTGTAAGTGCACACTGCTGGCTCACATCCAGCTTTTCATTCATCAAAACCCCCAAGTCCTTCTCTGTAGGGGTGCTCTCAAGGAATTCCTCTCCCAGTCTGTGTACATACTTGGAATTGCTCTAGCCCAAGTCCAACACTGCACTTGACCTTGTTGAATATGATTAGGTCCTTGTGGGTCCACTTTTCAAGCTTGTCCAAGTCCCTTTGGATGGCATCCCTTCCTTCCATTTCCACAAGTGGTGACCAAGTTAAGCTGGTAACACATAATGTAAACTATTTTGAATAATAATTATTTCCTATTTTGTGTTTTAACACTATGTAAATTTTTGCAAAGTATATTTTCCTGAACTCCTACGCTCTAAATGCTAAACTATTCAATTTCTGAGATTTTTTAATTTTTTTATTTTTTATTCAGCACTATAGGAATATTAGGCAAACACTAATGCACTTAAAGAAGAATAAAATGATGAGGATTTTCAACATCTTCAAATCACACATTTTGGAGCCTACAAGGAGTTGCATTTTCCTATTATATTTTTACTTATACTTTTAAACAATTTATGGCAAGAAAGGTTTCAGATAGACCTATTAAGATTTAGACTTGTTCAACAATACTGTGTTACAGTACTGATGTGAGCTATGAAATTACCTCACATTTTTCCTTTTGCTTGTCAGTGCAGCACTTAAATTGACATAGCAATTTTTGCTTAAAAAATCAGCAATGGATTATGGAACAGGACATTCTTGTGACATTGTGTGTCAATCTGCATCAGACAGCATCATTTTATTATTCTTTTTATTTATTTATTTTTTATTTTTTTTTAATTTTCCATAGCAAGAGTAAAATTTAGATTGGTGGTCCTTCCAAGGACAACCACTACAGACAGTCATCACCAGCTCTTTGTGGGTCAAGCTGAGAAGTCCCCATCGTGTCTACCACAGAATGCTACTTAATATCTTGATAATTTGCACAAGAAATGCTCAAGTTAAGACCCAAAAAATGCAGGTTTACTTGGGGACTCAAAGGTAGAACAGCACGGGAGGTGCACTGGCATGTGGTTGGTAAGTCTTCACTGTTCTTCTGGGCTGTTGAGGCCATTGGCTTAGTAACTACTAACTAACTACTCTGTGTCCAAAAAGGCAGATAATACCTAACTGGAGTGTAGGAATTATATTCTTACTCCATTAACATTCAGTCGTGGAGTAAGTTGCAAATTGTTCTTGCTTCCCCGTATCCATACATCATTAGTAGCAGCATCCTGACATGCCTTTGTTCACTCATCTGCTGCAGATCGAGATATATACTCAATTTATCTAATGTTTCATAAAGTTCGAGGATAGAGTACCTTGGTGGCTTTCTTTCCTTATCTTCGTAATCCTTGCTTCTTGTGCAAAGCATATAAATTACCCCCTTGTGGTGGAACAAGATCCAGCTATTATCAAGCAAGCTATAGCAGACCTTTCTGCTACACTATTAAGAGAAACTGAAAGAGGATGACAAGTCTATGATGTGTCTAGAAACTGTAAAATGCATTGCTTGTAGAGACCTAGGAAATATGAGCTGTTACTGACAATTGTGATATTTCTTACAACTCTCCATGATATCCTGTCCACAAAAGCACAGTTTAAGAACCAGTTTTATTTTACATCTGAGCCTTGCAAATTTCAAATTTACATTATTTCTCCAAGTGTTTTTGACAGAACTGAAAACTTTGATATATGGTGCCCTTATGCAAACTCAGCTTATGTTCAAAGAGTTAGAAGTTACAAAAATGTTGTATAATTGTGCTGCAGTCTGTCCATTGACATCTCTTCCCACAAGAGAAACCATAATCCTGGTGTTTATCTTGGAG
Organism: Coturnix japonica; assembly: GCF_054131305.1. Classification (NCBI taxonomy): domain Eukaryota; kingdom Metazoa; phylum Chordata; class Aves; order Galliformes; family Phasianidae; genus Coturnix; species Coturnix japonica. The sequence goes on from NC_140664.1 coordinate 4,912,998, forward strand.
GACAGAATGACTCTCATTAGTAGATAATTAGTAGATAGAATAACATTACCATCACCTTTTTTTTTTTTTTTTTGGTTTTGTTTTGTTTTGTTTTGTTTTACTAATATTCAAAACAAAGCATGGTTGTTGGACTAGATAACATTTAAGGATTGCTTCCAGTTCAAATGGTTCTATGATTCTATGACACAATGATATCAAGCTCCAGACTTCACAAAAGGGCTTAAGACAATATGAGGAAAAAGGAATTTAAAGGTAGTCTTCCTTTTAGTCCACTCTATCCATTATAACTCAGAGGGTGGTGACACACTGGAAAAGTTTGCCCAGAGAAGTTGTGGGTGCCCCATCTCTGGAGGCATTCAGGGCCAGGCTTGATGTGGCTCTGGGCAGCCTGGTCTGGTGGCTGATGACCCTACCCATGGCAGAGAGGATGAAACCAGACAATCTTTGAGGTCCTTTTCAACCCAGGCCATTTGATAAGTATTCTGTAGCAAAGGATGTGCCATTGCTTACTATCTGCTCCATAGGAATATGTTTGTTCCACAATGGGATATGGGTGAACAGCAGTGCTAGATTGATATGTTGGAACATTTGGACTGAATGTTTTAGTACATGGGACCATGTCCATTTAGTACATTTCTGGGACCTACTAGTTTTGATATAGTTTGGGAAAAGCATGCACAAAGATACTATTGTGAACATGCCTACATAGTTAGATGATTAGGAGGTAGGTTTGAGTGACAAATGCTTGATTAGAAGTGAAAAGCTGCTAAGAAAAAGATTTTTATGGAAACCTCTAGGACAAACGGAGAGCAAGAATTTTAATCTCTGTATTTTTCTTTTCTTTTCCTGATACTTCTGTTATATAGGGAAGTTTTTATGTCCCATCTGAAAACTGCATGCAGCATGCATATAAATGGCATAAGGACCTCTGTCTTCTACTCTTGAACGCTCAAAGAGGACTTCACGCGTACTACACTCTCATAATGAAGGAGGTTCCTGATTTACCACAGCTGAAGTTGGGTAAGAGAACAGACATTTAAAATCACTGAACATAATCCACTGCTGTGTTTTCAGTACAATTTCTAGTAGCAAAATTATTGATATGTTCAAAAATTTTAGAGTATTTTCCCACCTATCTTCTGATTAGTGTTTATTTTGGCACAGTACTGCCAGGCTACCACTTTCTCAGTGTATGAATATCCCTTCATGCCCATCTGAATGTAGCATGACAAGTAGAGAGGTAAAATTGTTCTGCTATTTTTCTCAAAATAAATGCCTCTGAATGATATTTTGACTCACTTGCTCTACCTTCCATTTCTGAAATATGATGAGGTTTGGGGAAGACTAGAATTTTTGCACAACCATATTTTAAATGGAAAACAGAAGTTGTAAAGTTGATATGAACACTTTTGAAACACACTCCCTCCCTCACACTTCACAATACACTGATTTTCTGCCTATAGCATAATCACGTCTTGCTTTTTAAAATGATCCTGCTCTTCTTTCTAATTCATTTAATAGATTTCCTAGCTTTTAGGCAAAACCATTTTTGGCTGTTCAGGCTGTTTGGGTCCAACGTGGAAGTGCTGGTTGGATTGGTGGGACAGATCTCTGTAATTTGCATTTATTCATGGCTGTAATGATAGTGTAAGCTCCTATGAAAATAAGGAGCATCTCTGACTAATTCCTGCTTTCCCTACTGTTTCTTCGAATTCAAGGAATCTGTCTCATCTGTTTTTGTGACTTTTTATGTCTGTATACACAGATGTCAGATTGTTACACTGCAGAGATAATTATATTAAGAGTATTAATTGCATTAATTAACAGATTTTAAAAGGGAGGGAAAAAATTCACTTTAAATACTACAAGCACTTTCAAATATAACACATTATGCTGTACAGACTTATGGGCTTGATAGCTAATATTTTCCACTTCACGTCTAATTCCTTGGTATATATTTCCACTCGAAATAGGCTGCAACTTGCAGAGTGGGGAGAACACAGACTGCATTATTCCATTCAGCTACAGGAAAAAAAAAAAAAAAAAAAAGTTACAGCAATTTTATTTGCAACTTATGAGCTGTCAAACAAAATCCAGCATGCAGAAAAACCTGTACTTCAGGCATCTTGGTTATCAGGCACATTTTTAGATGATTTATGTTTAACCTGAAAAGGCTTATAGAAGGGGAACTGGCAGAGTTATGTTTGGTTGACCACAACTGAAGAACAGACTCAGATATGCACATATTGGTTTTCTGAATACAACTGACTTGGTTTTCAAATGACTTCTGGTACTGAAGCAGGCACTTAATTTGCAAATGTACTTCTTGTAATACATGCAGATTTGCTAAACTCAAATACCCTTTCTAGCTGCTTGAGCAGAGCACTATTTGCATCATTTTATTCAAAGCCTGAACTTCTACTGAGGATTTGATTTTAAAGACAGACTTCTGAGGCCAATAGCAAAGCCTAGAAAATCATGGGTATAAGATTTACCCAGTATGATGAATGTCAAGCTTGTTTTTGTGTGTGAGTTGCTCAGACTGTCCTTACAGTCACTAGGGAGAAACATTTAAGACTATAAAATATATTATCAGCCAAATAGTGCTTTCTACCTTATGGTGACATGAACAGCACCTTCTACTTGCTCATTTTTCTCCACAGACCACAGGAATGTAAATGACTCATTCAGTTTTAGACATCTGTATTTGGGGAGATTAATCTCATCATAGGTTTCTAAACATAGTTAAGACAAATACAAGACTATAAATCTGCTCTGTGGACTTTCTTAATTCTTTTTTTTTTTTTTTTTCTAACCCTCTGAATAGTATATTAAAAATTTAAAAGTCTAGTTAAGACATTAAAAGTGGACATTATTGTTTCTCACATTTTGCCAGCTAAATAGAGATCTCAGCCTGTAGTACTATTTGAGAAGATTCACTTGTGATCGGGAAGGGAATTAGTGTTATTTATTTATTTATTTATAATGTATGCTATTAGAAAGTTCCATGTCACAAAATCTAGCTGCAAGAGTTGGAGTGTTGATATATATCTTCCCCTTCCCTATAGTTTGTTGTGCATTTAACATAGAGCATCCCTATGCTAGGTTCTCTCAGGACTACATCAAAGCAATGCTGCATGCTCTATGAAAGTTCTTCACACTGCACATTGCAATACAGAGATACTCATTTATTATCATTCAGATGTGCAGGACTTGTGTTACATGGCCTCATGTAACATGATATGGAGAACCATTTATTATACATCATTAGATCAGATGTTCCTGTGGTTAGACAACATTGCACTTAGTTGAACAGTTGGCCATAAATCACAGAATGACCAAATGGTTTAGGTTGGAAGTGACCTCTGGGTCCATTTGTCCAACCCCTGCTCAAGCAGGGACACTCAGAGCAGAGTGCCCAGGACCACGTCTAGGTGGCTTTTGACAGTCTCCAAGAGGAGATTCTACAGTTTCTGGGCAACCTGTGTCAGGGCTCCATCACATGCACAGTACAGAAGCTCTTCCTTGTGAGTAGAGGAACATTCTGAGTTCTGTTTTGTGCCTGCTGCCACTGGGCATCACTGAAAAGATTCTGTCTCTTTGCAGCCTCCCTTCGGATGCTAGTATATACTGATAAATTCGAAAAGCTAGTAAGGAAATTTCTATTGAGAGAGAGACAGTATAAAGCCACATTCTATCCTGTGTTCTGGCAACAACCTTCCAGAACATCTACAGGCTCACACAAGCAGAAGTTGTAACTGTACCCCTACAAGCGCAATGTGTATTATGCGTGAACTTGTCCAACTTGAAACTTGTCCATTGACAAAGAATATCTTATATATTGTGTGAACAAAGAGTACAGCATCAACATTTCATATCTACTGAAAACTGATCTGATTCTTTCTCTTATTTTTATTTGTTTTGTTTTGTTTTTCTTCTCTAGAGGAACTACCTGTGGAAGATACATTATCTCAGTTCTGTGCAGAGCTGCAGGTATTGTCTTTAACAGAATCAGTTGGTGCTTTTTTTTCAAGTCTGTTTTTCAAGTGCACTCAGAAAGCACAATCATGTATTAGAGTAGGGAGAAAGGTAATTCGGTGCCAGAAGAAAGTTGCTGGATGTTTATTTCCCACCAATAATGTCACATAATTTTGATTATTCACTTATACAATGTTTCTGTTACTTTTAACAATTCACCAGCTGGATGCTTCAGCATCTTTCATCTTTCAGTGAGCCTGGCCAGACTGTTAATAGTATTCACAAAAGTTGATTTGGGGTCGGTTGCAATTACAACTTTTGTGCTGACAGGCGAGAATACCCCTTGGCAGATTGTGCAGCCATATTTTTTCAAATAAAAACACCTAAATGTCTAAGGAAGCTTGTGGGAAGAAAAAAGTGATTTTGACACAGCAGTAACTGAATTACTGTCTTGAACTTCTGTTTTGATTTCAAGTGAGACACAGGCAGTCATCAAGGGAGCCAGAAAGAAATGCAATGTCAGTTGATCACTGGAGAAATTGTTTTATAATCAGAGATTTAATTCTTTTGATTTGTTCAGTTTATTAGCAGGAAGACGGCATAGGAAAGAATGACAAAATAACAATTAATGGAGCTGAAACCAAATCAAACTGCAAGTGTATTTACACTGCAGTTACAGATGGTGACACAATGTTTTCTAGCTGTATGTAAAAAAGAGGACTGAAATAGCAAATTTCAAATCAGAAATTGGATTATTAGGAAGAAATTTGGTTTTATCTAAATTAAGAGAAATGCAAGCTGTGGGACTCAGCTCAACTGGACTGCAGGAATTTAGAAGCCTTAAGGGTATTGGTGAGGGGAAATGGCCTCAAGTTGCACCAAGGTAAGTTTAGGTTGGACGTTAGGAAACAGTTCTTTATAGAAAGGGTAGTTAAGTACTGGAATGGACTCCCCAGGGAGGTGGTCGAGTCACCATCCCTGGATGTGTTTAAGAGCTGTTCGGAGTGGTGCTCAGGGATATGATTTAGCAGAGGGTTGTTAGAGTTAGGGTACTATGGTTAGGCTGCAGTTGGGCTTGATGATCTTTGAGCTCTTTTCCAACCTGAGTAATTCTATGATTCTATGATTGGTGGTCAGACAACATAATCTAGAATCCAACTGAATTTTCAGAGACTAATAAGACACAAATGATGAAGCATTGTACAGTGTTGTTGGGACACAGGAATAGTATTGACCATCTCTGCAGTGTAAGCGCAGAAGTCATATCAGTCTCTGTATAGTTTTCAGAAGAGTATTGGCAAAGCTTTCTGAGTATTTTGCCTCTAGGAAAATGGGAACTGAGACCATTTCTCTTCAGCAGAATGTATGAAAGATAGTCATTTATAAAGAAAGAAAATGCTATTAAAGCTATACAGAAGGAAGCCCACGGGGTTACTTTCCCATTACCACCGTGTTACCAGAGTCTGGTCCATTTTTAAAATTAAATAAAAACAGAAGAAGAGAAGAAGGTAAATTTTACCCTGTTTTCTATTTAATCCAAGGACACGGTAGCTATTCAAAACAGGAAAAAAATCAAGACCCATGTTTTTTTAAATTTTGAACATGATTTTTAAACAGTCAAACATAATATTTTCTCCAAAACATTTTTAAAATTTGTTTTGATTAACATTATTAAAACCAGACTACACGGCACAAAGTACATGAACAGAATAGACAGAATTGCAATTACTGACCACTTTAACTCATGGGCAATGAGGAAGTGAGTCACTGAAAATTGACCTCTATCGCTAGGATTGCTAGGCTACTGTATGGCTGGGCAGCAAAACTCTCAGAATTAAAAATATATAGTGTCTTCCTTCTCTCTCCTCTCTTCCTCTCTTCCTCCTTCTCTTCCTGTTTCCTCACCCGATTTCTTCCTTCCTTCCTTCCTTCCTTCCTTCCTTCCTTCCTTCCTTCCTTCCTTCCTTCCTTCCTTCCTTCCTTCCTTCCTTCCTTCCTTCCTTCCTTCCTTCCTTCCTTCCTTCCTTCCTTCCTTCCTTCCTTCCTTCCTTCCTTCCTTCCTTCCTTCCTTCCTTCCTTCCTTCCTTCCTTCCTTCCTTCCTTCCTTCCTTCCTTCCTTCCTTCCTTCCTTCCTTCCTTCCTTCCTTCCTTCCTTCCCAATAGACTAAGAATCAATAATCTGGAAAATAAGCCATCATACACCTAGTGCTAGTATGTATCACATTAATAATAAAATTTCTTTGAAGATTGTTCTTTCAGTCTTTGATGTAAGAGGTAGCTTACTGAATAAATTTCAAGCAAAAAAAGGGAGAAAAAAAAAAAAGAAGAAGAAGAAAAAATGAAGAAAAAAAAATAAAAAATGACATAGGGCATATAAAATTGAGTACAGAAATAAAGGAATGACCTGACTCTGAGAAGAGTGATGTATGGGGAGTGTCATATGTCTGACAGCATCCCCTGATGTCCCTTGTACCTGAATGAGTACTGGAGCTTGTCCCATTTCTGACAAATTATTAAGGAATAGCATACAAACTACACAAACTCTGATAATATTGTAGCTTATTGCCCACACATTCATTTTTTTTATTTCTTTCTCACGCACTTGGTTTTTAATCATGACTTAGTTTGCAGCATCACCAGTCTGGAAATTAACTGCATAATAAACAGTACAAAAAAAAAAAAAAAAAAGGCTTGCAGCTAGACTAAAATTCTTACAAAAAACAACCAAAAAGTACGAAGACTTGGCCAGGAAAGAAAATTCAATTTCTATCATATATATGGAAGCAGATAGGCCCTTTGTGCCTATACAATCTGTCTGTTAAAGAAGCTGCCAGACAAGGGAGGTTTGTATGCAGGGACTGTGCTGCTGACCTGCACTCCCTGGGTTTCATTCAGTGCAGAAATGCAGCCGAGAGCTCGAAGGGCCTCATCCAGCCATGGTGAGGGACAGAAGAAACAGCAGACTCTGGGATTGTTTGCATTGTGTATTGAGGGCACAGTATTTGCTTGCTAGCTTTCTGGCTTTCTGCCCTTCTGTCTGTGGTGTATTATTTCAGAGTTTTCAGCATTATCTGGTGGGTAGTTTGGAATCTGCTTTCTTTGTCACTTGGTTGCTCTCCCCGCCCCCCCCCCCCCCCCCCCCGCCCCCCAGTTTACTACATCTACAGTAGTTTCTGTAAAGACTGAGGCTATTCCCACCTCACATAAGGGATGGGTGTGTTTTGAAGGTCTCTCTGGATCCATCTGACCCAACCCCGGCTCAAGCACAGATAGCCAGAGCAGAGTGACCAGGACCTTGTCCAGGCATCTTTTAAAGATCTCCAAGGAGAAGACTCCACAGGCTCTGTGGACAATCTGTACTAGTGCTCCATCACCCACACAGTACAGAAGTGCTTCCTGATGGTCAGAGGGAACCTCCTGTGTTGCAGTTTGTGCCCAGTACCTCTTGTTCTGGCACTGTGCACCACTGACAAAAGCCTGTCTCTGTCCTCTCTGTACTCTCCATTCAGATACTAAGACATTGATGAGATCCCTAGAGCCTCCTCTTCCGCAGGCTGAACAGTACCAGCTCTCTCAGCCCTTCCCCAAAAGAAAGATAATCCAATCCCATGATCATCTTAGACTTCTTTCTATCCAGTTGTATAACTAGTGTTTTTTGTTGTTGTTGTTTGTTTTAGTTTTGTGGGTTTGGGTTTTTTTGTTTGTTTTTTTGCTTTTTTCCCACCAAAAATTTATGACTTTTTAAAGAGCAAAAGTTTCACTTGCATGATTTGGGGTAAAACAGTGCTTTAAGTAATAATTCTAAATCAGGAGAACTTTGTTGTTTTTTCTAAAAGGACTTCATCTAAAAATGTGAACTGATTTTCTATCCTGCAACTGTCTTGTTCTCAAAAAGCCCTTTCTTCCCTGTAGCTTTTGAGTAATCCAGAGAAAATAGCAGAACAGATAAGCAAGGACCTCGCCTGGCTTTGCTCTCACCTCCTGGCCCTGTGGACCCAGTTCCTGGAGGTGGCAACACTCCATCCAGAAGTCACAGCTTATCTGACTCAAGAACATCATATGCTAAGGGTAATGTTGGCAAGTTAAAAGCAAGTTCTGTAATGGTAAACTCCTGACATTAATGATGTATATGGACAGATATTTATCTTACTCTTATGCCTTTATGAATACTCAAGGGAGATGAATTGAGTAGGATAAAGACTAGAGAAGAGGATTAAAAGTTACAAATTTCAATTTTTGGAACAGTGGAAAGATGCTGCTATTATGGTACCCATAATCCTGTATTAAATGAGTGTACTCTGAACACTAGAATCCAGCATGGAACATAAGGTGGGTGGAAAGAGATAGAGATGCCTCATATTGGTTACTTATCCATAAACATATATATATATAAAGGCACAAACACCACAATGACAAATATCCAAAAGATGAGTTTCTTTCAGCTTTTTTTCTCAAAGCACAAAATTATGTCATAAGGAATGCTCTCTTCACTAAGTCTCATATATAAAACTAGTTATTGCTTTTTTCCTGGTGAGTTTCAACAAATGAAATATTAATACTCTTCATGTGGAAACTGTTTTTTAGTAATAAAGAAGGCATAAAAATGATTGGCTTTTGAACAGGCTTTGTCAGATTTGCATACCTGATTAGTCAGCAAGTGCTGTGCTTTCCATGAGGTTATTGAGTGTGCATCATTTTCATCACTTCAGCTGAGCTGAGCTCGTACGCTGATCTAATCAATAGACTATGAGCATACAGAAAATGATAGGATTCATCTTGCTTTGCTTTAGATGTCTAGAGTGTAGGTGTTCGCATTGCAGCTTACATACTGGTACTTGCTAAAGTTATTATTGGAGGTCCGTTCAATAGAGTTGAGAGAATGTGAATGCCTGCAAAAGGGAGACATAAAATTCAGGAGGATGTGAACAATATTGAGACTGCTCTCATTATTTTGGCTCAGTCTCCCTTCATTTTGAGAGGTCCAGGATGACTTCATCGGCCAAACACAACTTGATAGGCCCCCAGCTCCAGCAAGGTGGATTTCAGTATCAATGGATGCCAACTGCTGGCATGACCTGTGGCAAATTATGTATCCTCACATACTTTAGTTTTTCTCCATGTAAGCTGTGCAACAATATTTTCCCAGTTATGAAAAGCAGTTTGAGAGCTCCGGATAAAATGTAGTAGTTTTAAAGAGTGTTAGACCTTCTTTTATTAGAAAAGCCATTTGTTGTCATGTGGCTGGGATTTAGTGATGTGCTAAGATGCTATGACATGGTTTTCACTGCCATTCTCTGACACCACAATAGAGGTTGCTCTTACAGATAGTCATAGTAATGTATGGGCTGCAGTTCAACAGCTCATTACTTTGCACATTGTGATGGATTGACTGAAACTCAAAACTTATTCCAGATCAGACAGCAACATTGAATTTTTTATAGCTTATTTTGCACTCTTGTCCTCTGCCAGATCTTCACATCTGAGTCTATTTTTTTAATTGATTAGCCAAGCAGATCTGCTGTCCTTTAAGAGATCTGAAGAGCTCTCATTTATATGTATTGTGAGATAGGCTGATATGTTTCTATCACAATAGGTCTTATTCTCTTCTGGGATGATGTGTAAAACTTCCTTTAATATCTTAGGAATTGTGTCTGTTCCTGTAGAAAAGATGTTCAGTTTTGAACTGTTCTAATTTATTACCTCACTCCATTGCTGCTAAGATTTGCACAGTGAGAAAGGAAGAAGTCTTCCTCATTTTAATATTACAGAGAGAAATGTTAAATTCGACACTTTAAGGAAAGTGGTGGGAAGATACACAAAAGAAAATCTTGGTTTACTGTCAAGGGGCAGTTCTTCCCTCCCAGCAAAATATACAACAGCACTAACTGCTTTGTACTAGACTGGGAAAGCAAAGTTGAGCTCTTTATTTTCTTTCTGTCACAAGAGCAGTGCAAAGCAAATGAAAGATTAAGGAAACTAGTCCTGATAGTCATTGCTCTGCTTTTAGCTTAATTGCACTTGGCATCTTTCTGCAGATTTTAGATTTAACTTCTGTGTTACTTTCCCAGGTAAGGAGATTCTCAGAAGCCTTCTTCTACACTGAACACAATAAACTTGCTGTGCTGACATTCCAGGAAGGCCTGTAAGTAACCAATTGAATCTCTCCTGCCACTGATATATCTGAAAATATAGTTGCTTAATATATTTTTCTACCAAGAATTAGATTTATTATGCTGTTTGGTGGGGGGGTAAGGGGGGGAATGGTTGAGAGAAGTCACTAGGTCTATTCTAGCTCAATATAGTAAATCCACTGAAAGCAACATCAAAAGTAAGTCAGAGATGACTACTTCTAAAATTCTTATAATTCCCATAAGAGTTCTTTTTCTTACTCCATCTCACATTAATTTCAGATTCAGGGAATGATTAAAACACTGTAGCAAGAGCATTCTAGTGATAGGATGTAGGAGATCCTCTTTCTTCAGTATTTCCCAGTTGGGTGCATGAATCTTCAGATTTGGTGCTTGATTTATTGTACGGTCTATGCAGAGATGTTAACATTCACTCGATGTAGCACCAAATAAGTACAACCACCACGCTAGCTTGATGAAGTGTAGGAGTGATATGAGCTCAGGATTGATAATTAATTGATTAAGAATCATGGAATCATAGAATAACCAAGGATGGAAAAGATGGAATGGTTTTAAGCTGTGTCAGGGGAGATTCAGGCTGGACATTAGGAAGTATTACTTTTCGGAAAGAGTAGTCAGGCATTGGAATGCACTGCCCAGGGAGGTGGTGGAGTCACTGACCATGGGAGTGTTCAAGAAACGCTTGGATGTGGTGCTGAGGAATATGATTTAGCCTGGAAGTATTGGTAATGGTTGGACTAGATGATCTTCTAGGTCTTTTCCAACCTTGATAATTCTGTGATTCTGTGATTCTGTGACCTCATCTAGTCCAACCAAGAATCAACAGTGCAAAATAGTCTGGGAAAATAAATGTTGCACTGGGCTGAATTCACAAGAATATGGTATGAAATGTGATCAAGATAATTATTTCCTTCTGCTTGACACCCCTTACTACCACAAACCCAAGTGTATAGCATGGGTAATGCTCACGACTCACCCCCGGAAGGCAGAGTTAAAGGAAAGCTCTACAGATTGGAATTTTAAAATAAAGAGGGATGTCTAGATGATATCTGCATTAACACGGGAGAACCACAGCATTACCAGAACAGAAACCTGTCTTTCAGAAGTGGCTAAAAGGCCATGAAGGCCAGTCCTGTCATGATGATAGGTCTTAAGTGAGACATTTGTTTCCAACCAAGAGAAAAGAAGAACATGACTTTCTCAGAGCTGTCACTATGAACATTAAGACCTATTTGGTGCTGGAGGAAAGGTCCGTGACTTCATTAGTGAATTGGTCATACAAGGCAACCTTGTTCTGCCAAATTAGATCAGAGTCAAGGCTGCAAGGGCCCAGCTATGCTCACTTAGCCCTCATTAAATTGTGTTTTAAGTGAGGTGTGTACAAGAAAAGCCCCATGTCAGGACCCTGTTGTTAGGGCAAATATCACTCATGGCTCCATCTAAGCAAACACAACCCTGCACAGAGGGAAGCCTGATTGCATGAAGTGCTTTTATTTCTCCAGACAACCACAGAGCTAACCCATTTCCTATAGATAAGCATCATTTTTCGTCAGCAACTATCGAGGTGAGAGAGAACAAAAAATAAAATATTTTGCAAATGCCAGTCGCAGTAAATTTCATTAATTTGGTCTATACAGACTTCATGGCAGAATCCGGTTTTCCTTTTGTTTGGGCTATGTGGAGCAATTAGAAAAGCAGAATGATACTCTGTCAGAAAAGCTGCCAGAGTATTATTACTGGTGGGGCTGCCAGCAGGGAGTTTTAATTTGGTTCAGAAAGGCTCCAGATGAGGTCAGCTCTCAATGTGCTAGATACTGTACAAACGCTCCAAATATGAATATACTTTTTCCCCAGTTCTGTCTTTCTTGTTACAAGAACTTTGTTTTTGCCTCCCATACTGTGGTTGTACGGAATCACAGAATCATACAATTATTTGAGTTGGAAGAGATTTTTAAAGACCATACAGTCCAAATCCCCTACAATGGACAGGGACACATACAGATACATCAGGTTTCTCAGAGCCTCATCCAGCCTGATTTGTGTTAGGCCACACACCTACATTCATGGCAGTATTTTACTACTCAAATACAACAAGAAATACCATTTCAAATGGACTGGGTATCACACAGGATGGCAGGTGACACAGTCTCCCAATACTTTACAAAGAAAAATATTAGTATTAATGTTTCATTTTTCTTGTGCCAGAGACTGGACTCAGAGAACATTTATAATTTTTACATATTGCCTTTAGTATACATTCTGGTGCTATTTATTAGTGTCAGGAAGAAATTAATTATGGTGCTAAGTCTCAATTCCAAATACCCAGGCATTGATGCAACCAAGAATGAGCATTTAGCTGTTTGTGACTTCTGCCTGAGTCATGTTTTAGTGACCAGTGACTTGCTTATCTCTGAGGGAAAAATATCTGGTAAGAGCAATGATGGTCAACAACAATTATGTTCTGAAGATGAAGACAATATGATGATTTGCACAATTTATTTTATTTATTTTATTTTATTTTTATCTGGTTATAGGAATTTTCCATGCTGGCATGAGGACAGATCAACAGAATTACAAATCTGTTGTCTGAGTAATTCTTCATAATATATAAAGAATGTTTCTTCTAGTTAACTAGCACATGGTGATTACCTGCTTTCTACCATTGATAATCTGAAAAATTGCCAAAATGTTATCCTGACTCAACTCTTTGCCATACCCCCATTCCTCAAAATCACAAACTCAGCCAGGGCATGGTTGTTCAAGCTCAAGCTGCCTCCAGTCTTGATGCCTTTAACTATGCCCTCTGCACTGGAGAGCACCAGGTCCAGCAACGGTTCACCTCTAGCTGGTCGGTCTGTCCAATACCCAAACCAGAAAGTTATCATCAGTGGATTCCAGGAGTCTTCTGGATTGCTTGTAGCTCACTGTGTTGTTTTTCCAGTAGATGTCTGAGTGGTTGTAATTCCCCATCAGGGTAAGAGCCTGTGAGCACAACACTTCTTGCAGCTGAAGCAGGAAGAACTTGTCAACAGGCTTCCCTTGATCAGGCTGCCCATAGTAGACCCTGGCCACCAGCTGTCCTTTATTGATCCCATCCCTAACTTTAACCCACAGTCTCTCAACCTGTTCCTGACTGTTTTTCAGAGGGCAGTCTATCCAGTTCTTAATATGGAAGGCATCCCTTCAACCCCTCCTAACTTGTCTGTCCCTTCTAAAAAGATTATAGCCTTCAATGATATCAATTGAAAGGCACTACTAATAACTGCCTGCACGCCTGCCTTTGCTGCTTGGCTAGCAGGAGTGACTGAGAAACAGCATGGTAACCACTCAGAAACTCAATTTCTTTTGCATTTTGCTGCCAGGATCCAAAGTCATGCACAGATTTCTACAGAAATTCGTAATTCAGAATACTTCACCAGCATGCCCCCACTGCCAGCAGAATGCTTAGACATCGATGGGGACTGGAACACGCTTCCTGTTATTTTTGAAGATAGGTACATGGATTTGCCTTGCAAAGGTGAGTGAAGCATCCTTAGTACAGCTTCATGAGACAGCTGGAACTGAGGAGGTTCCCTAGCACAATGTATTTGATCTCACTATCTTAGATTCAGTCTGTCTCGTATGAGAGCATAATCCCTCACAAAATAGAACTGAAATCATCTCATTTATTTATTTATTTATTTATTTGTTTGTTTATTTATTTATTTATTTATTCGTTTAACACAAAGTTTAGTTGAAGGGGCTGGAAGCAAAATGCGGACAGAAAAAACATATATTGGATTTTTGTTGTGGTAACAAACAGTGCAACAAATTTTATGCCCAGAGTGACATCTAGTGTTGAGAAAAGTCAGAACACAAAATTTCAGTGATGACCAACACTGTCCCCAAAAGGCAGTATTGCTTTTTAAAAAAAAATTAATTTACCGTGGAGTACCTAAACCAGATTTTTCATTGAGAAAAAACTTAGTTCTGCAACACTGAAGTACAGCCTTGTTGTTTTTGTGTCCTTTTTCTTTTTAACCAGCTTTTATGATTAGCAGAGCAGTAATACATATTAATACCATAAGTGACCTCAGTCCAGTAAATACAGTTTGTTGTTCAGAATTTCCACTCTTGCAGAGCTATGAAATTGCCTAAATTATGACAGTGATAATTACTAATATTTAAGTAATTAAACTATGTAATAAGTAGATTCACAAGCAAGATCGACACTACATATAATGTGGTACAAAAGTAGGAATGTAAAATGCCAGTTCTGGTTGATTTATCAGTGCTATAAGCTAGCAGTTTAGATAGTATCAATAAAATATAGTTCTCTCAGTATAATTCTATCTTTCTTTGTCCTGATTTTAACTTGATTACTGATTATAATTCATGTTAAATGAACTCTGGCATTTGCATTTATAATATATTTCTAATGTGGAGATAATTTATTTAGCATAAATATACATACTTTTCTAGGCCTTACAATCACTTTTCCAAGTCCCACATCACACTGGGGTAGTATGTTTTGCAAAGTGGAAATTGTAGATATGAACTGTTTTTGTTTTTTTATTTCTTTCTTTCAGATCAGAATTTGGAAACTTTCCCAGATTTTGAGGTTCCTGCCAATACTCAAATTGATATAATAGACGAGAAGGAAAATCTTGCATCAATTGATGCCACTGTAGAAATGAAAGGAGACTTTGGGAAAGGTACTTTGCTGATACACACAGACAGGATAAATGGGAATCCTTGCTTGTATACTGATACCGAAGGTGCTGCTTTTGCAGCCAAGGGTTTAAACCAGCATTCCACATCTCAGGTATGTACAGCGAACAAAGAAGGCCAAAGGAAACCTGAAAACGTTTGTGTTTCAAGTAAGGAAACTACTTCTGTCTCAGAGCTAAGCAATACAGAATGCATTTCAGAGGAGTCTAAAACATGCAAGGAAGTTTTATTAAAAGACAATAGGCATTCAGTCGGTATTACCTCTGAAGAGAAGAAATCTAGCAATAAGGGTGCCCACAAAACTGAGCCCATGTTGATTGTCAGTGCTCAGATTGAGTGCGGGGCATGTGAGACTTGTGGCTTGGAAGGCAGGACTGAAATACATAAAACAGCTGAATCTGGTCATCCTGAGAATAATTTCAGTTCTGAGCTTGCCCTGAGTGAATTCAGCAGGCTTGAAAGAACACAAGATCCAGATAGCAAGCCTCCACAGCCTGTTTTGAAAGCTTTACCCCCCCACAGCTTGGAAGTGAAGCTATTTGCAAAGGAGCAACGAACTGAGGAGTGTGAAGAATTTACCCTGATGTCAGGGGTTATAAAGAGATCCTCCTCTATTATATCAGATTCAGGCATCGAAAGCGAACCAAGTTCAGTGGCGTGGTCTGATGCTCGGAGCCGGGCTCTGGAGCTGCCCAGTGATCGAGAGATCCTGCACCCCTTGGTACGGAGACATGCCATCCACCGGAATTCTCTGGAGGGTGGGCACACAGAAAGCAATACCAGCCTGCCCAGCGGGATACAAGCATCTCTCACATCCATTAGCTCTTTGCCCTTTGAGGAAGAAGAGAGAGAAGTGGAGCTTACCAAACTGACCAAATCTGTCTCAGCTCCTCAGATCAGTAGCCCAGAGGAGCCCGTAGAGGAGGTGGACATATCTAAACACATTGAAGCAACCTCAGGAGCCTTGGGAGGATATTTTAAAAGCAGCAGGGAAACAGAGAATGGAGATGGGCAATTAATGATGGATTTTTCTGTTTGTCAGCTCACCAATGAAAGTGAGCAACTAGAACCAGTAGGACCTCCCAGGCCCTCTGCCAAGGACTGTAATGGCAAAATAGAACTACAAAGGGAGGAGGCAAAGGAAGATTTCTCAGAGACTTACTGTAACTTGGAATGTGCAGAACCATCTGCATGTAATCCTCTCAGAGATAATGAGTCTGAAAGTCAATCGCTGGAGAGCAATGAGTGCAGCTTAAAAACACCAAGGGCTAATAATTACTTGGACAAAAGTATAGGTGAGTTTGATAAGTACATTACAGATCCAAAGGATACATCTAAGCCGGACAGCTTAAAAATAGAACAAGACTTGTACATCAATGTGAGAAAAACAGAAGAGGACAGTTTCTCACAAAGCATAAACCATGCACCACATATTTGTAATACTGTTTCAGGTCCTTCAGAGACTTCAACAGAATTTGGGTCAACGCAAGGAGAATGCAATAGATTTCTTGCTGATGAAAGCCTGCTGGTTTATTCAGAAATGCAGGGGTTACAGGAAATTGAGCTCAACGATTCACCTGCCTCAGCAAATCCTGATGCAGAACCCTACCAGGACAAATATCCTCAGGAACAAGACAACCAAGAGCAGAAACATGTAGCTAATGGCACCGGGTTTCACTCGGTTACAATGGATGGGGTAGCACTGGAAAGCAGAAAGGCTGTTGATGTGGTTAACCTCTCTGTCTCTTGCACGGCCACATGTCTTCCCTTTTCTTCTGTGCTCAAAGAGACCCCTGCGATGGTTGGCTTCTCTGCAAAGCAGGCTGCATTTCCCATCACACGCCAGCCTCTGGGCTCTTTTGCAATTGTTTCTTCTCATTCAGATGAGGTGGATGAAGAGGCCAATGAAAGGATGCTGAAGTAAGAATCCTGATTAATTAATCAATGTTGCTGTCATGTTATGACACCTTGAAAAAGTTCAGGGACCTAATATGGAAATGGGTTGTGGCAAGGTGAAGGTCAGCCTTTTCTTTCAGGGAACAGCAATAACATAAGAGGTAATAGTCTCATGTTGTGCCAGGGGAGTTTCAGATGAGATACTGGGAAGAATTTATTCTCTGAAAGAGTGGTGAGGTACTAGAACAGGTTGCCCAGGGAGACAGTAGAGTCACTTTCCCTGGACATATTTAAAGAAAAGGCTGATGTAATACTTAAGGGCATGGTTTAGTTGGAAAAATTAGTGGTAGGTGGCCAGTTGGACTACATGATCCTAGAGATCTATCCCAACTTTAATGATTCTGTGATAATGAAAACTCATATTCAGAGACAGCTGCTACCTGTGAAATTACAGTATGTAATCCAAATAAACATATGATTTATACATAATAAATAATCTAAGTAGTCAAGAGACACACAAACACAGAGAGACCCACGATTTTCAGAGGTCATAAGCCACATGGAAATGAGTGGGATTTGGGTGTGTATATAGTCTTTAAGATTTGGTCCTCCATTATGAAGTCATGGTTACCCAGACATGAATACTGATCCTATATAATTGCAGTGCCATAGCTTTTATTTATCTTCTGCTTGATTTTACTGATTAAAAGGGTGATCACAGCTGGGTTGTAGGGAATTAGCTTCAGTTGCTAAAACTGGAAAATAGGAGAATGGACATTCAAGGTACCTGGAGAATAGATTTTTTCCCCTCTTCTTTCTCAGCCTATTATCTTCCCTATATCCTGATTTCTCCCAATCAGAAAAGAACCTTCTCATTTCTAGTTTGAAGGTAGGCTGTTGAATGCCCTGTTCTACTGTGATTAATTAATGTATTCTCCAGTTTTTATCAGGCCAAAGAAAAATTTAAAAAAGAAATGAAGATTGAAGGATTTCTGTACAGTGACTTATCTGTACTAGCTTCTGATATCCCATATTTTCCACCAGAGGAAGAGGAAGAAAATTTGGAAGATGGAATTCACCTGGTTGTCTGTGTCCATGGATTGGATGGTAAGACCTGGAGGAACAGCTGTGTGTAAGAGTCATTCTGGTGTAAGCAACAGTGAAAAAGGCAGATCTACAGGAAGTGTGAAAGAACAGAGTCTAAGGAAAACATTTATCTCAAAGTTTAGTTTACATGTTATTATAATAAAGAGTCTAGGAGAATATTAAGTACTCAACAAATGAGTACTGCAGCATATATATATATATATTTATATATATTTAATTTAGGCAGAATTCTGCACCAATTTACATCAGTCCTTCAGTGTACAGTATTAGTACATGACAGTAACTCTTTATGTCTTTTTGGAGGCACCTGGTTATTTAGCTATATGCCGCTGGGATGAAAGCATTACTTAAAGTTTACCAGTGTTGTAGGAAAGATTTTTGCTGGCTTTAGAATGAATAATCCATATTCACTGGCCTGAAATATTTTGAATGGATGCCTTCTAGGCAGAAAATGGATAAGTTAAAGTTGAAATTCTTCTTAAAGTTATTGGTTTCAATGGGCTAGATGAAGGTGTTAATCTTGAGACTACAGAGAAGGAGGGGCTGAGCCTCAGAGAAGTGTGAAACTCTCCCTGACTTATGCGGGCATTGTTTGCCATTCAGTATCTGAATGGCAGTAATGTGTTTCTCATAAAAAGTGCATCCTTTTCCATCAGAATAGTTCAGAATACCTCAAAATTTGTCTCGTATGAAGTTGGAGCATTTTGGTCATTTTCCAAAATGTTGTAAGACCGCATTTCAGAACCAGGTCTAATTGCAAATACAGAGAGGCAAGCTATTCTGCATGTGATTACCCATCCTTATACCCAAAGCACAGGTGCCAAGGGCCCCGGAAGGTCTGTGGTAAACCTGGTGTCATCACTTGGTGCAAATTGGAAGGGACAGATATATGCCTTTTTGTGACCCCTTGTTTTATCTATACTGTTCAGAAAATAGGGGACTGAATTATTCTGTGCTCAGTCTTTGCCCTGTCCTTCACACTGGTGTAGTGACTTGTGGTAGCAACGGTAATGGAAGGATGGTTGGACTAGATGATCATGTAGGTCCTTTCCAACCTTGTGATTCTATGATTCTATGATTCTATTTGTGCAGCTCATGCAGTGCTCAAAAGCAGGAGGTAAGGTCCAGCACTCATTGCACAGATATCAATGTTCTTTCTCTCCTACCGTTTCAATGCATGATCCTATGGTATGGTAAGCTGTCATGGCAGCACTTAGCGAGAGTTTCCTGGTGCAAAGATATATTAGAAGATAAATGTATTAAATTAAGTCTCAATTACTTTTTCTGTCGAATTACATCTTATAAAGTGTCATTTGTTTCTAGGTAACAGTGCAGATCTACGGCTGGTAAAGACTTTTATAGAACTGGGACTCCCTAGTGGAAAACTGGACTTCCTAATGTCTGAAAGAAATCAGGTAGTACAGAGCTAAATTTTACTTCCATTAGATCTCCTGCAAGTTGTTGGTGTTGCTGAAACAGGGCCTTCAGCAAGGCTTTCATAGCCTAGATTAAGCAGTAGTACTAGGGAATTCAATGAGTTTTAATGGGATTGAGCTCCAACACCTGTTCTTGTATAAGGTGGTAGGGAGATCAAACCCATTTGGAAATACTTAGAGCACTGAAGTCAAAAGAGATTAGGTTATTACTTAAAAGACTAGAACTTACACAAAGAAAATTGATTTACCTTGTGAATTTGAAACTGTCTAATCTCTGCCTGTTGGACACTGAGTGAGACAACACAAGCAGAAAGCAACATGTTTAATGATGTTAAGTTCTCTGGAGGATGTAAAATATCCAGAAGGTGTTGTCAGCTTCTTTTGGTGCATCAAACATTTTTTCACCTGTTACAATTTTTGTGAGATTTGTATTCTTAAATGATAAAGAAATTACTTTCAGGAAAATTCACTGCCAGTCCAAGCAGGGCAACAAAAATTAATTCAACACTCTGCTTTGCACTGAACTCAAATTTATGACACAGAGGCCTACACTTATGCATAAGATAAGGATTTCCAGTGCTGGATCAGAAACATTATTATGATTTAAGATCAGCTGAGAAAGTGGGTCAAAACTCTCCACCCTTTACTCGATAGCTTTTATACTTAGAAGTGACTACTTGGTATTGGTGTCTGAATTTGCCACCTCAGTGAAGATCTCACTGCACCTCTACTTACCATGGTCCCGTGGTCATAATGGGAACTTTCAATCCCATAGTGTAAAAAGATGAGAAAGTTCACATAGCACTAGGAACTATTCTTAAAATGATCCACAAAATCAAATGTTTAGCTGAATTTTCCTTAAGAGAGGAAAAGCGAAGCCACCTTTTTTAGGCAGTCCTCTACTTGACAAGCTCAGTCAGAACGAGATACTGAAGATACTGAAGGATAGATGGTGAAATAAGACTTTTGATGTGTTTTAGTTGTGATTAATGTCCAAGCTGGTATTTTTCCACTTTTAAACAACCTGAATGATTTGGGATGATGAGCCTGAGAAGAAATCATTAATTATCAATGCAGACTAAACAAACAGGCAGGAGGTTAGTGGACTGTTTGTAGTTTTTTCTGAACATTTATTTTAATGCAGTATTACAAAGTGAATATGTTCATGTTTTCTTTTGCTAGAGCTGCAATTAGCAAGACAAATTGTGTCACAAAAGTGTTAATTACTAGATATGTTTGCTCTGAATAGCTGCTCCAAAATTTGATGATTGTTTCTGTGGCAACTCATTAGTTATTTGATTTAGAGTCCTATTGATTTGCCAGATGACACAGCTCTGAATAAGATCTGCCTGCAAATGCGTAGGTCAAACAATATGTGTATTTTTTTGTATCACAATTTGCCATTACTGTTGGAAGCAACAAATTGTTTAAGTCTCTATCTGGCACACATTCTCTTATTGATATTGTAGAATAACAAACAGACAACATACAAACAACATTTCACTAAGTGACCTAATAATTTTTTGATCACATCCTTAGCATCAGCATCACCTGTGTATGTGTAATGTAGATTGCTCTGAAAGCAATGCTTCCTATTTATTTTCATGGAAACTACAACAGATACAAAGAACACAATTGTACTGTTTGATAGACCAAATTCTCAGGTACAAAATGTTATTTTTCTTCGTAGTCAACAGCATTAGCTATGCATTTTCACCAGCAATGAACAGAAGTCTGTATGCCATGATTATAAAAACATGCAACAGCAGAGGTGACCTGCTCTCACCACTTCTGAAACATACCACCCACCGACTCAAGGTGTTCACATCCACTGTTTGTTCTCCATGAGCAATCAGTAGCATCAATGAATATCAGTAGGTGACTTTTTTTCCTCATGGAGGAAATCAATGACATGCCTTTGCTTCATACACACTTCCATGTCAGGCACTATTTTGTCAGACTGCCTCTCTGCTGCCATCTGTCACACAACAAGAAAATGTAACAGAACACTGGCCGGAAGGTTCAAACTCTATTACCATACCATCAACATCTGCCTCTGACATTGTGGGCCAACATAATAAGATAGAATGCATCACTTTTGGAACAGACCTTGTATAATGCTGTAAATTATTTTATCATAGTAATCTGTTCAATTCTCAATGTCAAAAGCTTTTATTTGTTGTTCAGAATATGGCTCAGAGGCTAAGCATTAGCAATTCTTACCACTATTAACTCAGGCCACTTCAAGTCTTAATTATGAATTGGAAATCACACAATCACAGAATCCCATAATTATAGGATTGGAAGGGACCTCTACAGATCATTGATTCCAATCCTCCTGCAAAGCAGGACTCCTACAGCAGGCTGCATAGGTAGGCATTCAGGCAGGTTTTGAATATTTCCAGAGAAGGAGAAGTCACTCAGCCTGATATTGTTAGATTTACTATTAACAAATTATAGACCAAGGTTAATGTTATCATGCCAAAGTTAGAGGCTCTGTCATTGGAGAAAACAGAAGCAACTACAGAAAGTGATTCAATCCCTTAAAATAGTGTCATCTACAGGGTCCTAATTCCACTTCCTACAAAGGAAGTCTAGGATTATTCTTGTCTGAAAATTAATTCTCGTGTTACATGTCTGAAACTAGAAATACAATGTAGGGTCAAATAAACTCTGACAAAAGATTTTGCCTTACCTCACCTGAGAGTTCAGTGAAGACTGTGAATTTCCATGTGAGCTGTGCCAACAGCCATGTGAGTGATAGTAACTGGTTGTTTCTGATGACGTGAGAAATACTTGTCTTGGGAAAGTTTGCAATGTTAGCTGAAGTATTTTTCTAATAAACTGAAAGTGAAATTTCACAGTAGTTTTCAAAAGAGCTTAAATTTTTAGAAGATCAGGAAACTGAGAAAAATTCTGCTCTCAATGAGCATTCATACAAAATAATTGGATTAGTTATTACTTCTGTGCTTATGATTTTGAAAATATCAATAGCCTGGGATATATGATGTATACTGTAATAATTTGTGATTCACCTACTGAAACCTTTTTTCACCAGACTGATACTTTTGCTGATTTTGATACAATGACCGACCGATTGTTGGATGAAATTATTCAGCATATTCAGTTGTATAACCTCTCCATATCCCGAATAAGGTAAGCATTCTGACAGTTAATTGTCGGTAACTATCTGTGGCCGTGAACATCATTCAGTGAAATTAAATTTTCCAAAAGTGCCCTCTGTCAAAAGCCATTGAGGTCAGTGAGCTGAATTTTTACATTGCAGTATGTGGTAGAGTAGCAATGAGGCTTAACAAAATATAAAATGACAGCTAAATGATGTTTCTAAAAGCCATGATAGAGGCCACTTGAGAACAATTCATGTTGATCTTATGTTTAATTTAAAAATTATGCATGTTTCTTTGTATTAATTTTATTCTGTTTTTCCCAACAGTTTCATTGGACATTCTCTTGGCAATGTCATCATCAGATCTGTGCTGACTCGCCCCAGGTTTCGCTATTACCTCAACAAGTTGCACACCTTCCTATCCCTGTCTGGGCCTCACCTTGGAACCCTTTACAACAACAGTACTTTGGTTAGTACAGGTAAGTGTTAATGGGAGAGCAGCTATTGTATGGTCTAAGGCTGTTCCCTGGAAAATCCACAGGTGTAGAGCAACAAAACAAGTACTCACTTTCTCTGTGTTCTTCCACTTCTCTTTATACTGCCAGTAAATAGAGGAATCTCCAAAGGTGAAGAAAACACTACAGTATGGGAATTGAATGTCCTGATGTTTAGCCTTCCTTTATGTTTCCACAACACTGGACAATCTAAGTGAGACCCCTAGACTTTTCTCCTTGTTTATTAGCAATACAAGAGGAAACAAAGACATAAAATAAGGGACTTAAAGTGCTAACCTTACTGTATTTTCTTTGAGTTTATTATTAAAGGAAAATATATTTAATCCTTTTGGTTGATAATTAGCAAAATGGTAAAAATACACACACATTTTCATTGCAGGTCTATGGCTCATGCAGAAATTGAAAAAATCAGGGTCACTTTTGCAATTGACCTTCAGGGACAATGCAGATCTGCGCAAGTGTTTCCTTTACCAGCTCAGCCAAAAAACAGGTGAGTGGGGCTTGATGTAACTGTGCAGATGTTGGGAGTTATTCCAAAGGATTCTGCTAGATTGCTGTGTCCTCCAAGGCATAAAAAACATGCATACTATTACTGATTTTTCTTTACATGTTCTGGCTTTTGAGAAGGGTGACTCATTCTAACATTAATATCTGTTTTATTTGTGCCTTTTCTTTTCTGCAGCAGTTATAAATGAATAGTTGCCAAACAGCTAGTGCCCAATTAAAGCCTCTATAATGAAGCAAACCTATACCTAATTCCATATTCTTCAAGCAAGAAATAACAGGCCACCATCACTTAATTTATTTTAATAGATGCAAATCATTTTTCTTCTATTTTATTTTATTTTATTTTATTTTATTTTATTTTATTTTATTTTATTTTATTTTATTTTATTTTATTTTATTTTATTTCATTTCATTTTTTAAATTTAATATTTCTGATCTCTAGGAAATAGATGCTGTGAGATGAGGAGCAAATTTTATTCATGTCTACTGTTATACCTCTGTACTGTAGAGTGAGATATATGGCCTCACATTGCAAAAATATTCTCTTCAAAGAGATCACATTACCCTTTCTTTGAATAAATGAAATAAACTATGTTTTCCCTAAGAAAAGAAAGTTAGCACAATCCTTCTTCTCAGGCAAATGTACTCTTCTAAGTGTTACTTTTAATGTTACATATGAGCAAATGTGTGCTAAGCATGCATTTACTGGCTTTGTTTCTACAGTTACTTAATCATTTGTTTTGAGCACTATTCCATTTTTAAAAGAAAAAAGCTGTCTCACAAAATAAAACAACAACATCTACTTACTTAACATAATTTAGACACTGAGTTACCAAAACACTGGCATTCCAAGTTTTACTTAAAAAAAATTAATAATAAATAAATAAATAAATAAAGAATCACCTGTCTTCCTCCCAGCTCCGTATCAGATACCAAAGCTGCAAAAATAGAATCAGCATTCATCTTCTCAGAATCTCTTTCTACATGGAGAGTCACTAAATGATACTTTTTTTTTCTTTCACTCTGTTCCTTTGCTGTTAGAAAGTGAAAACAGTGTAAGATGAGAAGATGAGTACAGTTTGTTGATGTTTTGGGGTTGTGTTTTTTTTCTGACAGACATAGAGCTGTTTAATTATATTCTCAACACAGTACATGATCTAATTAATGTTCCTTATGCTTGTCTTAAAATGAAAGCCATTATTCTTTATTGAGCCACTTCACCTAAGATTTTAGTTATGGTAAAAATCACTGATGCTTCACCTAAATCTTGTTCCAAGCAAAAGCCAAAAACAAAATTGGTTTGATTACATAGGAAAAAAATGATGGTCTCTGTGATATTTAGTAGGTAGTTGACAGATCTCTCTTGTGGTGGTGACGGTCAACTTTTCTATGAAATCTAGAAAGCTGAGGAATTGGTTCCGGACTTAATTTCTAAAAGGGGAAGGGAAAGATGAAGGTCAACTACACAGCCCTACTGTGTTCAGACTAATCTCTGGCCTTCTAGTTCGTATGTTCATATTTCTGCTTCCCCCTGAATGAGTTTGATGGAGGGCTCAAGAAACCACATACAGAGTAAGCATCAGAAACATTTTTCTGTAGCCAGTGGCAGCCCCATAGCCTCCAGAGAAGAGGGAGAATTCATGATTTTGAGTCCATGTACTATCATCATATATTTATCCCTGCAGGTATCAGGGACTGGATCCCAAGGCTCTTTCCATACTGATATAATAGTGTGATGTCATAGCAATGGAATTAATTTATTTCCTCCCTCTCTCTTTCAGTTCTTTTTTTTTCCATTTTACTCCTCGTTTGGTTTTTTGTGCATGCTAATTTTTGAATGTGATCCCCAATTATGTGATCTGTAAGCACTCATGTTTCCAGTATTTATAGGCATAAATATTTGCAAGGTGAAGATTCTAATCAATCACCGTTTGAAATCTAGACAGCTTTTTGTTTGTTTGTTTGTTTGTTTAAATGGTTGATTCATAACTAACCTACATAAGTAAGCAATAAATAGTAATATTTATAGTATTTATAGTAAGTAATAAATAGTTCACAAAAGTAGGATAAATAGTTTTAAAGCTTAGATCTTATGAATTTTAGTTTGTGCTTTATGTTTTAATTATTCTTTAACTATTTTGCACTGTAGATTTTAAAGTGTTATTTAACATGAATGTGTTTGTACTGCCCATCACTGTGCTGGAACAGAGAAGTTGTGGATGCCCCATCTCTGGAGGCATTCAAAGCCAGACTGTACAGTGCCCTGGGCAGCCTTATCTAGTGTCTGATATGGTTGGCAACTTTGCCCTCAGCAAGGGGGTTGGAATGCTTTCTATGGTTCTATTTTGGATTCTGAGATTTTATGATTGTTTTATAAATGTATTTAATGCATTTATTACAGGTCTTCAGTACTTTAAAAATGTTGTATTAGTGGCCTCACCCCAAGACAGATATGTACCTTTTCATTCAGCAAGAATAGAAATGTGCAAAAATGCACTTAAAGACAGGCATACAGGTATGTTTAAGATCTTTTCTGTATTTGCAAAGCTGTTGAGAAGTAGTGTTTTTTGTGCAACTGAGTTTGTTATATATCACAAGAGTCTTTCATCAGTGTGATCAAAACTCACATGAGTATTTGATAAGGAAGAAAGTGTTGTTTTCCCACAGGAAATGACTCAAATCAAGAAAAGCTTTTAAAGATGTTATTTGTTTGATAAATATAAATTTCAATTAGGTTGTGATCAAAGATTTCTTATTGATTCTTCCCCTTTCCCTCCTAATTACTTTTTTCTTTTTTAAGTGATGAAAATAGAACTAGTTCTTAACAATGCTCCTCCTTAGTTTACTGAATTGTTAGTATTGTCTCATACAATAAAATCTCTCCAAGCACATCCAAACTTAATGAGTTTTCTCTTTGTTTCCAGTAGTGTTTGGATGATTGCCATGTAATTTGAGAGATCTAAAATCATATTGGTTTGTAATAAAATCATGCAAAGCATGTCAGGACTCAATCCATCTGATGCTTAGTTCTCCTGTGAGCACAGACTGTGCACTATTTCTAGTATTGTCTTTGTTACTTACAGTTTCCCTCATTTACTGAATATAACACAGTTTCAGTCTGATACTAGTTCCAGAAATAATGTTTGGTATAACTTTATACATGTTTCACATCCATTGGAAGTAGACGTACACAAACCCAAAAGTCAACATGGTTACCTTCACACAGCTCTTCCTTTTTTACCCCGGATATGTCCCAGGGACATCTTTGGTCTAGTATATGCTAGATCTACATTCATTGTATGTTCATGAGTACAAGTTTCCTGAGCTGTTGTTGTTGCCCTATAAACTCCACAGCTGTCTGCAGAAAGGTATGATGGTCTTGCATCAGATTATCCAGAGAAACCTTAATAGGCCTCTATGTCTTGCCAGAACCTTTTACATTCAGCTTCACAGACAGCATGAGTCCAACCCTCTTCCCTAGAGGAAATGAGGAAATTCCATCCCAGGGGAAATAGGATTGAGGTATGTCCCACTCTTTGTACTAGGGGCTTCACTAGACTTCCCTGGGTACAGAATGAAGAATGACATTTGAAACATGCTGTTACTTGGCAAATCTTTATGATAAAGTGTTTTCCATGGCATTTTGTCCTTGTTTCCATTTTCCATTGAGCCTGTCATTATATGACATGGAAGGAAAGAGGAGGTCTGACGTCTTTGGCATGTAAGTGTAACATCTAAAATCCTTTGCAGGTCCTGTTTATGCAGAAATGATTAACAATCTACTTCAGCCTTTGATTGGGGCAAAGGACTGCACTTTGATCAGACACAACGTGTTCCATGCTCTACCAAACACCGCCAACACATTGATAGGCCGAGCCGCCCACATTGCTGTGCTGGACTCTGAACTTTTCCTGGAGAAATTTTTCCTTGTGGCAGGACTCAACTACTTCAAATAGTGCCTGAAGTGTGGGGTAACAGAAGCAAACCATTTCACTGAATGGAGGAGAATCCCTTAGCCAAAAGCTTCTAATATTAGAAATGAGATCAGGTGGGACTTTCAGACTATCCATTTCCAT
This sequence comes from Coturnix japonica, assembly GCF_054131305.1. Lineage (NCBI taxonomy): Eukaryota > Metazoa > Chordata > Aves > Galliformes > Phasianidae > Coturnix > Coturnix japonica. The sequence goes on from NC_140664.1 coordinate 4,940,499, forward strand.
TTCTGTTTCCAGAAAATAAAGTGCTATGGCTTTAAGGCATTCAGGCTTCCAAATATTGGTGCTTTTGGAAGAAACAAATATTCCTTTTCAGTTTTTATGTTGTTTGTCCACATAAAGACATGAATGATTTCCAAAGGAGAGAATCAGAATATAGATGGTTAATTATCTAAATGAGGCGTGACCAGTGTGTTTGCAGTTTCTCTCAAATACTAACCCAATTCTTGATTTAATGATTATTTATGTATCAACAAACACATCTGTAGCACTTTGGGATGATTAACACAAGAGAAAAGAAACATGTATGAACTCAGGTTAAAACCTCCTTTAGGATGAACTGAAAAGTCAACATTCACGAAAGTTTCAGTGTTTCCATTTGTCAAGAGAAAATTATTTCATTATTTGTAATAATTTGTAACATGAACATATTCATGGGAAGGGGAGTAATATTTAACATAGAATGAAAAATAAATAAATAAATAAACCTTGATATTTGTCTTTTAAAAGAAACCCTTAAATTAGTTAAACTTTTGTTCAAATTAGAAGCTGCCAAACTGGTAAGAGACTATTGGATTACTTGTGAAATAACAGAGGCATCTTTTAAGACTTCTGTTTACATTTATGTCATACCATTTTTGTGCTTCTTGTTAATTTTATTTTTTTTTTTTACTTTTACAGTTGTATCTAAATGCATTTACCCCCAAATAATTGTTTTTGTATATAATTCTGACCCTGAAATTCAAAATCTGACCAATAATACCCCCTGTAAAAATAATCCAATGGAAATGGATTGGTGAACAAGAGCAGTGAGTGTTATGGAAAGCTTAAAAACATAAGGTGTCCTCTGCAATGCTTAAATAAGGTTTTACTAATGTCCATCTGCAGTGCCATGTGTAGTCCTAGTTATTTTATGGTTACAGCTTGTTAAAACATTTAGAAGTCTATCAATACAACGATTTCAGAGTTCTTTTTAACAGTACTGAAAATGACCCATTTTTCACTTTTCTATTTAGCATTTTCTAAAAAATTAAAAGTTACCAGCATTTTAAATGACAAATTTCAATACATTTCTGTAAGTTTTCACACCATTTTGATAAATAAATATCATAGCAGTTCCCCCCCCCGCCAAAAAAAAAAAAAAAAAAACTTTTTTTTTTTTTAATGAAATTGTAATTTCATTTAGAAACATAACTGACCAACCTTGTGTAATGAAAGAAATGAACATAAAAAGTTACGAAGTTGGTTCCAGATGTCAAGACTATCAAGACAGATCTAAGGTAAAGTAGTATAGATTTCTGAAATAGGAGAATTGAAAAATGAAAACAAAAAAACTCACATGAAAACCCCAGGAAATTATCTGTATGCACACAGGATAAAACTTGCTGTCTTCTAAAGAAGAAAAGTAAAAAAATTACATAGAATTAGTTCAAGAAAAGAGTTGCTAGCAAATTGAAAAGAATCTGATCTTGCAGTGTTGGCATGTTTTGAAATAGAAAGGAATAAGTAGGAATATAGAAAAAGCTGAGACTAAGATCAAGTATTTCTGTAATATTAGAATAGGTGGACACTATTGTGGGTTAGGTTTTTTTGTTGTTTGTTTGGTTGTTTGCTTTCCTTTTAAGAACTAACATTTTAAAGACAAAAGCTGAATTTACTCAGTTAAAAATAAATTCTGTGTCAGAAATCGAAAACTTCTGATACCACATCTTGTTTTTGGAATTCTTTATGGCTTTTCAGCCTCAAAATTTTAGTGTCAACCAAACTTATGTGTCAGCATCCTTCTTCCTTGGTAAACTATTTACACAATGTTAAACATATTGAGACCTTTAGGTTAAGCTTTTGTGCAGTGCAGCGGTTTGGGTCTGAAGAAACTGACTTCTAAGGAAGTGTTAAACACAAAGAAGAAAAGCAATCCCCAAACATCAGCAGTCTTCAGTAAGTTCTGTAGTTCTGTAGTGATCTATTCCTCTTTTAGAAAATTTTCAGGAGTCTGCACATGGAAAACTTTTAAAGTTACTGAGGGGCCAGTTTACATATATATACATAATGTGTGCATGTGTGTATGCAGTGTATAAAAAGAAGTGCAACAAAAGAATTGTGTTTATTTCAAGGTCTCACAATGCCTTTTTTTTTTTTTTTTTTTTTTTTTTAAATTCTGAGTATACTGAATATGACGGCATATCAGTGTTGTGCTTCTTAAACTTAGGTTGATGATTTCTTGCCCTGCACATTAGACAGCATTCTTAACCTGTTGTTCACATGACTGTGAGGTCTCTTCTGTATTACTGCAGAAACTGGTGGCCTTTCCAATACTCTACACTGCTATCAATACTGTGATTGATGGATGAACATACCTAAAGGTTTCTGTGTTCCTATACATACAATGTTCTTCCATGGCCTGGAGTCTGATTTCAGTGGAGTGTGATTAGGTCCATGCAACTTGATCCTTAGAGGATGTCATAGAGAGCTTCTATAGAAACTCCAAAAAAATTTAGGAGACATCACTCCAGTGAAATGATATAACGCAGTTTTTATCTTTCTTTTGCTGCCAGAACACTGGGGGAAATATTAGCAATAACTGTCTAGCTTATCTGTCATTTTAATGTTCTCAGAATAGTCTCCCTCTTTTTTTCTTTTTTTTCTTTTTCTTTTTTTTTTTCCTTCTTTTCTTCTTTTCTTCTTTTTAATAGAATATTGTCTTGATAACAAAGGATATTTTAAGTTTGCTTTAACAGTATAAAATATCTAACTGGTTGGACTTTGTCACAATATAGCAATCAACACCGACTCATTTTTAGAATGTTTTTATATGTTGAATTATATATAGGGAAATATATATTAAGAATTAACTTTGTAGCAAATATCAGCTGTACAGTGAGCAATATTGTCTTAAACTTTGGAATCTGAAGGCACTGTCCTTTCATATAAAGCTTCTTTATATAAATTTAATTTCATTAGCAGTATTGATAAAGGTTTCCTTTCCAACTGCAAACATTTGCTTTGATATATCTGTGGAGGCTGTGTTTATTCTTAAGCAAAACTCTTACTTCACAGTGGAGAAGGTAGTTTTTCAAGAACTCAGACAGAGTGGTGGACATGACTGTATTTGAAATGAGACTCATCTCTGTGGGATTCTTCTCTGGAGAGGAAAACAAACAAACAAACAAACAAACAAACAGGAACATAACATTTCTTCCAGACTCCAATGAGTAAAATAAGTTTGTCTAGTGAGGTTTGACAGATAGCCCAGATGAATAAATTCTCTGGAAAGATGATTGATCACAAGAAGTAAAGGGGCAACAAAGAGTAAGGATCCCAGGACCTTGAAGGACACTATTAAAAGCTGAGGAAGGAAGACAGGAAAGTGCACTTAATGTAAACCTTTTTTGGGGTGCTAGAATGTATGTGAAAATTAGACTGGATCACAGTTGTAATAATTAGCTATTCTGTTTTATTCTCTGAGGTGCAAATTTTCCCTGGTAGAGCTGGATAACAAGAAAACACTAGAGACAAATAACGATCATTTAAAATTTGTCTGGAAATGAATCTTTTCTCAGCCTTTAGTGCTGCCCATTTCTCTTTAACAAAATTGTTCACTTGTTTTCAGAAGTGAAGTTTTCCGGTCTTTGCGCTGACAGCACTGGAAGCTGAAATTGATTGGCTTTAAAAGATTGTATCCTCAAGGTCTGAAACCTTAGCACAGAGCTTTGGAAATCACTAGTAGGAATACTGAGTTTTTACTTCAAAGTACTTCATAAATATTCACTGACCAATCCTCTTTACTTTTCCCTTGCTTAAGATAGGCCAAGCTTGAAAGAGGAAGCTATTACGTGGTTGTATGAAAACTAGGAATTCAGGCCAAAGCTTTCATTAGGACTCATAGGCTTCTCTGGTGCTTTCTACATGTTAAGAGAAGATCTCTTCTACTGCTGCATTTGACGTAGCTAATAGGTGATACAGGAGGAAAGTGAGAACTTGTAACAATAGAGTTAGACCCGTTTGAAGGTTTATGTAAGTATGTCATTATATAATGATTAGTCATGGTGCGCTTCTGCAGTAGTCATAGCATGCCAATATGTATCAGCCCAGATGAATGACTGTTTTCTTTGTGGACATAAATTTCCATTTGATAACTATCACCAGGACAGACCATCATATTTCACTCCAGCTTGTCATTTGGGTGCTAAATGTCATGCCCATAGAGAATTCTCTCAAGAGTATTCTAATTCAATACATATGCACAATAATTTTGATTTTGAATGTTATTAAGTAATTGCCAATTCCTAGGTCAATATTTAATATTTATTTATCCCTTCCTTTTAAAACAAATGCTGTGACCACAGCAAGACCTTATGATTCTCCTAATTTACAATCTCTTGAGTAACCTAAATTGCCTTAAGCAATTCTGCTTTACCCAGTCATTCCAAAGTTTGCATAGTTTATTTTCCATTAACTGATTTCATCTCCTGCTTTTCTTTTTGCTAGAGCCTCCATGAATACCTTTTTTCTTGATTCTTCAATCCTTACCTTCAAACAAAGCTAAAAAATTATCTTTACCTGAACACCTTTAGTAGTCTCAAGAATAACCCTGGTGACTATACCAACAAGGGTATCACATTGTCACCTTTTGTAGGTATTTCTTTCAGCATGTATTTCTTTTTTTGTAGGTATTTTTGTAGGTATATTTTTGTAGGTATTTCTTTCAGCATCTAGGCCTACTTTGCACTCCTGCATTGCCAATGTGATGCTATTTCCTGTTTTTACATGTTTTATTTAATGTGACCTTAGGCATAGTTAATCTTTAGGTATAGACTGTGATGCAAAGAAACCTAATGTAAGTTGTCTCCACCCTGCCATTGGACACAGCTATGTTTTCTCACCTTGTGACCATCAGACCTATGGCATGCTGCTTCCCAACAGGTTGTGTGATCTGAGAGAGCTGCTGTTTCTTCTCTGTTTTAGTAAGACTATTTAATACATATGCATTTCCCTAAGTCCATGCACTGGATAAAAATGGCTATGAAAACAATTTCAGCACTGTAGAGCCATTCTAAATGCATATGAGCTAGGCCTTCTATGTATAGGATAAGAGCATAAAGAATAAATATGTATAAATTCTGCTTATGCAAAAGTTCACACTGAATTAACTTCTATTACAGCCTTGAAACTTGATTTATCTGCTTTTGTAAATTCAGCTCTACTTCCATACAAAGCACTGGAAGATCCTATTATCTGTGCTGGAAACTAATCACATCTGTGCAAAACCAATTCTCGCACGTACACGTGCCAGAAATCCATTTGGTGTATGCATGAAGTTACACATCTTCAAGCAACTTCTTCATTGGAAAAATAAGAAACTGCAGCATAGTAAATAGGACTGCTCTTATTCAGTCTGGCAAGTGGTTCAGACTTGGAGAGCTATCAACTGCAAACAAATGGCTCATCCAAAGGGGAAAACAAAACAAAAACAAAATCTCTGTGAAGACTTGCTGAAAGTCCAGTCTCAGACAACTTTTAATTTCTTTGTTTTGTCAGAATTGGTAGTTCAAATACGGTTAGGGCCTCATTTATTTTACATTTTCCATACAAAGATGAAGTCTTGTAAATAGAACAGCCAAGAGCCCTGGTATTTCAGTTTTCATTATAGTTTCTAGCAATTAATTTAAGAACCTTTTATTTTCTTCCTGAATGCTAAAGTACCAGTAAAAATCTACTTTTCCCAGTTCTGGAGAAATGCTCACTTACATATGTGGATGTCTGCTTGCATTACTCCTCATGCTGGAAAGATATCAAGGTATTTTTCATACAGTACTATAGATAGAGCTGCAAGCGCTGCAGATCTTTTTGATCTAAGATGTCACCATTTTCAGTAAAATAATAACACATAATTTAGCTTTGTACTCCCTACATACCATTTGAGTGATATGCATAATATACCTATGTATATAGAAAGTTTCTTTTCCTTGATATATGTTATACTCTTACGTGTAAATAATGTATATTGCTGTATGTAGAGTATGTATATCAAACTATACTTTGAAGCTGGTTGTGACTACAGGGTCTAAAAGGTTTCTGTTCCTTTTTGGGGAACATTTTTGTTATCTTCCAGAGCTCCTGTGTAGGAGAATTTTGCTGGTTTCCTCACCTCACTGGAGGAGTGTTTGTTTTGCAGAGAAATTGCCTCTTGGCAAACCATTCATTGACTAATTTTATCTAAGCAGCTTTGAATTTGCTATGTGTTATTTACCAATTCTGCAGCTTCCATGGTCAGTGTAAAATGTCAACTCAAGCTGCACTGTCTTTTGAGACAGGAAGGTTACCACCATTTTTAATTTTTTCTTGACATCCACCCTTTTCTACTAAGCATTTATTTTTAAGCTGATTGGTCATTGATTAGTAAGCTCTGTTTACTTGTGTAAATTCCTTCTTCTTCTGTTAAATCTCATTATGAAGAATGTGGAAGATCAGTCCAGACAAATCATGGCACTGCATTTTGAATGCATACCTGAAAGTAAAATCACATGATCAGTAGTTTATTCTAGGTTTATTTTCACTGTTTGATTTACCAAGAAAGAAGCAATACTGGTGCTTGGGCCCATGTATTTTACAACTATCCTTCTGCGTGAGAATTGGGATCAGTATATTCCTAAATACAAAGTTCAGAAATAAGCTGAAATTCATATATGCGTCATGTTATTTGTACTTTAATAGCCAGCTTTCTTAAATCATGAACAGCTTAATGGTTTGGTTTAATGTAGGATTGGAGTTCACTGACTTTAATAATGAATCCTTTTTCTACTGAAGAGTTCTTCTAACAATCTAGCACTAAAGCTAATAATCTATTTAAATCTATTAATCCATACTCATACTTAAAATCTGAGATTTAATTTCCAACTTTTAAATTTCCCACTTATGTTCAGACAGTCAAAGCATCTGGGATACCAGAAAAATGCAGTTTTCTCTGTAATTGTAATTACCTTCGACAAACAGAATAAAGTTCAGTTGGAAGGACTTGCTTTCTAGGGGACTTTTGATCCTGATTGGAGGGAAATTGTGACAAGAAGTCTGTTTAATTTCGGCAATTCACAGGAACAGGCAAATCCTCTATCCCACACCTCTAATTCATGCAGCAAATTTCACACTCAGGTTTATAAAATCAGAAAATTATGGCTCAGATTCCAAACAAAACACATCTGTGAGGAAGGACATGCTTGTAGTCATATGTTTCCCTCTATGAGATGTGCATAGGCAATTACTGTTTTTGACACTGGAACCGTTTTGTATTGAGAATCTAGGAAAACTTGATAAAACTTCCATTTAAAAAGTATTAAGATTATAACGCTCAAAATCCAGCTATAACTTTTTGATATTCAAGGTTAGTGTGGTCACCAGAAGTAACTTCTCAGCTGCACAGTATCTATTCAAGTGGAACACCTTACACTGCTTTGTTCATTCTCAACTCCATGGTAACACCTTAGACATGGCCTTTACTTAGCTGACAAGTGGAAAAGAATGCCTCAGCTGACAAGTGGAATAGAATTTGGTCAAAAAAAAGCACATTTCTATGAAGATACTGTGTTTTCTTTTTTTTTTTTTCTTTTTCTTTTTCTTTTTTTCCCAAGATCAACAACTGACAAATACGATGGAGCTGAGCTTCAAGTCATTAATTGCAATTTTAATCAGTTCAATTAAAATAATAGTAATAATTTAAAATCAAAACAAAACAAAGAACAAATCAGGAGACTGACCCCATTACTTAATAACCATCTGTATCCATCACAGTGGTTGTAAAATACTAGCACTGGTTAACATGCTCATATTTGTACAAACAGGCTGCAAAGCAATGCATCTGAGACACTTTGTTCTCCAGGTACTGTACTCCAAGGCTGATTGTTCAGGGTGAGAAATATGCATGATATAATTGGTCGGTGTACTATCTTCTGCAAAATTGGGTTTAAAGCCAGTCATTTAATATGGAAGTTGAACTTTGCAGATGACTAATCTGTGGTATTTTTAAATCTAACTATTTCTGTGGTCTGAAAATGAGAACAACTGATTCTGTCATGTGGCACTAGAGGTTGTATTTTTTAAATTATATATTATTACATTTGATTGAGGCAGTTATGCTTCTTTGAAATTATATTTCAAATCAGACAGGAGAGGCAATAATTAGAGTCTGTGAGCTTGGAAATTTTTGCACTGTATATTTATTTATAAGAATATTCAAAGATTTACAGCACATGTTCTGTTCTGATTCTCTCTAATTTACCTTCTTTTCCCTGATGAGCGTTTGTCAATTGCCATATACTTCAATTTTCTTTAACTATATCCATCAAGATATGAGAGACATATATTAAAAAAAAAAAAAAAAAAAAAAAAAAAAAATCTCACAAATTGGAAATGAATGAAGTTGAATTAGTTCCATGACATTTTGGGGAAAATGCAGGCACAAATCAGTTTTCTTGAAATGTACGTTCTGACTCAGCATTCACATTAAGTCTTGACTAAAGGTCTGATCCTGAGAAATGCTGCTCAAATGCACTTTTCTATAGTGGGCCAGATCCTCAACTGGGTTAATGTGTTAAAGCAGTTTATACCATGCAAGGATCTTGCTGAACGGCAGCCAGTAGCATTCGTGGCATCTTATGAGATGGACGATCAGAAGATAATAAAATGTCCTGAGTTCTCTCTAACGCCAATTTTCCAATTAGTCAATTGTGTTTTAGAAGTAATGTCTTTTTAGACAAATGCAGACCTCTTCAAGGGATCAAGTCAATGGATTAATGTGGACAGATCCTTATAGGTTAAGGGAAAGGGCTTTTAATTTTTAACTCTACTACTTAGAATCATGATCGTACAAAAAAAAAAAAAAAAAAAAAAAAAAAAAGTGAAGAATTACCTGACATGGTCCCTTGTATAAACAAGATCATGAATGTAAAGCTTATAATGCCACTGTGAAATTTTAATGCTTATTTATTATGGTTATGAGGAAACCTGTACAATAAGATGATGATAATAATAATGAATAGTCATCAGTGCCAATATGATTCTACTATTTTTCTACATATGCTTTATTGTGGCATTTTGTGTAGCTTGTGTTCTGTGTAAAGAAATGTCAATAAAATCTTTGCTTCCTTTTGTCTGTACTTTGTGTGGTTCTTGCTATTTACACAAGAAGTCCCAATGTATTTTTGCCTATATGCTGTGGGGGTGAATATGATTCCAGCAATGAAGAGAAGCAGAATATAAAATTCTGACAGCATGAGGCAAGAAAATGCATGAGCTGTATGAGGAATCTTAGCCAATTTGTATTAGGAATTTCTGCTTGAAAAGACAAGAAAGCGCTGAATCAGTAATGCGTGGAAATTATTAAATAAGCTAATCATGACTTAACTGGGTTTTAATGTGGAACTCACACTGTCTGATTAAATGAATCTGGTAAACACTGAAAGCAGCAACTTATTTAGTGCTTGGATGCTTCTTTTGTAGGCCATTATATGTCTGATGTTTAAGAACTAATTTCAGGAATATGATTCATAACCAGACATCTCTGCTACCAAAAAGTTGAGGCAATGAATCTATATGCAGCTGTATACCATCACCATGAATTTACATAAATTGGTGGTGGGATGGGGATGTTTCTGCTTCTTCATGCCTCTTTGGCAATGTCTGTACCAGTTAACTATACAAGAAAAGAGCATTTCTGCTTTTTGTCAAGTTCTGGTTTTATCCTACAGATTTCCAGGTTTATGGGAACAGTGCAAGTATCTGCTTTATCCTCACCTAAAATGATACAGATATATCCCTGTCTATTTGTTTAATTTTACCACTGATAGGATTACTGATGCTATCAGTGATATATAGTATGGCAGGATGGGATCCATCACCTTGTGAAATGAAAAGGAAGGAAGTGAGGAAGAGATGTTTGCAATCCCAGAAGAAATTTCCCTTTTGATAATGATTGGTAATAATTACATTGAAATCTCACAAGTCAGAAAATGGATTGAGCCTACCACAATTCCAACAAGTCATTCATCCATCCTCAAAATGTTACAGGTGCTGACATGTTGTCTGGGATTTGGCAAAAATTGCACTTCAAAGCAGTCCAGGTAAGTAGAGAAGTAGATACTCTGGACAAGGTGAGGAGACACTTATTGGCACAACTGTTCTAGGAAAGACAAATCAACACTAATTTCATTATGTCCAGTACAAACTGGTTTATTTGGTCTGTTGTTTCCCTAAAGCCTGAATTCATCCTATCATTCTTTTAAGTAAAAATGGGGTTCTGTGTAGTGCACTATATCCTCTTCAGAGTCCGTGTTCTGCTGGGGATTCCTAGTGAAGAAACACCATAGCTTTTTATCATGACTGTCTAAGATGAAGTAGATACTTTCCAAGAAGTACTGTGACATAGCCTTACCTTGGTTATTATGATTGGAAAGCTAAAACTAAGTAGGCAGGGTAACAAAATATTGCTGTATATAGCCCTAGGTGAATCTAGGCTAAAATCTATTAAACATCTGGTAGCACTGTGCATTCTGCACAGCACCAGCTTGCCACAAACCTTAAATGAAAGCTTGGTTCTATTTTTCCATTGGAAATTATACTAATATTGACCTGGAAACTGTATGAAACAGGTTGAGTTTTCATCCTGTTTGTGCAGATGTAAGATATCTGTAGCCATAACCTGTGTCCCTCACCATAATGTTTATAAACCAGTTTCTCTCTCCTTCAACTTACTCCCAAGCACAAACATATCTTTCTCACATTACCCAGTGACAGAATATAGGGCACAATTTGGCACATGATGAAGGATTGGCTGAAAAAGTCAGGAGTCAAATTTAAAACTAAAGGGACTGGGTTAGTGACAATCCAAATACCTACTGACATAAGACTTGTATTCAGCAAACCAAGAAGATAAAACTGATTTGCTGGACTTTGAATTCATTACTGTGATGGAACTGAAGCCTAATTATTCAACAAAAATGTGTGTTCATCCTTTCAGATGTCATTCATTAGATGCTGATGTGTAAAGTGTGGTCATATTAGCAACCTGTTCTTCTGCTTGAATGGTTCCTGAGAGCTCTCTCTGGACTGATCAGGTTTTAGTTATCATGCCCCAAAGATTTTTCCTCTCTAATTTGAGTCAGAAAAGGAGTGACACATACATTTACATGTGCACTCCCCTGTCATAATAGCTGCTTCTATTTTCCTTACAGTTAATTTTGCTGTAGGCCTATGTCAAAATAAGCTAGTTAATACCTTCATATTCATACCAAATTGCACATATTTGGAAAGCTTGGGATACACTTTTCTTCCTTGAACTGTGAAACTGCAATTAAGAATCAACATCAAAGACTCAAAGTCTTCCAGCATTGCTTACTTTGCTCTCTTTCATTACGTGAACTGCATTTTGTAGTCAAACTCAACCCCCACTTGTTCTATATGCTGATAACTCTATATGCTGCCATTGTTATTACTGACCAAGTTCACAGCCAGCATGAGGTGAGATTTCAAAACAACATACATTATGGGACTGCAGAGTGATGCTGTTCTACAGAAATTCAGGAAAGTCTGTCTTGTGCCATCCAGTGGAGTTAGATTACTTCAGGCAATGTGGACTGTGCTCCAGTGCCTTGTGATTTGGATGAAGTGTGGGCAACAATGTCATAGAATGTATAATTATACAACAGAGGTGTTCCACATACACACTTTTTTGTATAATCCAGAGCTGTCACAAGCTTTTTAGCTGCAGTTATTTATGGATTACCCTGTCAGATCTTTTATATGGAACACAAACAGCAGTATTTCTGTACTGCTGCACTCCACTCTGCTAACTGTAAAGAAGCAGCAGGCAGATCAGAAAGAGCATCCATAAGAAGCTTTGATAAATCACAAAGCCAATCCCTACGTGGCAGCGAGACACAGCTAGTCAAAATGAAACTATTTTAAATCACTGCTGATAGTAACTGGAGACTTTCTCTGTCTAAAGCAGCCTGGGTTAAATGGGAAATTTCCTGAGAGTATACTGTGCTTCACAAAGATGCAATGGTGTTATGGCAAGCTGTCTTGGTTCCTTATAAATGTCTTTGGCAAGCAATGTCTTTAGAAGGGCTAAGCAGGCAGCAAGTCTCTTTTACCACTCATGGCAACAAGCTTTCGAGCCAGCATAGTGACTGTACGGCCGTGTCATCTACTCAATAGCTGAAATGCCACTGACTACACAAGTGAACTAGCAAGCTATTGTTACCAGCCCTAAATTAACTCCAAACCAATTTAGTGCCTAACATAAAGGGTGACCTTTGTCTCTGGAAATTTTCTGAAGAAAAACATGAGTATGTAGCTTTTTTTTTTATTTTTTTTTTTTTTATGCTGGCTTCCAAGCTCCAAGTCACTGGCATCAATTTACAAAGCACTGTGTAGGACTAGTAGTCCTACACAGCAGAAAGTCATGAGAGAAGCCTGAAGAAGAGTTCACCCTCCTCCACACAGCCACACGATGTCAGTGTTGGATCATATGGCCAAGAGTTATGCATTTCCTCGGCTGCCACTATGCACCTGTGCAGGGCTGTGACAGGCCAAGGTGATGACGTCAGGAGGAGTGCCAGGTAGGTGGCATACTGCTTCCAAGACCAGAAGCAGAGAGAGCTCTGTGTTCCGATGTGTAATTTTGCCTTTAATAAATCACTTATCTTCTCTTGACTCTCACCCCTCATCCCAAGGATATATGAATCAGTATTTCCCTATGCTTTTCCAGTCATAAACCATTTGAACCTACAGTTTCAGAGCCAGCACATCACAAGTTTAAGCTTAGTGCCCATATGCTTGTTGTACATCATTAATTTCTTAGAAGTTGTCCACATAGTTCTAAGAAATTCCATTTCTTTTACAGTCTGTTAAAGACTTGCTGCTTATTATTAACAATGCTATGAGCTCATATCAGGCTATTGCACTGTACTACATTGTATTAAAAAGCACCGGGGCACAGAGCCTGCTGGAATTTAACAGGGAGCTTTCAGTGCATCAGACTCTGAGCACAGGAATTGCCATGAGGCATTAATCAAACACCACCCTTGTGCTACTACACTTCCTTGTTAAATGAATGGTGACTCTTTGATATGGACATGGCCTCCAGCAGAAGGGAAGACTTGTCTGACACAAACCTTAAATGAAAGCTTGGTCGTATTTTTCCATTGCAGAATATGCTAATATTGAACTGGAAATTGAATGAATTTGTGACTTTTATTTGGCTTCTGTACTGAGTTCCTTCTTCAGGGCTGAATATCCTCAGCTTTTTAATGAACAGCTCTGAGGGTCTGTAGTGAAAGTTTAATACATTCAGCTGGTAATACAATGAATCTCAGCTGAAAGCATATGCTGGATACCTCCTTATGTAACCCTTCTTATGTTCATGAGGTTTCTAATATTTTGCAGTTTTTACAAGATGATTAATACTCAGAGAAAGATTAGCAGTGCATTAGAACAGCCCTTTTGTTAATACTTATATAACTTAATGTTCTCTCTATTGCTATATTTTTAAACAGCATAAACACAAAAAACAAAAAAAGGTCAAATCATCGTTAAATACTGAAATCCTCTTAAAACCTCTAGTGGGCAGCCAGCTGTTGGAGTTGCTATTATTAAGCAACAAATTTGTATTTTGTAGCATGATATTTGTTTAAAAGTCTTCCATCGTTGGCCTCTGTGGCAAAACAATAGCAGTTGAGTCAACTTCTCACTATTTTGCTACCGTCAGTTATTGTTGATACCCTTTGGCTGTTCTCCAATGGTATCAAAACGGCTTTCTATGTGTCATATGCCTCTTCACCTCTTTTTGCTGTAATGAATGCAAAGGGATGGCAATTAGAAACACTAAGGTCTTTTTAGGCTAGAGGTGTCTTGGAGATTTATGGAAATGTCTTGATATTACAGATTTTTCTGCTTGGGATGCAATAAGCCTATTTGCTTACCCCCATGGGCTGGTACCCTTTGCTCAAATCAGATTTGAGCATCACAGTAAACATCTCTACTCCAGATATGAAAGCCAACGAGAAACAGTCTCAGAGCTAAACTGGGAAATAACAAGATCAAACTGCACCCCTTCTCTTCCTCTTCTATTCTCTCTTACTCTAAAGAGAGGAGGGACAAAACATACAATGCATAGTATCTACATGCCAGTCATCTTTTTCTAGATAGTACTTGAGTATTTAGAAATGTACTCTAGAATGGGAGAAATGAAACAAAACAAACCAAGACAGAAGTTTTAGTCGTTAATCTTGGCTCCTTAGTTCAGTGCATAAAGTAAGGTAGGGCAACACTCTCAGGTGTATGGTTTGATTCTTGAGTGGTAATGTGTAGATCCAGGACCCTTCTAACCTGGATTATTCTGTGATTCTCATCTTAGAAGAAACTCATCACCACATAGCTGAGGCCCTGTTTTGCAAACTCCAAGCCCAACACATACAACCTAAGTTTCTCCCCCTCTTCAGGATTAACCTCATCAGAACCATGTGCTCAGTGTCCCCAAGGCAGAATTGAGTGTGTTGGGAATAGTATTAATTTACTGACAGATAATTTGGCAGTCTTATTCCTATGTTCCACAATTTCTGTCATAGTGAGTCTCTACAAGTGGTATTCCTACATGATGGTCCTTTGCTATTAGAAGAGTTTGTGATACAACTTCAGAGAGGTGCTGGGAAAGCTGCATTTCACTCAAATTTTATTTAATATGCTGTTCTTATAGAATATTCCAACTCAGTGCAGTGTTCTTGAATGTCAGGTGTTCCAAACTCATTTTCCCAACCCAGGTGGAAAATGACTGAATAAGACATCAGAGAAGACCCTCACTCCCACCTTAAAGTCCTAATGTAGAAACTCATGTAGTAGGGGAAATTAAAATGAAATACTGTAGTAGAAGGAACACCTTTCATAAAAAGATATTAATCTTTCTATAGACAGTCAGTCAAGACTCAGCCAGAGGTTTTAAAGGCTTCAGACATGTTAAACAAGGCCTTTCAGATTGTCAGGCTGAAGTGCTAAAAGAAACGAGGACAGTACAAAAGAAAAAAGAAGAAGAAAACCACTCATCCTTCTCACTCCTTTCACCATCTGGTTTATCTGCACTGCGAAAATTTTGAAGAAATATTTCTATTAGACAGTAGTAGTTTAAAGGTTTTTAAGAGAAATTCCTGGATGGTTCTGCAATCAGTGCAAATATTGACCTGAACCCATCCTTTGAACAAGACAAGAAGGAAAAGTGAAATCAATTAAGCACATCTTTTGATGCCTATGTGCAATGTACAACAAAAGAGGTTTTTCAATCAGTTGCAAAGAAGTACTCCTTTGGAAGGAGTGGTACTGTGGTACAGTATCAATGTTCCGCTTGTTCTCTCACAATAAACGTGAGAGAAAAATTCCCTCAGCAATTTTATAGATTATTTCCTTGAGGAAATGAGGTTCATACTGTCCTGCTAAGTAATTCAAATGGAGTCCAATTTCATCTAAATGTGGTAAAAGGGATAGAGTTCACTAGGATTTTATGTGCTCACTCTTACTGTAAAGAGGAAATCCTGCTAGGGGAAAAAATAAAATAAAAATAAAAATAAATAAAATTTAAAAAAAAATCAAACAACTGAAGTGTGCATCTCATTTTGCTGATTTTCTCACTTTTTTTCTTTAGCACCAGAATTACTCAATGTTAGAAAAAAATAATAATTTATACCTTTCTGAACTTATATGATTATTTATGGCTTTCAAAGTTAGTATCTGTCAGTATGATGGCTAAACTTGTTAAGTAGTTAAGTAGTTAAGTACTTGTTAAGTAAGGTTTTAAAGTGCATGAGGAGATCTTGATCACTCCTCTTTCTCTCATTTCTCGCCTTAAAATTTATAAGCACATATAACCTGCTTTGTTCCTGTACAGGCTTTTTGGCTCCTACTTTTCTGTGTAAGACAATAATTGAGTTATTGTACTCATCTGAATGCTAAAACAACTTTCACCTATGCTATATATTTTGAGAGGATTTAAATCTCGTGATTGTACAAAGTTACAATTTATGTGCCATGAGAAAAAATGGAAGAGGTAGAAGCTATAGATAAAAGCTGAACTCCAGGATCTGTCTGAGATTTATGTCCTACATCCATAGAAACATAGAATCATTAAGGTTGGAAAAGACTAGCAAGATCATCAAGTCCAACCATTGACCCATCACCGCCACAACAATAAACCATGTCACCTAGTGCCACATCTACCCTGCTGCATTGTGTTACTGCACTGAGTCTGCCTTCAACAACAAATGGCTTTGTTCCTAGGTAAAGCAGAAAGATACAAAAGGCAAAAATCTTGTTCACCTGTTTTCACCAGTGGCAGAGATGGAGAATGACCTCCCTGGGCAGCATGTTACATGCAGTTTGTAGGTTATAAACAACTATACCAAATGCAATTTGGAGAAAAATGATTGTAAAAGTACCTGTGACTTCAGAGTTCCCAATCTCTTGACCACAGTAGCCATGTGCTTTCTAATTAAGAAAAATATATCTATGTATATTGTCGGTTGGAAAAGCTATGAACAAAACCTAATCTCTCCCACTCTTGCCATCACTACAGGAAGGTCAGCATTGCCACAGACTTAATTAATATTTCACAGCCTGATCCACTGTTCCTTCCAACCAGGTGGAGAGAGTTTTGTCCTGGAGCCAAACTGGAGCTGGGTGACAAACTACTCCTGCTTTGCTTGGTTGCCATCAAGCTGGAACTGATGGCTTTTGACAAAGTGCCTGTGTCTGTAAAAGCTCTCAGATGCAGAAGACTCCTGATAATCTCATAGCACAGACTCTGTGGTGTTTGTATAATGGACAATTAGTTCAGATTTCTTGGCTCTTATTCTCCACGCTGCTGTGGCACGATGAATAGCAAACTGTCCTTGTTATCTTTTCTCTTCTGAGGCTTTTTATTTTTAGCTGTAACTGGACTTGTGGTAGAGCTGGCTGGGACACTTCACAAATGAAATGTTATTTGGGGGAGGATTAGAAGTCTTTTAGTGCTGGATCTAAATTACACAGCTCTGCTTCAGCAGAGCAGAATATGACTCTTCATAGTCTGTGGCTGCTCCTTTGGCCAGGAAATAGTTATTTTGTTCCATCCCAGTTGTAATAAAGGCTATGTAATTATTATAACAACTAGACTGCTCCATAATGCTGAGCTGTCTGCAGACTTTCCTTTGGATGAATGGGAAGTTTATAAGCTGGTGTCCGAGGCCTGTATTTACTCAAAGGGAGGCAAGACACTGGAAAAGGTTGTCCAGATAATCTGTGAAAGCCCCATCTCTGGAGGTGTTCAAGGTGACATTGGATGGAGTTCTGGGCAACCCAGCCCTGTGTCTGGTAACCCCACCCAAAGCAGGGGGTTGGAACTCAATGATCTTTGAGGTTCCTTTCAGCAGTTCTATGGTGCTATAACACATAAGATGTGACTGGGAAGACAATCAGTCCCCAAGCACCTGGCTCCTTCTACAGTTCCTCCCTTTGAAAGGATTCATATATTATAGAAAGCTGATCAAAACCTAATGATTTTTTCATTCATACCCATAGGTCATGTGTGTCCTAGACAAACCATCTAGTTCTCTCTGGCAACAGAACACAGAAGGAAGGATGGAGGAAAGAGAGCGAGGAAGAGAGGAAAAGCAGAGAGGGCAAGTGAGAAGACTGATAACAGATAACCAAGGAAGCTGGCTTCTAATCTATGGAGAATACAACATAAAAAGTCCTGAGCAGACAAGAGCTGCTGCTTTGCCAAACAGAAAGCTACACAGTACAAGCTAAGTCAATGTCTTCACAAGATGGAATTGAGTCCTAGAGACAAAGAAGTGACTGTGAATAGATACAGATTGATTTGTCGATCTGATTAGTACACAACAATTCAAGGATTAAGAATAAAGATATACGACCTTGCAAAACTGATACAAAATTCCACAGAAGACAACAAAACCCAAGAAAATAATATATATGCATATATTAAATGTTAATTTAAAAGACAGATAGAAGGTTATGATTCTTATTTGGGTGAACCTCATCTGAAACTGAATTTACAGCTCTGGCCTCTTCTGCCTAATTGATGCTTAGAAAACACTAAGTGAAATGAGAGGATGAAAGACTGTAAAAAGGGAGTAATATCACAAAATTATAGAATCATAGGGGTTGAAAGAGACTCCTAAGGATCATGTAGAACAATGCCCCTGCTAAAGCAGATTCCATACAGTAGGTTGTAAAAACAAAACCAACCAAACAAACCATCCAACCAACCCAACTAACCAAACCATCCAACCCAACCAAACCAACCAAACAAAGCAGAGAGAAGGACAGTTATATCAAGACCTAGAGAGCTTGGCTTTAGTCTAGAAAAATAAATAAATAAACGTCCAAAGGTAGGAAGGTGGCCCAAAATGTTAATGTTAAGGATCTATACAACTAAGGTTCCAGGACACTGTTTTCTACAGTACGAGTGAGATGAGCTTTAAGAGCTAAGAAAGAAAGTGAAGTTTTTGTCATTTGTTGTAAGATAATACTGACTTTCTAAAAAAATGTTCACAGTCATTTCTTAGTGATGAACAAAGGTGAGAAATATTCATATTTGTAGACATAATAAGATTCATAAGTAAGTTGAAATGTGAAAATTGCTTTAAGAGAAAACTAAGATTATTTTTAAAAGACATTTGCAGTTGAAATTTACAAAGTTGCTGTATGATTTAGTATAAGTCATGCCTTCACATAAGTACTTGAAAATTGAAGTACTATTCACCCTCAAAAAGATGCAGGAGCTTAAGACATTCAAGTACCTTAAAAATAAATATCCTCGGGTTTATTCTACTGTCTTTGAGGACACTTTTTTTTCATGGCAGAAAAGCTGTGAATATGAGATGCTGACTTAAAATATTCCTAACTGATTGTCACAAAGAAAAAGGAGTATTTACAGTCATTTCAACTCAAACTAGTGCAGTACATTATATGAAGTATAATTCCTATGCTTGTTAAATACAAGCATATGACTGTGTCTTACCCTGGTTATCAAGCTGTCACTTTATATAGATACTCTGGATTTGTATCTATCAATCTTTATCTCTGACCTGGATGTCTAACTTCAATTTTGAATCAACCATCAGTGAAGATATGAATAGGCTGCCCAAAGAAGTTGTGGATACTCCAACCCTGGAGGTGTTCAAGGCCAGGTTGAATGGGCTCTGGGCAGCCAGATCTTGAGGGCAGGCAACCCTGCCCATGGCAGAGGGTTTGAAACTAGGTAGTCTTTGAGGTCCCTTCAAACCCAAACCATTCTGTGATATACAATTAACCACCCCATCATGCACATAAAAACATTAAGACACGTCCAAATTTTGGACCTATTAACAAATAATAAGCCCAGACTGAATCACTGAGAGTAGTACACATAGTGGAATTTCACCTGCTGTTGAAAAGCATTATATCCTGCTTTCATTCATGTGTTAAGTATTGCAACTAAACAAAGTTACAAAGAACAACTGTCAGTTTCTGCTCTCAAGTCCCTACAGTGTCTAAGTATGACCAAGGGGTGGCTGGGAACTTTCAGAAATGGAACAAGCTATGCAGGATAAAACTGTCAGCTTTCATGTGCTAGACATGCAATTGAATTACTTTCTTGAGTTTGATTTCACTTTACCGGTACCAAAACAGGATGCAATCTGTAGTCTTTGAGAGAAAAGCCTCATCAGCAAAAGGAAAAAGGAAAATAACCCTGAAAATAGTGCAGAGGTAAAAGCCCTTCCACTCCTGCTTATCCTTCCAAATGGCCAGGGGTGAGAAAGAACATGTTGCTAACAGTGTAATGAGGCACAGATTGAAAATTGCTTAAAAGCCTGTGCACAGTAATGGGGAGGATTTTACCCAGTGGCACTCTGAGAAAATTATTGTAATTGCACTTTTTAGTTATTATCAACTTGGTCTCCAGGACCTTGGTAAGTGCCATTAGACATCTGCTGTGGGACTGTTCTCAGCAAGCAAAGACAGCATCAAGTCCTTTAAAAAAATATAAATAAGTGGGAAGCACACATCTTTCTTTCTTTTTTTTTTTTTTTTCTTTTTTTTTTTTCCTGTAGATATGCCTTGGAAGTGATGTTATACAGAGCTTTCTTTTTATAACTTCAAATATTGCTATTGAGTTTGGTTGTCATTTGTTATTTGCTGCAGTGAGTGCCTTCCAGGTGAGATAGACAGCATTTATTCTACTCATTTTAATAACTGTCATAGCTGAACAAGTGATTATGGTGAATTTTCTAAACAATTAAAGAAGGGTATGCTACAAATGGATAGAATTGTTCAGTGCACTCACTTTTGAAGTTGCTTAACAGATATTTGTTTTAATTTTTCCACTGGTCTGAAGAAAGGAGAGGATAGTGATTAAAAAGGAATCGAATCCAGAAAAGAACACATAGATTTAAAGAAAAAAGTAATTCTCCCTTCCAACAGATTGCAGCCATGGCTGCAGCCATCTAGAGGCACATGGTGGAATAGGCTGTCCCCCTGATTAAAATAATCCTGTTGGATTATTTCAGATTTGTCACAAAAGTGTTTCTAGAAGAAATACATTAAGGGTATATATGCACATCATATGAAATGTACTGGCATGGAGTAGACAATACATTAAAACCTCTGACTTTCAAAACATGATAGCTGCAGCCAGTCCCAACCACCAGCTATTTGCTGCCTAGACCAAAGTTACTGAATTACTGGGGCATAACGGTACAAAATTCATTTTCATAGCCAGGATAATTGAAAATATGTTTTTAAAGACATTTCACACTAAGCATATTTTCTTATAGTATATGTATGATTGAAATGTGAAATAGATCCATAGATTACCCTGCGTTGGAAGGGATCCACAAGGATCATCAAGCCCAACACCTGGTTCCACACAAAATTCAAACTCTACGTCTGAGAGTGTTACCAAAATTCTCCTCAAACTTCAACACTTTGGGATCACAAACATTACCTTAGGGAGCTTGTTCCACTGCCCAGATGCTTTCTGAGGGAAGAACTAATTCCTAAACTCCAATCTGAACTCCTCTGATGTATCTTCATGCCAATCCTATCCACTTTGTAATAAATTCTTCTTGTGTTAACTTCCTACTTCATCTAATACAGGCATTTTCTACTTCTTATTATTTGTAACTCAAAAGTACTCAAGCACTTACACAAAGCCAAAGTTTTTCTTCCCAGCAAGGCCAAGCAGGGTCATTCATCCTCTCAATAAAATCTATCCAGAAACCATCTCTGGAACTTCCAGAGTTTTAGCTCATCCTAGATATTTAAATACATTTGAGTATTCAATGACTAGCATAGGTGAAGTTGCATATAGACATACAATTAATTGATTAAGAATGGATAAAATCATTAATTTGCAGAACTCATTTATGTAAAAGCTGTTTTGATTAAGCATTATACAAAGCAGTAGTTAATAAAATATACAGAATATAAACTGCATTTTCCAGACAATTTTAGCAAAACAAATACCTGTTAAAACTGCACTCAGCTGTTGATTAATCAAACTTTAATAATTATGCCATTAGACCACCATCAGGTTTTGCTATGAGTTTTAAAACTCACCAGAACATGTAAAATCACTCTGTAGCTAATTAGATAGAAAACGCTGAAGTATAGAATGATTGCAAGGTGCATTTTAAAAGGGCCCATCTTTGTCAGTCCTTAGACTACATATGCTTTCTCAGGGCAGTGTTGATTAAAAGACAGGAGTCTTCCTTTGCAGATGGAGAGCCGCATAAGAGAAAGTGCCTAGCTGGGATGGCAGGAGGGCATGAAGAATTCACCCTCCAAAAAGGGAACTTGTTTCTCTCACTATTTGCTCAAGAAAGGTGACACAATAGGGCAACAATAACCACACTGTGACTCTGGCAGGAAACTTTGCTTTGTTCCCTTCTGCTGTATATCATGCTGGCCTCCAGACATCATTAAGACTCTAGGCAAAAATTGGGACACTGAGTATAAGCAAAACTAATCCCTCTCACAGAAGTAAGATCTTAGTCTCCTGCCTATTCCTTATTATTATTATTATTATTATTTTCCAGGAGGCCTTACCTTGGAATCAAACTCAAAGATGTTCTTCTCCACCCTTTGAAAGTTGGTAAGACAAAATGGAATGCCTTGACAGGAAAGGTAACTGCAGAAGAGCAGACATCTATTCAGTTGCAAATCAGGCCCCTTGTGCTTTTTTTTTTCTTTTTTTTCTTCTCAGTCCCCTCCATCAAAGTGCAGTCTCCACAGTCTGCATAATATATGAAGCTGAGATAGCTAACAGCATTCTCTGGCTCAGGGTGCTTGCATGTGTGTAGGGAGACTTCCATGTCTGCATGCTTTGATTGGCCCTAATATCTGCTCTTCTCTTGTCTGCCACTGCACCCCACAAACTCCTGCTTGGAGCAGAACTGCAGTATTACAGAATTTCTTTACCTTGTTGACTAGGAAGGTCTTTTTCTCTATAAAGAAAGCTAACTCTACTGGGGCTATCTAATGTCTAATGAAGCAAGTGAAGGACAAGAATCCTATCAACACAGTGAGGGATGAGAGGAGGAACAAAACTTGTTTAGAGGCAGCAGCAGTGATGGATAAATACATGGCAGTGTCTCAGAGTGAAGCAAAAAACATCCCTGACTACTGCATGAAAGAAAGGGATTAGCTCTCAGTGTTGAAGCTGTGCTTTACGGCAAGCTTCTACCCTGCTTTGAAGCACAAGCCTGAGAAATTGAAAAGGAAACAATCCATAATCCTACTTTTTTTACGATTTAGTGATAAAGTCAAATCCACTTTGCTGTAAGTAGCTCAGCTGATTTTTAGAAGCCAGGCTATTTCCTGAGATACAAGGCTTTGCTTATATAAAGAGATTGACATTGTTTATTGGGACGAGGGGAGGGTAAGAGTAGGCAGTGGTGCGTGGGAGAAGTTTGGATCATCTTTGCAGAGGGCTGCTTCTTGTTTTCATTATTTGTATTTCAACCATTTTTTTGCTGCATGATTTAGGGGGTGGGGGATAAAAATGTAAGAAGAAATATGAGAGTACAAGGAATACGAGCAGCTTGAGAAATGTGAGATATCATATACATGTTCATATGTTAAATAATAATGATAAAAAAAAGATTTATTTTTTTTTTTAAAAGGAAGTTTTGACTATTTTTAACAAGAATGGTGTAGTTTTAATTACATATATATGCCAAGCTGGAAAAACAAACAATCCTAGTGGCCTTTTATGATGTTGTCACTGCATCAGTGGAGAAGGGAAGAGCCACTGATGCCATCAATATGGACTTCAGTAAGGCCTTCGACACAGTATCCCATAACATCCTTCTCTTCAGATTGGAAAGACATGGAAAGATATGCAAGATATGGGTGGATTGTTCAATGGATGAAACACTGGTTTCAGGATCAAGTCCAGAGAGCGGTGGTCAATGTCTAACATCTGGATGGAGTTCGGTGAAAAGTGATGTCTCACAGGGATCAGCTCTGGGACTGATACTCTCTAATATCTTCATCAGTGACAATGGCAGTGGGGTCGATTGTACCCTCAGCAAGATTGCTGATGGCACCAAGCTGTGGGGTGCAATTGACACACCAGAGGGATGGGATGCCATCCAGAGGGACCTAGACAGGCTTGAGCAGAGGGCCAGGTGAACTGTATGAGGTTCAAAAAATCCAAATGTAAGGGCTTGCACCAAATCAAAGCAACTCTCACTACCAGTACTAACTGGGTAATGAAAGTATTGAATGCAGCCCTACTGAAAAAGTCCTAGGGGTACTGGTGAATGGGAAGCTGGGCATGAGACAGTAGTATGCCCTTGCAGCCTAGAAAGCCAACTGTGTCCTAGTCTGCATCAAAAGAAGTGTGAAAAGAATACTCTGTCCTGATGTGAACTCCTCAGTACAGGAGAGACGTGGGCCTGTTGAAATGCATCCAGAGAAGGGCCACAAAAATGATCCAAGGGATGGAACACCTCTCCTCTTGAAACAAGTGGAGAGAGCTGGGGCTGTTCAACCTGGAGAAGGCTCTAAGGTGATCTGATAGTGGCCTATCTAAAAGGGAGCTATAGGAAAGAGGGTGATAGAACAAGGGGATATGGCTTCAAGCTTAAAGGGGGGTAGATTTAAGTTAAATATAAAGACAGTTTTTTTCACAGTGAGAGTGGTGAAACACTGGAACAGGCTTTCCAGAGATATGATGGATGCCCTGTCCCTGGAGACTTTCAAGGTGAGGCTGAATCAGGCCCTGGGCAACCTGCTCATGTTCCTGTTCACTGCACAGAAGTTGGACTAGACTACTTTTAAATGTCCCTTTCAACTCTAAGAGTTCTATGATTCTATCAAATTAGTGCACAAATATACACACACACACATAAATACAAACAAAAAAACACAGATAAGTTAAAAATCAAAACAATGTCCACTCAGCTTCTTTCTCAGTATGGCTGCTTTGCACATGGATGATCTGAAAAACTCTTACCAATGCATTTCAAGGGCTAGCCCAATGATAGAAGCTAACTGCAAAGAGATAAACAGCCATAAAACCATTAAAATATTGTATAAACACCTTTACCCATAAATGATATTTAAAATCAGGAAGCTTTTGTTGATTCACCTGGATGCTGGGAGTTTGGATACAAGAAAAAATAGATTGGAACAAACGAGAAAGGAAAATATACCAGTTTAGTTACATCCTGTGTTTAGCCTAGTTATAAATTCACAGCAAAAGGCTTTACACTGTTTATTCAAGAGAGAAGAATATGTAAGATGATGCAGAAAAAGAGTAAGTTTATATTTGCTAAATAATACCACATTTTGTAGCAAAATCTATCAAGAGCTTTAAGTGCAAACTGAAAAGGAAGACGTTACATTTTAGCATCCTGACAGCAGAATGCATTTATAAACTGAAATAAATAAAAGGTATGAGACATAAAACACAAATGTGAAGATCCTGCATTTTCCCATTTTTTGGTAAATGATTTTTGTTTAAACATGAGAGTGAAATTCAATTTTTGTTTTATAATTTGCAAGGATTGTGGATCAGGATTTATTCCATAAGTAGAAAATGAAAAATACTGATTTTTCAAAGTTCTTTGTTTAATTTCCAATTTCAATGGATTTTAACCAGATGGCCTCAAAAAATTAATGAAGAAATATCTTTATTCCCTTCTCCAAAGACCTTATCAGTGCCATCTTTGAAGCAATCCTATGAATACATATGCATTCCTAAGTTTTCCTTTTTTGTTGTTTTTCTCTTCTACCTGTACATCCTCTCTAGATGCATGTGATGCTTAAATAAAACGTGGAGCATTGCACAATTCAGAGTTATAGGTCAGAATAAACTCTTTCATTGCCTCTTGCATCCTAGGCATCTAAGACAGCCATTTTTCTGTAATGCATTATAGAGGTGACAACAGATCTGTCTGAAAGATCATCTTATCACCTGTGTCTCCTATGACAGGCAGGTGGACAATACATTTTTTCTCCCCTCCATTACGTCTTCCTCTGGTCTATATGCCTTTTTCCCAACACACTTTTTTTTTTTTTTTTTTTTTTTTTTTTCCCCCTGTGAAATTTTCACTGAGCAAAATAAGTAAATCTTGTAGATGGAGATATACTTGCTAGTGAAAATCTTGAA
This sequence comes from Coturnix japonica, assembly GCF_054131305.1. Classification (NCBI taxonomy): domain Eukaryota; kingdom Metazoa; phylum Chordata; class Aves; order Galliformes; family Phasianidae; genus Coturnix; species Coturnix japonica. The sequence goes on from NC_140664.1 coordinate 4,966,189, forward strand.
GAAGTTTTGGAAATCAGCTTTCATGAAGGAGAAAGATTGCTCTTTCACCTTCAGCTGAACATCTGACACGAGAAATCTTGATAGGTGAGAAGGACAGAATGAAATACAAATGGTAAATTAAATTAACTGGGCAAACTCGTTGGACTGTTACAGATAAGTTAAAGCAATCCTGCTGAAACGCAGGCATATCTTCTTTTGCTTCTTTTTCTCCACTTTCATTTTCTGTCTTTCATTCACCTTCACTCATTCATGTCCTATGATTCATAGTGTGTTGTCAGTTGCTGTCTTCATCTGAAAATGGAGGTATAACTTAACTGAAGACTGGGTCATAGTAAATATCTGCTCTCACCACTAGAAGTTTGCCCACAGGCTGTACTAATCCCCATCTCAAAACGACAGTGATATTATTTTCTTACTATGGCTGCCTTCATCATACCCAAATTCTTGCAGGATAATTTTCCAACTTAATCAGGGCTACAAGAGAGGACAGAATCGTACATTCTGCTACCCTATAACTAAACTACTTAGTGTCTGTTCCAGAACAACAGTGATAGATATAAACAGTATCTCCTACACTAAATCAGAGTTCATTATGCAGTTATTTCTTCAGTTATTAATCATGTTTTTCTTGTTCCACTTTTTGCAGGGACAAACAGAAAAAAATGGTTTCAATCTGCTGATACAAAGGACATGATCCAACCTTGCTCCCTGCTTCAGGACGGTCTGAACTGCAACCTATGTGACACTGCATAACACTGAGAAGAAAGGGAACAAACACAGAATGATTCATCTGAAATATTACTACAGTCAAATAAATATAGTAAATTCAAATGCAGAAATGTTTTATAATGGGAATATACTAGTTTGTAAACCAAAGTCAAATTCAGTGAAGAAATTCAATACGTGCCTATGGAAAAAAACAGAAATAATTTGCTTTTTATATTTATAATGCAATAATAATTTAAAAATAATTTTAAAACTATTTTAAGACAAAAATGAGTGCCTTTACTTCAATTTTTGAGAGCACGTATGTACCAACAAAATATGATGTATTAATAAAACAAGGGATAGACATAGGGAAACACAGATTTTCCTCTAATCCAGCTGTGTAAATCCAGGCTCCAGTTAATCAACTTCTTCATCCAAAGCAGAGAGGAAAACAGATGCTCATTTTTGCAGTTCAGGTAATTCCTTGAGAGCCAGATGTAGAAACTGAGACAGTGAAGATGTTCAATGTCTGTTACATTTTAGACCGTGATTGTTTAGCTCAGTACACTAGTACTTTCATGTACAATGTCAATTCTAAATTCATGTGGTCACTTCAGTACTGAGAGTCCTATGTGATAGGAAATGACCTTAGTCTCTTCCTGAGCTGATTATGAGTAGTTTTGTGATGATACAGTCTCAGCTACAGAAATACTTTTCTGGGAGGTAGATAATTCAAAGTGCTTGAAACACGTGTTTAGTTTCCTGGGCTGCTGGGGCAAGACAGGCTCTTCAGAAAATCAGAAAACCCAGAGTCACCGGTCACTTCCAAAATTTACCTTTGACAATCTTACAGCAGAGAAAAAGGAAAGATGGGGGAAAAGACTTAATCTGTGAGTGAGCAGCATGTATCAAAAATCCTGAGTATTCACTGCTCGGTGTGGAGAAGGATACTACCATACATTAATCTATATTATCACAGTCGCCTGGTGACATTTCATGAAGCCAATTAGAAATTTTGGAAATGACAGCTTAAAGCATTTTTTTATTTTTTTTCCCCAGGAAACTTTGAATAAAAGCAACCTTGTCTCAAGTTGTTCACCCCTTTTATCAATAATCCCTCTGTTCTAAATGGCTTTCTGCAGAGGGGGGTCTTCTTTTGTCTCTTCCTGATGGGTTCCACAGCAGAACAATAGCCTAATCCTTCTTCTCGGTTAAGGTTTTCACTCATTAAATCAGTAGTGTTACTACATCTATCACTATTCCTTTGATCCTTGCCAGGTCCCTATGTTTTAAGTCCCTTCAGTCAGATGAAAAACATCAGTGCATAGTCTTTGACAGAAGTAAGACTTGCATCTCTACATAGCTCTTAGCCCAGGCTCGGAACTCCAATAGCATGATATTTTATCAAATTGCACTCCTGGCTATGCCAACAGCTTGCTGCATATCCTTAAACAACTTCTTCGGTAACTTACTACAGCATCAGCAACTCAATCGTTAAAGCATGAAAACAAATGCATGCAATGTCATAACGAAGGAGTTCAGTTTCTATTTCATTGCTAATGTATACACATTAAAGTAAATTCCTTAGGTTTTGAAAGCTTTAGAACAGTCCTTTCCTTGCTACTGCCCCCACATTAGCATCTCAGCAGCTTTCTGGGTTCCAGGCTGCTGTGTTGTCCATACTATCTGAGTACTAAAACAAATGGGTGGCCGTTTCTCCCGAATTTTACAGCAGCTTCTGTTTATATTTGATAAGCACTCTCCCATAACACACACTTTATGAACCACGTGGGTCACTGGAGGTATAGAGATATTTTTTTCTTGCTGAAACGAAACAGGAACGTGTTTTGAGATGTGTGTTCTGTCAGTGAAGGAGTACTGTCTGAAAATCCTGCTTTTTCATCCTTTCTTCACTGTCTGTGAGGAAAAAATAAATAAATTTAAGTGGCTAACAAAGTTTTTCTCAGAAAAGACTCCCTGCCACAGGATAATTAAGTTACATGTTTTTGTTTTTATTTATTTATTTATTTAAAGGAATTTGCCTTAGGGTGGAGTAGCTGTAGTCAATGGCTTTCGTGTCCTAAAAATCTAGGAAACAGAACCATTGTCCGCACCAAATGTGAGACTAAAATGATGAAAGGACAAAAGATGTGGAGAGAAGGAAGAGCTCAGAAGAGCATCCAGACTTCTGATTCCTGGAGAGATTCCAGTGACATAAACAAAGAAATCAGAGTTGTTACAGCAGAAGCTCTCTAAGGGAGTGATCATCCCTGAGGAACTTTAAAGGGATGCATATATTTTTTTTTTCCTTGACAACAGAATTCATCTGCTATGTATTATATTTCCATAGCAACATAAATGTCCTTAATGAAACGACTCCTTATCGCACAAAAGAAGGTTAAGGACTCCAGCTGCCTGAGTACATTGATGTAGAGAACTGCATGAGCCTTCCCACACCAACTGCATGAAGGTCAACGTGTCAGATGAAAGAGATTAAGTTCTTTCTCACTAATTTTTCTCAGGAATTTAAGCTACCTTTCCCCAGTAATTAAACATTTAAACTGTACTAAACCTGTAAGTTGTCAGTCTTGCAGGCATAAGGTTTTGTACTGTGTAACATAGTAGAGAATGTGAAACTCTCCGGAGGGTTTCAAGAAGATTTAACTGTAAGTACTACCACCAGTTTCTTACTGAAGCCAAGCACTCACATGGTCATGCACACTGTATTTATGACATTTGGTTATCAGTATTTCACGCTCCAGTTCTAGGTACCTGTCCCAGAAGAGAATAAGAACTACATTCATTCCCCAGAGGACTTTGTGTTCAGAGAGGAGATAAAATCCCTGGCAAAGTCACGGAACCTGGCTCTCTGCTTGCCCCATCTGCACGTCTCGCTTCAGCATCAGAATAAGGACTTCAATTTTTGGACACTCTCATTATATTTGATTTATTAGCTCCAATTTTAATTCTGTTGTATTACATTGATTACAGTGTGTTATCTTTCATTCCAATATCTCATTTAGTAAATTAGTTTGTTTCTCCTCAGATCGTTGCTGCTGTTTTGTTTGAGGCCCATCTCTCTATCCTCCCTTATCCCTTTCTGGGTATCTGTGAATTTGTGGGTTCCTCTGCCCTGCTAGTCAAGGAACTGGGCCAAATCAGCCCTTAGGCTGTTGACACAAATACACACTTATCTTCCTGAGCATGCACACACACAGACTTGTGAGTAAAACAAGGAGTACAACAAGAAGCACAAGGGATGTGAAGACAGGAGAAAGTTGTGAGGGAAATGGTCTGCTTCTTGGTGAAATCTGTCATGCTGAATAAAGCCCCTGGTCATTCTCTGGAATGTGTATGACTACGGTGACAGAAAAACAGGCTCCTAGATAGTTTGAGGATATTTCCTTTTTCTTGAATATTTTCAGATGACAGCAGTTGGTCTCCAGCAAAACAGGATCCCACAGCACACAAAAGATTGAAAATAAACAAAGCCTTCAGTTACTGTCTAAAAATACATTGGTTGGAGAATGTAAAGAAAGTAATTTATACCTAAATTAACATTTACTCATGAAAAACAAACAACCTTCATTATAAATGACTGAAACCCTTTAAATCCTAATTATTTCTGATGATTACATCATAAGCAACATTTCACAATGCTTTTATTGTTGAAAAGAATTTATGGCGACAACAGCTCTGCCTGCCTTCTTTTCATGGTGATCAAGCCTTCTGGTCAAGGCAGAACAGAAATGTCTGCCTGAAACCACTCCTGGTTCCTGAAAACCGATTCCTGTATTTTCATATTGTTTTTCCTTTTTATTTCTAATACAAAATGACACACACATATATATATTTTCATATTTTCAAAAGCTATGAGTGACTGAAGATGGAAAGACTCACAAACATTATGAAGACAGTTATATTTCAGTTTCCCTGGGACAGAAAAGGGAATCTGGCTGTATTGCGCCCTGCTTGACAGAGTGATATTTGTGGTCTTTGCTTCCATTGAAACTTGCACGAAGGTTTATTAAATACAGATAAATTTGTTTTCTAATTGCTGTAGCATAAATGAGTAGGAAATAATCTTTCTATTCTTTCAGTGTATTTGTAGCCAAGCACAGACCAAAATACAGTAGTAGACATTTGTTATTTCACATGTTAAGCTGTGCATGACCAGTTTTATTCAGCTCCCATTGGGTGGATGCCCCTGACTTTAAAGCCATCATTATGTCTGCCACCAAGAGAACTGTCTGAGTATATCCATGCATTACTGTGGTCTAATAGGCAGTTTTAATACTAATGCAGAGTATTTGCTTAGCATGGATATCTTCAGGTTTTTCTTTTTTCCTTTGAACTGACAGTCATTGTGCCTGCTTGCTCTTCTCTCGCACAGTGGCAATCCATTTTTTACCTAAGGGTACAAGATGGGAACATGGTACTAATCAGAGCAGGTGTCCCTTCCTGAAGATCTAGGTCTGATAATATGCTGAAGGAAAAGCAAAGTCATGCAGCCCTCTCTGTGATTTGATTACTTTTCATTTCATATTTTTTCACTGGGTCCTATTTTCTTTCCATTGGCTCACCAAGTTTTCAACAGCTTGATTACTCTTTCTAAATGAACTATAACAAATGCTGGGTCTTCTGGTAACAACTGGTCCAAGTCTGTTTACAACATGACTCTAAATCTGTAATTGCATTAATGGTGTCCTTTCCTTTGTTCACAATATGCTCTTTCCTTAGCTTTAAATAAAAAAATGCTCCCTGCAGTTCCTTTCTTCTTGAACTTTATATGTTCCTCCCTCTCTCTCTCTCTCTCTTTTTCACACTTGGACAAATAATTATAATTCCTCCCTTCTAAGTAATTGGCTTGCTAATTCTGAGAAGCTTCCAGTCCACCTACAGAATTGTAGCTCAGTGAGGGATGTGCTGAATTTTTACCGACACCTCATTACTGCTCACACCTTCTTCTAGATGCAGGTTTCTACCCTGCTGTCTCTGTTTTCTCTGCTCTGCCTCTTCCTTCTAACAGAAGCTTGCAGGTCTGTCTTTGCAGAGTCCTCTCACATGGTCCTAGTTAACTGGTGATGCTTTACTCTGATTAATTATATTCCACTAGCTGTGAAATTTCTTTGATGATTACAGCATCAGCAGAGCACACTCTGAAATGCTACTTCCATTAAAATAAAGGGGGAAAAAAATTCCCCCTGAGATTTAATATAGGCAGAATTTATGCCAGTTTATTTTTTTGTTACACATGATTTGGGTTCAATTTCTCTGTATCAACAGCTTTCTTCAGGAACACCATTTGCTCTTGGTTACCTTTTATTTTTCTTTCTTTCCCGCTCCATCTTTCATCACATACAGTCTCAGGACTCAGTGAATAAAGACTGTCCTTTGTCTTTCCAGCATAGCATTGCAGGAGAGAGATGTAAGTTTGAATCTTATACTGCACACACCATACTGCTCATAAGTGAAAGATCACAAAAAAAAATCTAATGATAGAAAAATGACAAAAATAAATGGCTTATTTGCTCTTACATGGATGTTTTGAAGATATTTAGGTCTAAAACCTTTACCAATCTGCAACAGTGGAAAAAAAAAAACAAATCAACATCTTCTCATCACTGAGACTAAAGTTTAAGGTCCTTTGTTGCACTTCTAATCCACACCAGTTCATGCTGCTGCCTTCCATTACATTCTGCACAGCTGCTTTTAAGCTACTGGGAACAGGTGGAATACAGGGTAGTTGTACCCCAGTACAGCTGTTAATCAGTCTGGCCTCTGAGCCGAAGATAAGAGCCTTATGAGAAATAGAAAAGGCTTATAATAATAAGCATGAGCTCTCAAAGTGTAAATAAATGGTAGTATTTGTAATATTTTTAAGTTCTGGGATGAAGGTGTTCCCTATAAATGTAGGCAAGCAGTAGAACAAATGAGACAAGTTATTGATGCTGTGATTATATAAAATAATGTATTTATGCAATTGAATGCAGTCTGAATCAGAGATTCTTTCAAGTTGATCTCTAATTTTCCTTTCCAAAGAATGAGCAAAATTGTAAGTTTTGTAGCTATAAAAGCACATACAATCTTAATGAACTCAAATCAAGGCAGCAACCTTTTAGAATGCATTCTCCTGTGAATAAGCTGAGAATGTGACAAACACATTGCTAATTAGTCTAACAACATTCATCTGAAATGGCTCCAAAGAGGTTTCCCTTTCAAAAAGTGGATTTGATGATCCAAAGATACTGCATTATTAAAAGGACTATTATTATTCCTGTTGTAGGAACAGACTTTGTGTTTACTCAAGTTTTTACTTATTTACAGTTTCAGTTTCTTTTTCTATTTTTTTGCTTTGGGTAATTTTTGCTCCCACTGAAATTTATGGGAATGGATATGAATCATAGCACCTGTATCCATGTACATGTATTGTATATATATCAAACTACCGCTATGTAACCAGTGAATATTTGAACTATGGATCTTTGTCTTCTCTGGAATCTTCTGCTTAAGTTTTTGGTTGCTGGATAAATTTCGGTTGCTAGGTTTTTTTCTCAGTTAGCATTTTCCATTTAAAACCACAGGGCTTAGTATAAACTAGAACAGTATTCATCTCATCTAGTGTTGCCTATTTAGAGTTCAGGAGTCTTCATCTGCATGAAGAATTTGTGTTGTTATTATAGTTTACAAAGATAATTTAATACAATTAGTGAAGTTTAGGAGGTTGCTAAACTCTGCTGAGGACTTTGACCATAGAGGGAGCACAGCATGACTTGATGACGTGGATGTACCAATATGAGAGACAAGAATGCTTAATAGATCATTCAATTGTATTGTTTAATTAATAGATTAGATGGATGTCTGACTCTTAAAGTGGTGTTACCAGATGCAGTTGGTAAATTTTTTCCCCATCAAACATAACATATATTCTGAGAACGAGGTCTGGATTTTCTTTCATCAGGGCATGAAATGGAGCCGAAATGCTTGGATTTGTGTCTTGTATCTTGGCCTTTTGCCTGCTCCAGCACCTTCTTTTTCTGACTGCATGAATTTAGTCCCTGTACCAGAAGCCTATGAAGAATTGTTATATGTACAGGACCGTGCTGATCCACCATATGCAGCCCCATTGTATGTCACAGACATCAAAGTAAGTGTAATCATGTTGCGTGAGTACAGGTGGAGAAGTGAAAAAGTGCTGAATTGTTAGTGGTAATATATGAAGACTATAAAGTCAAAACTATAGGGAATAGAAGCTCCTGGATGAGGACAAAAATGAACAAACAGAGCACAGTCACTCAAGAATGAAATGCTCTGTATTTTAGAGAAGTGACCTCAGCCCTGTACTTGTGTTTCTTGCCCACTGCTCCAAACACAACTGTTAATTCCAAATCTCTAGACCTTATAACTCTAGATAAACTCCCCAAGATCCTCAGAAAGTGGATCTGACACTGATGTTGACAGCATGCATGAGAATGGTAGCTGGGAATCTCTTGTAAGTTTTCACTTGGCTCCATTAAGGGCCCTGTAACAAAAAAAAAAAAAGTCGGGCAATGTATATCCAAAGCCACTTACAACCCCTACAATTCTGTGAGTCTCTGATAGCCTTTGTGTGCCATAAACACATACATCTTCACTGCCCAAATCATGCAAAGAACACTCAGCCCCATGTCTTCTTGCAGTAGCCAGGTGTTATTTCTTGGAAAAGTCTTTCAGACAGAGTCTCCCAGGTGTGTATTTACTTTCTTCAGTCTCAGGCAACAAATGGTGAGGGAAGAGACAGAAAGCAAGTCCCCAGATTTATTTCTCCACACTCATCTTGATCATATCCTAGTTTTTCAACTTGATTTCAAGCTAGATGCTGTAGCTATTTTAAGGTTTAAAGAAAGAAACACTGCAAAAAACAATAGGAAAGGAAAAGGGTATTAGGAGTACAAGGTGATTTCTGGAGTCATAAAGTCCACTCCTCAAGCTTACAGCCAACAAGGCAATTAAAGTTTGGCCCACAGAATATATACTTGAAACTCTAGGGCAGAAAATATTTTCAAACAGCCTACATGAAACTTAAATTTTATAGGGAAAGAACAAAATCTCCAAGTATTATGTGAGAGAGGGAAAAAAAAGTGAGATGTTCAACACTGCCAATGTATTCATCCACTGCAAAAGCAAAAGATGACTTAAGAATAAATCATGTGTGATTCTAGAAGACCATACTTTGTAGGACTGTAGAGCTTTGTTCCACAAGTCCTTTCTGCTTGCAGAGTGAAAATTATGTATAGAAGAGATACTATCCAAATAATGGAGTGATTTCTGTATGGTTCTGACCTTCAACACGACCCACCCAGCACCTCTTGGCAAACCCTGAAGAGTCAGAGAAAAAAAAGAAATAAAGAAAAGACAACCAGTAATTAAAATCAGAAGGAACTGATGAGCAGTGAAAGGAAAAGAAACATATTTCTTCTCCAAGTGTTGGAAATCATTATCTTTGGAGATATTCAAGATCCATCTGGACGCTTTTCTGTGCGACCTGCTGTAGGGGGGGCTGGGCTAAATGACCTCCAGAGGTCCCTTCCAACCTCCACAATTCTGCATTTCTGTGATTCTGTGAAATTTCGAAACACAAGATATAGAATAAGCATAAACCAAAAAATACAAACCAAGCAACCAGCAGCTGGGTCCTTTAAGATCTTTAACTCGAGCATAATGGTACAAATCCCTGAAGATCTTCTTCCTGGTCCCACTTTTCCTGTCTTTAATACAGGGAAATGAGAACGCTTTTGTACTCTCTCTCATTTCATCGACTATATGAAGATACATAAACGTGTGATCCAGTGTACTCCTTCAGCAGATGGAAGGGATAATTTACTTGGAGTCTGCCTCTATAATAGTGTATTACCTTCTCATTAAAATAAATCACAACAAGCATTGTCACTGCATGCTTTGGGCTTAAAGAAAAAGTCCTCAGGTGGTCATTTGTAACCTAAAGGACAAACATAAAAGCAAATTATGAATGGCATATGGAGAAAAAGCTACACAGTGGGAACAGAGAATAAACTTTCACTGTGACTACTCTTGAAAAAACATATTTTGGAGTATGCTAAATAGTCCCTGAGATTTTACTTGTCTTTTGTTATGTCACTGTTGTGAAGTATTTCAGTCATGAATGTACGTATACGGCTGTCATTGAGGACTAGTGTCTCTGTGTGCTTGTGAGTGTTTTCCTCTTGTTGGAAAATAAATGAGACAATTCCACTGGGAATCAGGTTGCTAAATTCTGAAGATTTAACACGTGCCACTGGGGAGGTAGATACGTATGCTCCCAAATACCCACACATGTATGTGAAATATAGGGTGTATAAAGGTACCAGCAATATTCAAGGGCAGGACCAGATTTGATCATTTAATCAACCCTGCAGGTTCTAACCAGACTCCTAAAACCCTGCATACAAGATCTCTATGGGTTGTTTTCTTTTTCCTTCTTTTTTTTTTTTTTTTTTTTCCCCTCAAGCTCCAGGGATGTTTCAGGAGCTTGCATTGAAATTTAGCACCACAGGGGCACTACTGATTATTATACTAGGTGGTTGCTTCCTTGTGGAACCCCCCAGGACTGCGGCTCTGCCATGCGGCTCTGAGGCTCGTGTGTCCCTTGTATCACTAGATGGCACTGTTAGCTCAAAATCGTCACACAGCTTCCCAGAAGCCTCCCTCCAAGCGTCAGATACATATATAAATAAATAAATAAAATAAATAAAAAAAAATAACAGTCTCTTTAGGGAGAGAAAAGGGAGTAGAGTAGGAACAACTGGCAAAATAATTGACCTTGTTAATATTGCCAGGTTCTTAAGCTGGTACGCGTCCAGAAAAGACAGGGCTGATACAACCACATGGTAAAAAGCCTCAGGCTGGTTCGACTCCTGTTGGGATGCTGCTCGCAGGAAGGTCTGAGCTGCACCTCCAACTCTAGGTGGGCTGGCTCTGTTCTCCGCCCCTGCCATGGAGTGATTGTGCCTGCGGCAGGACGATAAACACAACATAAATCAGCTCGTTAAGCCATTACTGCCCTAAGCCCGTGGAATCAGCCCTTTCATTGAAGTAACAGGAAAAAGAAACCCAAGTGATTGCTAGAAAAATCACAGTTAATTAAGTTATTGTCTGAAAAATACAAAACAAAACGCAGTGAGTCCTTGTCTTAAGCAAGCTGATTTTGTCTGCCTCTTCTGGTAGGAGAAATTACATACTGGTCATTACAGGAACCTTGACACTTTGGGTCAAATGCAAGTCTATGTCTATCTGTACATGTAACTGTGTGTGCTGCTGCTCTTCCTCTGCCAAGATCCTACTCTTGTTGCCCATTCTGTAGTGCTAGATTGGTGCTTGAGCCCGTGTAGCTGCAAAATGAATGTGAGAGCCGTCTCCTACACCTGGGGCAGCATTTCCTGGCAGTAGGGAATGCAGATCCAGGACTAAAGAATCCCAGGCCTTTTCTCCCAAGTAACAGTGATGGGAAGACATAATGGCCTTAAGTTGTGCAATGTAGGGGAGGTTCAGGGCTGGAGATAACTCTTTATAATGGTAGTGGTGGCTGTAGTAGAGGGAATTTAGATTGGACCTGTATTTCTGAGAAGCTTTGGGTCAAGTTCAGTGCCTTCTTCTATACAGGCACCACTATCATGCTTTCTCTTTTCCTATCACTGTCACAAACCAGTAAAAAATGTGTCAGAAATTATGGCTGTTGTAATATATTGCACTGTTCTAAATACTTCAGGCATTCTTTAAGAGAATTAACACTGTGTGGTTTCCCATTGAGAACAGAGAAAAGGTGAAATTACTCCTCCAGGATTCAGCAGGAGGAAATGAATATTGGACACTTAAGAGATTCAGGTGCTTTCAACTCCTAAATTAATTTATGAGCTTGAGGGAGGTGCTTGGACTCCATACATAGTGAATATGTAGAGGCAGGTATGTAAAAAATGGGAACTGAATACACAGTAGCAAAAGACAATTGTCAAGAAGGTAGCTTCAAAGACTGGGGAGCTGTGGCTTCACAGACATATCCATCTCTTCCCAGGAGTAATTGACTTTGTCAATTACATGCCCAAAGCCCTATATATAACAATGCAAGGAGGGCTCAATTCTTGCAGTCGCAGCTATGGGTGCCAGTAATGCCAGTGTCTCAGTGCCTTCTCATGGAGAATGTCCTTCACCATGTGATTAAGCACCTTTGCAATGAGGGAATGGAGATTCAATTAATATGTAAATATTTTAATAGAAAATACAACAGCTTTAATGAAACTACTGAGTTGACCCTGTTCTCATACCCCCACCTCCCTTCCCTCCAGGATGCTTTGTTGCTTGATGGTTAAAGCTTAATCTTAGGAAATTGAAGATGGTTATTGAAGTACACTTAGTGTTTCTCCATCCATAGTGCAATAATGCCTTAGTGAAGTACAATGCAACAGTAAATTTCTTGTGGGGGAAATAGAAATGGTATTATGTGAAGGTGTCTTTTATTTTTTCTTTGATTCTGATGTGCTGGAGGTTTTGTGCCATTTCTGCTGAATGCTGAGGACCACAGCCAGGGCAAACTGTGGGGAAATACATGTGTGAGGGAACAAAACATAAAAATATCAAGAAGCTTTAATAAAATGTGAAAATATTGGCACAGAGCTCTATCAAGAATGAACAGTGCATGATTGCAGGTGAGTGCTGTGTTGTTGAGCATTAATTCTGAGATCTCACTGTAAGGGAAAACTCTCATCTTACAAGACACCATATGTGTGTGCAGAGTGTTTTTTCAAGAGTTATGCTTTAGAAATGCTTTAAGGAGCAGAAGAGAGTATCCTTTCCCCCCCCCCCCCCCCCCCCCCATTTGCCTTACTATCCACACACACAAATGCATACACAAAGCTGTGGTGAAAGCACAAAGTATCAGTTATCCCCCCATTTCTAATTCCCTGACATGTTTTCCCCTCTTCTCTTTCTACTACTGTTGCAGCCAAAGTCTTCTGACACTTTTGTGTTGCTATGACCCCTGCTAGGAAAGGGGAGGTAGATGGGGCACAAATCCTGCTTCTTCCATCCACACACATAATGCTAGTTATTGTTTTAAAAGCTGCTTGTGTGGCAGGACAAATCAGCCTGTTTTACCTTTCTCACCAAGGAATCATCACCCTCATGAGAAGCACAATGACTGCTTTCAAGATAAGGCTGACTTTTTGGGTATGATTTTCATCAAACTGGGTCAGGTCAGAGGTGAGGTCTTTCAGGATGAACTAACACATTGCAGGTGGTAGAATGCATTGACACCCCATGTTGGCTGTCAAGCCCTGAACATTTTCTTTAACTGTCATTTCTAGCTTAGGAGGCTGAATTATATTTCACTTCTGTGCTTGATTTAAGATTGATTTAATGAAGCAGCTACGTCTGTGAGGGGACCAGTTTATTTTCTCACTGTCTTCACAGAAAGACTTCCTGGGGAAAATACAGGAAAAAGAAGAAAAACAGCTACATGTCCAGATTCCTACTCTACACCCACTCTGGCAACATCTTTTAACACAGCTCTAAGTAGGCATCTATCTGTATAAAGCTGTATGTAATTACCTTGCCACAGATACCACTAAACACAGAATAAGCAGGAGGGTTGGAACTAGATGATCTTTGAGGTTCTTTCCAACTGAAGCATTCTATGCTTCTGTGTTTTAAGTCAGCTCTGGTACTTGTGCAAGGGTGACCGGCTGGTTTTCCTCAGGCATGACAATCAATAGAAGGCAACTCTTAGTTTGCTACTGGAATGTATCCAGAAGCTATGGTGAGAAAGCTAGGATCTGTAAGGGAGAGAATAGCCACAGAACAATGGAGCTCAGTGGATATGGTGAAACAGTGCACATTTGTCACCATGCTTCCACTAATAGCAAAGCTTTTATTTCCACCCACAACACTAAAATCTGCTGAAGCAACGAGTGAGAGTTTAATGTTCTCTCTTTCTTTTTTTCTTTTTTTTTATTTATTTATTTATTTATTTATTTATTTTAATGATAAAAGGCATCAGAGCCACCTTTTCAGAGTCAGTAAACCTAATGTTCTAGGAGTGAAGTGCACTGAGCCATGTAAAATGCTTAACTTTTATGCTACTTGCCATGTAGGGGGATACATGAGCTAGGCATCAGAGCCCTAAAATTGTTCTACAATAAAGGATGAACTAATACAGGTAATAGGAAGCACTGAATGAGAGCATACGTGAAATCCGTCTTTTGTGTATATAAGATAACTTTGACTTTAAATTGACTGGGAATTCCTTGCAGGATAAACTGATGGTGGACTCCTCATTTACTAATCCAAAGGAGTCCCAGAGCTAAGAATGGACAAGAGAAGCTCAGCTCAGCCAAAACAGTGCAGTTCTGAGTAAATATAGGAAATCAGGATCAGATAGAAAGTGGCTGGAGTGGGATCAGGCTTGGACCATGGCCCTACGCTTACACTCTATATAGACATCTGGTGTCTAGCACTCTGAGTAGGCATACTGCAGGGATGAAGTGTTCTGGGGATGTTATGGCTACCTGTGAGAACAGTGTGAGGTAATGAAGTGTGATTTACAAGTCATAGACACCTATATCTTTGACACCACATAAAACTTTGACACCAAAAGGAAACATTAACTGCATTACTTCTGAGGGAATCATGCACCTCAGTCAAGGTTTTGGAAAATTGGTTTAAACCTAGAAAGAAGCGAAGACCTGTTGCATTAGGCGTATGTGGGCTTTGGGTTGTGACGCGTTAGGCCCTTCCCCTTGTGATAAGAACGATGACATATGCAGCCCTAGTGGGCGTATTTACGTTATTGATCCGTGATGTGTGTAGCTTTAGTGGACGTACACGATAAGCGTACAATATATAAGTGTGTATCAGCTTCAATAAATTGCCTTTTGCTGTTCTTCACATTGGTGTCACCTCAGTGATTGGCCAAGCTGCAGTCTTCCAGGGAAAAGGACACAAGAAGTCTACAAAGACGCAAACTCAAGCTTTGTCTTTATATATATTTTGATATTGTCTTGTTATGTCATTTTATTATCAGCTAATGCGTAGAGAAGGTCTAGCATTGTGCTCCCATTCCAGTCATTCTAACAGGATAAATTAGAGCCCACATCATTTGGTGACAAGAGGATGAGGAGGAGATAAGGGGAGGGTGGAGTGATAAGAAGAAGGTGAAAAGAGGCTCCACTGCAAAGTATAGTTTCTACCTTCAGAATATGTAGAATTACCTTAAAAAGTTTTGTATGTAAATGAACTGAATTGCATCATATGGGTTTTGTTTGTTTGGCTGGGAGAATTTATGAACACAAATGACTGAACAGATTTCTTTCCACTTCTAAATGAAATGTCTGTTTATAATTTGGGAATTTAGCATACATTGTATTTGATGGATTGGGTTTTTGTTGTTTTTTTTTGTTTGTTTGTTTTTTGTTTTTTTTTTTCCCCTTTCTTTTAAGCATAAAATATCTAATGTGAGATTAGGGAATCATTATTGCAGGGAACAGATGTACTGGTTTTATTCACAAGCCAGGAGTGTCCCAGATTGTCTTATCAATGACCTCAATCCTGGATTGCTGTGACTCATCTGAGGAAGAAGTACAATTCCACCAGTGGGCTTACCAGAAATATCCTGAATTCCAACAGTCCACTGGGACCAATCTAAAAATCTTTCTTATATCATTTGATCAGCCATGTGAGTCAAGTCATACATAACAGATTTTTTCTAAACCCTAAGATGCAATTTTCAAATGTCGTCATTACCTTTTTCTCTGACAAAAAATATTTGTAAATACTTTTGAGCTTTATTCTCAGCTGTTCTTTCCTGATGTTTTGCTTCATCACTTTACTGAGACTATGATGATGTTAGAGATTAAACTAATCTAAACCTAACAACAAAAGATGTGATCTCCTTCTGGGTTTATGAACAACATTTTGAACAGCTTCAGACAAGCTGAGAGAGTCGCAAAGCCATGTAATTGTGACTCAAATATCCCCTAATGGCTCTCAAATAATACTTCTCAACTGGCACCATCAAAACCAGTCAGTGGGGATTATTTTTCACCTATCCACCAGAATGATGTATACAGGAGTTTGGGAAAGGAGCTGTAGCTCTTCATAGAATATGCAAGAAATTAGGAAATTAGGAAATATTATTTCTCAGAAAGGGTGGTCAGGCACTGGAATGGTGTTGGAGTCAAAGACCCTGGGGGTGTTTAAGGAACGATTGGACACTGTGTTGAGGGACATGGTTTAGCGGGAGTTATTGGTAATAGGTGAACGGTTGGACTGGATGATCTTTTAGGTCTTTTCCAGCCTCAGTGATTCTATGTTTCTATGAAATTCCTCTTTAAGAGACATCTTTGAGCCACTGTCTAGATGCATAGGACTGTTAGAAGCTAAAGTACCTTATATGCTAACTCCATAGTATTGGAAATCCAATGAAATGAAAGTGATGGCAGCTTTAATACAATATGGTGTGGTGGGATTACTGAATTCAGGTGTCAGCAGCTCTTCAAACAACAATACATTCAAATAAGCAATGCCAGTATCAGTGTGAAAGGCAAAGGGACCTCAAATGACAGAAGATGTAAATGATTAATCTGATTTGCTTAAAGATTGGGTTACAAACTGGGGAACAGCTCTAATCCCCTCCTTTAAAGGATGTTGCTGACCTTGTGTGCATGGAAGATACACACACTGCCAGTGTAAGTCTTGAAATGTAGTATGTGTTTAAGCACGTAGATGAACTGAGGCAAGGGCATTATCAAAGAATTTTGCTTGCAGAATCATGTAAGCATTAAAAGAAGTTATGAAGTGTTCAGTAGAACACTGCACTAAACAGAATGCTCAGAGTGGATTTTAAGGTCAGTCTTGAGCCCTCAGGACTGTAATTAAGTCGTCTACTATTCTTGTGCAGCATGGCTGAGAGGCTTTTGGAGGCAGAGCAAGACTTTGGCTTGACTTCAGTCCTCATCTTTGTCCTTCTCTCCATTTCTTTGTTCCAGGATCAGCCCTGCAAAATGATTGATGTTGTAGCTGGAAAAGGGAAGAAACATAAGAATAATCCTTTCCTTCTTGTTTTACATTCCTGTCTTGTTTTGACGTGCTGCTGGCAGATGTGCTTAGAGACAGTTTTCTGACTCCACTTACATCACCTTCTACTGCTGTGAGGGAAGGTAAGTCATCCAAGTCCCAGCTTAATGGTCTCACTGTGGTTTCAAGGTCACAAGCGAGGATCATCTGTGGATATGGTAGGATTTGTCCACTGTTAACTTTAGATCTTGTTCAGAGAACAAATACACCCTCAAAATCGAAGAGTTCAGGCACTATTTTATTTTTTTTTTCCCTTTTTCTTTTAAATCACAATTATGATTGGAAGAGTTTGTTGATAAGTTCTCCACTCAGTACGTCATTTGGGCTTTGGGGACCACTGTTAATGGTTATTAACAGAGCTGTTTCATCCTTTCCAGTGACCAGGAATAGGTTAAAGTGGGACCAAGGATATCATTTAAGATCTGAAGTATTCCTCTCTCTTCACAATTTTACTCTATATTCCTCACTGGATTCAAGAACAGACTGATATCTGACAGGTACTTGGCAAATAGTAAAATTAACAGGAGCAGTGGGAGGGCCTAGGAGAAATGCAGCATATGTGCACAAACCCCTCATGCTGTCCTTCCAGATTCCCCTGGGTGGGAAGAGCTCTGTGAATGAGAACATTTCTCAAAGAGACTTCTAAGGATTTTCCAAAGTAAGAACTTGATTATATGTTGTCACTGATTTTCTGGTAGTTTTAAGGCACTTTGGCTTGTGTGAGATGACAGTTTTGCAATAGACGCCTACTCCAACATATATTAACACACCTGAATTACTTCAAATATTTGTTAGCCATGTCAGGGCAAGATGCCGTGCAGATATGGATAGTGAAGATATCCAACAAAATACACACTGCTCTCACATTACACAAAGCTCTCTCAGTATACCAGGAATGTTAACAGAAGGAGTCATGTAAGGAGTCACATTCACCATGACCACCTGGGAATTCCTTATAACCTGTCATCAGTTCATATAAATTCTTGAAATAAGCAATTTTTTACATGGAATAGGTTTGTTCTTGTAAAGAATGAATTGGTACTTGTGATTCTGTTTTTTTGTTTGTTTGTTTGTACTTGGTTTTGTTTTGTTTTTCCTCAGTAT
This sequence comes from Coturnix japonica, assembly GCF_054131305.1. Classification (NCBI taxonomy): domain Eukaryota; kingdom Metazoa; phylum Chordata; class Aves; order Galliformes; family Phasianidae; genus Coturnix; species Coturnix japonica. The sequence goes on from NC_140664.1 coordinate 4,984,120, forward strand.
AAGCCCTCTGGTACTATTTAAACCACCAAAATGTCTCTTCAGGGTCAATTTTCCCTGTGAAAGAAGTCAAATCTGGGAAAAATACAGGGGACTGTATAGTGAAAAATCACATCACCTTCTCCAAGGGGTGTTAATATAATTTCTTGCCTTGAAATCCAAGAAAGGGTAAAGCTAGATTGGTTACAGAAAATGACGGTAGCTTCCACAGACACAAAAACAAAACAGGAAAAGCAAGCATGGTGCTACAGGAATCGCTCTCTCTTCTGTGACTCTGGTACTCCTCCTTACTATTTGGAAGCCAGTGGTGCTGTAACATTTGATCCACTGAACCAAGTCTCTATGCTCCAGATCAGGAGTCCCACAGATTGTATGCATTGTCCTCTACCCTTGCCCCTGGTCCTGGAGGCCCTTCATGAAGGTCACCAAATTGCCTTGAAAGGAATCAGTTTATAATGCAGCGATGTGCACCGTGGAAGGCTGCACCTCCCAAGTAAGTGTGCAATGGTGAAGCATAAGCTCCTGTTGAATTGTAGCTTTTAAATTAATATATAATTTCAATAGGTCTCTAAAGTAGTGCCAGAACTAATAAGAAAGCTATCTGCCCAGAGTGGTGGTGGAAAGCCTGTCCTTAGGGGCATTCAAGGTCAGGCTGAACCAGCCTCTGAGCCACCTAATCTAGCTGTAGATGTCCCTGTTCATTGCAGGGGAGTTGGACTAGATGATCCTTAAGGGTCTCTTTCAGTTGAATAAGTTCTATGATTCTATAAGAAGGCAAACACATTCAGGATGAGGAAGACTGGACTCTCAACTCTGTTTGGCCTTGTTCCTGAAGTCCTCCTAACCAACCAATGTGAAGCTCTGGGGATAGAAAGGAGGTACAGATAATGCTTCATAACCAAAGAGTCAGCCACATTAAGATGGTCCAGAGACCTGAGTCAGAGCCAGTGCCACCAAAAAAAGGCACAGTCTTAGCAACTGGGGACTCCATGCTGAGGGGCACTGAGGCACCCATTTTGCCAATCGATAGTCTCTCTACAAAGGTTTGCTGCTCAGATCCTTCATTCAGGACGTCAGAAGTGGCTATCAGGTGTGATAAAACCAGAGGATTTCTATATGCTCCTGTTATTTCAAGCTGGATCACAAGAGGCTGTGACTAGATAATTACAGAATTAAAATAAATAAATAAATGAATAAAAGACGTTACATCCCTTTGGAAGAAACTGAAGAAACATGGAGCACAGGTGGTGTTCTTGATTCTTCTGGTTGAAGACTGGAAACTGGGCAAAAGGAGGAGAATGGAGCAGTTGAATGAATGTCTGCATGGATCGTCTCACACTCATGGTTTCAGGTACATTTACCATGAACACACCTTTGAAAGACTGGGCATATTGATGTTAGATTGGATGCAATTGACCAGTAGGAGCAAGAATACACTGGACAGTTAGATGGCTGTGTTCATCATCAGAGCTTCAAACTAGATATAATGGGGGAAGGGTGGGTACTGCTGAGTGACTGACAAAAGGCAGGGAATACTGCCACTTTGAGAAATAGAGCGGGAAAACCTCAGATTCATCCCCGAGGAATTTGGGAAGGCTCCTACAAGAAGATAATGTAGCCAATAGCAGCCCAGCTGAAGTTTCTCCACACCAATGCACACAGTATGGGAAATAAGTAGAAGATGGAAACTGTGGTGCAATTAGAAAAGTGTGACCTAGCTGGTGGGATAACTCATACAACTGGAATACTATGATGAATGGCTATGAGCTCCTTAGGAGGGTTAGGCAAGGAGGAGTTGCCCTCCATGTTAAGAAGTGGATAGGTTGTTAAAAGCTGTCTCTTAGAAACAGACATGACCAGACTGAGAAATTATGGGTTAGAATTAGGGTCCAGGACAGTAAGGACACCTGGTGATTGGGGACTACTACAGGCTGCCTAATCAAAGGGAGTTTGTTGTCAAGGACTTCTTGCTTCAGCTACAAGAGACATTATACTTGGAGTATCTCATCTCATGGAAGATTTCAACCACCTGTGTATCTGCTGCCCTGTTTACATCCCTGCCCCTGGCAAGAGTATTGGAGCTAGATGAACTTTAAGGTCCTTTCCATCCTAAGGTATCTTTTGATTCTGTGATTCTGTAATAATACAGTTTATTGTAATTAAGACAGCAAACTGTTTTTGAAATAGAAAAAAGGAAGGTAGAATTTTAAGGTGTAAGTTCTTTTAGTCAGAAACAAGGGGGCTTGGGGTGTTTATAGAGAACCTACATAGAAGGAGCCAGGGCAAGGGATGTTTTGGTACTAACAAAGAGTTAACAGCTGGATGTTTCCATTTTAGAGGTAAGAACTGCTAAATGAGCCAGCATAAAATATCTTTCCAGAAGCCTGAACAAAAACAAGCTAATCTGCATCCTCATTCACTTTGTCAGAAAACTGGTGCTTTTCTATGTGTTCACTAGCTGCCTCTTCTCCTCCAGAGGAAACTCTTCTCTGCTGGTAGAGCATCATCACATCCTCAGATTTCATTTTTCTGCTCTGGTGTTTTGCCTCCAGCCAAAGGCAGATGTATGTACGTTTAATTTGGGTTGTGCAATTCCGTGTTATGCACACTATGTTTTGGTTTTTTTTTTTTTGGGTTTTTTTTTTTCTGTTTTCTATACTATGCTACTGTATCTCATGTATTGTAATGCTGTTAACACTCAGAAATGGCTTATACAATAGATTTGGTTTCATCTTATGCTGGTAGGGATTCAATCATAGCTAATCACTGGCATGATGACTTTGGTGGGGTTGATGAGGAGAACAGTGCCTTTCACCAAAACAGTTTGAGACAGCACAAGTCAGTCTGCATTTCCAGGTCTGCATCTTTGATAGCTCTAACAGGGAATAAAACGCTCAGTAGTTTGTTTTCATGATGACATTTTTTTACTGAACAAATTCACTGCTGAAAAAAAATACCAAACACTGGTGGAGTGACAACTTTTCCATATATGACTCAGCACTGAGAAAAATGTTCTGATATCCACCAAACCCGTTGTAAGGAAGTTCATAGACTGTCATTTTTCGAGGCATTCAATTTGCTGGTAATGTGTCCAGGCTGTGCTCACAGGAATAACAGAGATAAATCAGTTTTCTTTTGTATTTCAAATTCCCTTTAAAATAATAATAATAATAATAATAATCCCAACTTATGGGAAAAAGACTTTGAAGATCTTATATCCCTGAGGATGTGTTGCTTTTGTTTGTTTTCTCTATTCGTTAATCACCAAAATTAGCTTTATTAGACAATAATGTCCTATATCCAGTAGATGGTGCTGTTAGTTTCAGCTTTTCACTCAATCACACCTGCTGAGCTTTCAGAAAGAAGTGGGTCAAAAAAAAAGGCAGAGTCGAATTGCAGCAGATTTGGATTGTGTGCAAGTTATTTGGAGTCAGGGACAAAGGGACCAGTCTGTGCACAGCTGACTTGCTCGGATGCTTCAGATTCCCCTGGCTGCAGCTGGCACTCAATGCATCCATCCAATAATAACCCCCTGAGATCATCACTTCTGCCTCTGAGCTCTTTAGCTGGACAAACATATAATTCCAAGGGCAATTTCTGCACTCCTAATGTATACACATCTGACATTTCTCAGGTACAAAACCTACTATACAGTTGGCTCTTGGCTGGACTCCAGTGGGATTAATTCTGCACTTTCTATGACTTCCCTCTACATGTGGCTGCCTTATATGAAAAGGACAGTCATTACAGAGAGTGTGCTTCAGAAGAAATGACCAGTTCCCTGTTCCATCCCAGGGTAAAAAAGAAAAGCATAAATAAACAACAAAAACACAGTCTCAAATGACCTTTTATTCTTCTTTCCCAAGGACTTTTTGCATGATACTGACAGTGCACGCTTCTGTGAAGGAACCTTGGTAAGCGAGACCAAACATCCATAATTTGCAAAATGACATAATACAATAATATGTTTGGCAGCTGTGTGGAGGTAGAGTTGGCTCCATGACAGCTGATATAAAAAGCACTATATTTAAGAACAAATTAACAACAAAAAAATGGCCTGAACTAAATGGCCATCCACTCTCTGCTTTCTTATAGGAGAAGATAAATATATTTTTAGCTTCTTTTTGTTCTTTGCTTTTCCTTGTATATATTTTTTTTCTTCACTGCATTCAGCAGAGAAAAAAAACAAAGGAAAAATGAAGAAGCATCTTGCTCTAGTAAAAAAGCTTTAAATAAATAAATAAAGCAAACTGAACTCCAGCAGCCTGTGGGACGCAGCTCTAATGAAGCCTGGTTTCTATGGATCTGCGTTTCTCATCTGATCAAATTTTAACTCTGATCAGGGCTATTTCTTGTGTTTGATATTTCTAAATCTTTCACAGGCCCAACAAAGTCCCTTCCTTGGAAGTTCTGAAAATGACCATGAGTTATGTAATAGGTCAGGTCACACCCCTTCCTTACTTTCTTTTTCAGCCTTTCCACTCAGCAGCCTTGCCTGGGCAGAACCAATGCTGCCTCATGAAACACAACCTAAACTAATGCTACTCCCACAGATTTTATTTGGACTTTCTAGTGACCAAGAAGCTATAAATTCTGATCAAACCTTTGCATTGGAATGTTTAGGAGTTCTGTAGATTTCTTTTTGCTTCTTTGTTTTATCTACCTGCCAATAAAACTTGTAGGAACACAGACATTTATGAATTCTCTGCTCATTTATGATATTCAAATCTCTAGTGAGATGATGGTGAAGACACATATATACTTTACATTTATAGAATCAGAGAATCACAGGGGTTGGAAGAGACCTCTGAGGATCACTGAGTCCAATTCCCCGATTAAGCATACCACCTACAGCAGGTTGAGCAGGAAAGTGTCATTGGGGCCATATGAGTCTAGGTACTTAGGTAGAACACACAAAAATGCCCTCAGTTTGAAGCATGAATTGACTTGAAGTGAAATTTTCAGGTAGTTGGGGAAATTTTTGGTAACTTCATGCTCATTTAGTGCTTATCAGTGACATGTTCACTTTCCTAATGCCACGTTTTGCTGTCTGGTTCTCCTGATGAGAGTCACAACTTAAGTACTTCTGCATAATTCTCCCACTCCATTCAGTTTCAGTTTCAGATGCTCATGGTAAATCCTTAGAGAATTTTTAAACCTAACTCAGTCCTCATCCATCCTGTAAAACGTCTTCCTTCAGCAGCTGCTGCTACAATGGACCCTCTTCATGGATGCCTTGGGACAGCAACATCTCCAGAACTGTGAGGACAATTTAAATGATATGTTTTCATCTCCTAAGTAGGCTTGTGATGGCCATGATGAAAATGCCAGTGTTCCCAGTCTGGATGTACAGACAGCAATCACTCCAGCCTCAGACATGAGACTGGACATCTTTGCAACTGTTCTTCCAACTGCTGTCAGCCACAATCATCTGGATAGTCCAATCTGATCCTGTCTGGGGAATTTTCAGGCTCACACACGTGCACATACCCATATACAAGCATATATGTGAGAATATATGTGATAAAAAACCCGACATGTTAAGTAATATAATTTCATCAAGTTAATATAGGCACATTTAGAGGCACTAGGAATAGGAAAATATTCACTATAATTGCTCCTCACTGCAGATTCATTTTAGGATGATGATGAGTCTGAAATAAACTACTCTTGTAAAGAGGCTATTCAGTGGGAGCAGAAGAGCTAATTTTGTCATTCAAGTACCTGTCTCATCACTAGACTTTCTATTTTTCATGTATGGATTTATTTATTTTTTTTCCTATTTTCTGTGCATGTGGCAAGTACAGTGAAAATTCCCAGAACAATGCTATGTTTTCCTTTTGTAGAACAAGCATGTAGGCTGTACATTTAACAGACATCCAGCTCCAGGAGGGACAAAAAACTATACTTCATTTAAAGAAAGAGCAAATTCACATGGTCTGTACTGCCTGTAGTCAGTAGGAAGCAAGGATACTCCAGCATCCTTTAAACTGATGATGAAAATCTGTAATCGCACTACTTTGAGAGGCTGCTGATTTGTACTTAATTTCTTGTAGACGGATATGTATATGACATATAAAAACAGCTATAGAAAGTGTGTGACCATCTCACACATCTTCAGTTACATTAAGTAATCCAAACTGATCTGAGGCTAAGGTTTTCAAGCACCAGTGTCCACTTCTTACTGTCTTCATAGTAGACAGTGAGCCTTTTAGGAAATTCAGGAATCATTAATTTAAAGCTAAACATTTACTGTTTTTCCACACACTGTGAACTTAAAAACAATTAGTTTCTCCTCTAAGGGTCAGACTGGATGGGCCTTGGGCAATCTTATCTAGTGATCTAGTGGCTGACAACTCTGCCCATGGCAAGGGAGTTGGAACAAGATGATCTTTTTAGGTCCCTTCCAAACCAAGCCATTCTATGATTCTGTGATCTTCCAGGGTCTAAATTTACTCAGCCATTCATTGTTTTGCAGATTTAGTCATCTAAGTCATTCACTGAAGATCAGACATTTATGAATTAATATAGATAACTGAGAGGAAACAGAAAAGTGAGCTAAAACTATGAAGCTGTACAAAGAAATAGGAATTGAGCAGTATTAAGCTCACAGGTGCCATAGAAATCACAGAATTGTAGAATCATAGAGTTGTTTGAGTTGAAAGAGGCCATCAGAGGTCATCCAGTCCAACTCCCCTGCAATGAACAGGGACATCTACAGCTAGATCAGGTTGCTCAGAGTCCCATCCAGCCTGACTGTGAATGCCTACATGCCATGTCCCATGTCCTGTAAGCTTCCTGAGAGGTCAGACAGTTGCAGCTCCATGACTGGGGAGCTTCTCTCTTAGATACGTTTTCTATCCTTTCTATCCACATTTCTATCCAATGTGAACTCACCAATCACTTACTCAAGGATCTATCCAAGCATAGTGTGCACTAGTGGCATGAATAGGGGGCTAATTTAGAAAATCATTTAGCTGTTGGATTTTGAAGTGTGCTGTCTTGGGTTCAGCAGTTAAAATGTGTTTTAACTGGAGATCTTTCTCACCTTCTCACAGCATCTTACTGACATTAGATGTGCATTTTACTTTTTTTTCTGGGCTGAGTCAGATCCAGGCCTGATTCATGATTCTCGTCATCCTTTGTGTTCTCATTAGTGTTTTAAGAGAGTCAAAATATGTTCGTAAATATCAGTCAGGTGAAATATAGTTACATGAGGAGCTCTCAGTGACTTCCTGGCTGAATTAAGGTTCCAAGCTTGTGAGGAAGATGTTAGCTGGGAGTAATCACTCTAATCAAATACAGGGACTTACCAAGGTTGTTTTAGACTCAAAGTTCTCTGAGATTCATGAGTCTTATGCATGTGTATGCATGTAGATTTTCCTAGAAGCCATAGTGGAGGTGTCCAGTTCACTCTGTCACTTACATAAGGAATGTTATCTTGTACATTTCTTACAGATTGAATTTAATCTAGTAAATACATTTTATTTTATTTTATTTCTTTGAAAAAAGTTATATACCTGCTGCAGGCAAGAAGAATGACACAACTCTTGTGCTTTCAAACTAAGAGCTAACATACAATCTTTCTGACTGAAGAGAAATACAGTGCCTTCAAAGCTCTACCTTCATTATTTTCACACCTTAAAAACATGAAAGGTAGATGCTTTATTATTAGTTACTATTGTTTCTGTAGTATTTGTGTATGCAACACTAATTGAAGATGAATAGAGACCTGAGGCATCTAGAGAAAGAATATGACCCAGAGGACTGGGGACAACTTGGTACCAACGCTCATTTACTGTCAAGACTAAGGAGCTGATAATACTATGGAAAACTGTGCTCTCAGTTCTCACAGTGAGACGACAATTTGCGGATGCTTTCTGGAGAGATTTCATACTGTTTGGAGATATTTAAACAATTACTTGGTGTGAGGCACTGCACAGCTCTGTTACCATACTGAATCAGTAATTATTTGTTCTGATTATGCTTGAGTGGAGATGGAGGGACTGATATGCTGAACACTAATAGACAATATTTACTTCCCTATTGGTGCTGAAAATTTGTATGAAAGGAATCTGAAAAAGCAAATTACTGCCTTTTGTGTTTGCCATTTGAAGGCATGGAAATAGAGAAAAAGATTAAAAAAAAATAATAATTCCTTATCTCAATTTTGCTTAGGAAAGGTCATTTGATTCTGGTTTCATCTTTAGGAAAGAAAGGAAAGCAAAAGTCAACAAAAGCTGTCCATGTGTCATTTTATTGTTTTTTAAATATTTCCATTGCTAGGTTTCTAGAAATTACGTGGCACTGGAGTGGATCCTGTGGGTTATATTTGATCATGAAAATACAGAAGTAATGCAGATGTCCTAGGAGCTGGATGATGTTATGTAATGACAATACAAGGTTATCTCGTACAAGGAATCAGCAGATCTTTGGACTGCTGTATGCTAGAATTTGGAGATTTCTTGAGGATCTTACTGCATCATACTGTTGGAAGATTACTTCAAATTAGAAGTGCTTAAGAGGCAATGAAAATATTAAGGAGACTGAGGATGTGCCCTAGCCCTTAGTAATAGTCTTCGCATGACTAAATGAAATACTAATGGGTGTATAAGATAGAAGGGAGTAGTCTCTTTAGCAGGGTCTGATGTGATAGGGCAAAGGAAAATAGTTTCAAACTAGAAATATATTCATATGTTTGATATAAGGAGAATGCTTCCCCCCTCCCCCCCCCCCCCCCCCCCATTTATTTATTTATTTATTTATTTATTTATTTATCTATTATGGTAAGAGCTGTGAAGCACTGGAACAGGTTGCCCAGGTGGACACTAGGTTCCTGGAGACATTCAAGGTCAGGCTGGATGGGGCTCCAGGTAACCTGATCTAGTTGTTCATTGCAAAGGGATTGAACTGGATGAACTTTGAGAATCCTTTCCAACTCAAACAATTCTATGATTCTATAAACACACGTGTGGTCACAAAGATCAAGCAACATATACAAATTCCTTTGACTAGTAATAATATACAATGTGGATGTTTGGTTTGGTTTTTTTTTGTTTGTTTGGTGTTTTTTGTTTTTGTTTTTGTTGTTGTTGTTGTTGTTGTTTGTTTTGTTTTGTTTTGTGTTGTTTTTTACAGGAGACTCTTTCATGCAAGTCCTTGGTGTAAGAGGGTTACTTTTGGAAAGCATTTTGATATTTGTAGATACAAGTTGATAGCCTCTGTTTTCATTGTTTCCTATCTGTTTTCTTGTGTACAAAGTATTGGCTATGGAGCTGCAACAAAATCAATTTGTAAAATGCATTTTCTCTTAAGATAAATAAATCCATAGGATTTATTGGAGAAGACAATGGCTTGGCATATTTCTAAGCTCTCAGGCCCAAGAGCAGAATTCTGCTCTTAATTATACCTCCACAGTCCAGAGTAACCAAATCAGAATTCAGGCTGCTGTCACCTATACCCTATCATCCAGACAGTGCAATTATAGGCTATAATTATGTGCTCAGTTAGAATGATTATGTATGGGACTGATTCCAGGTTAACAGCAAAGGCTAGATTTTGTTTATCTGCTTGTAAGGCTTCTAGCACATTTCAGCACACAATAAATAAGAACCACTACTAAGCCTTACAGTAAAAGAGCCCTGTGCAAATCGAAAATGATATGATTGCTACAGTATTTGCTTGTTCCAGAGTCCACCAGTATGTCTACAGAAAACAAGAAAAGCCAATAGTGAAATGGACTTTGAACACGTACAGTACTTGTTTATAAATTCATTGTATCCACAGGACTGTTAATTCAAAGGAGGATGCCAACAGCACAGAATTATGATGTGTCAGTTTGTCTGCTTGGCAAACAGCTGTGTGCTCCATTCAGTCCTCCCTACACAGAGATTTTTGTGACTGAACCAACAGCAAACAAAGAAACAGAGACCATCAGGAGCACAAGTATGTGAGTCTATTAACAAGAGAAAGAAGGTGTTTGAATTAACAAGAGAATATTTTTTTATTCCAATTGATGAACACAAGTTACTGAAAAATGAAGAGGAAGGAAGAAAATAAAGTGATCTGAAATGCTGGGAAATAGATAGATTAATGTAAAGAAATATGCATGCGATCTCATGCTAATTTTAACAGATTCTGCTTGAAATTCAATATCTATTTCTAGCCTCTCAGGAGGGTGGCTTGAATTTCAAATGTACTTCAGTGATATCTCTGGCCAAGCCACAGACTGGAATATTAAACTGCTGAGTTATTATTTGCATAACTGTACATATTTAGAATGCCTCTTCGAAGCAAAACAGGCAAACAAACAAACAAAACACCCCTTTCAGTCTCTCCCCACCCCTTCCCCCCATCCTCCCCCCCCCCCCAGAAAAAAGCAGAAAACAACAAAACAAACCAAAATTGGCTGTTGATTCTCTGGTTCTCCCCCCTCTCAAAGAAGCTGGACCACAGCAATCTTCTAGTTCATCTTACTCTACAATTAATTATCAGTCCTTTTATCCACCTCTAAATTGTTTCCTCCTTTCTTGGAAGTTGCGATGTATTTTCATTGGATTCTTCTTCTTAACCCATGTCCACCTTCTTCTTCACCTATGTTACATGATTCTGTATCTGAACTGTCTTTCTGTGTTGCTTTCTCTATTGTAGAATTTTTGTATTTCTTGAATTGATTGAGATTCTTCTCCCTGTATTTCATGGGTAATGGCTGGACTTACACTATTCACAACTCTTCGACTTTGAATGGAAAGTTGCTAATAATTATTCTCTATTCATCCATTCATCCATTTTATTTAAATCCAGCTGTGGAAGTAGTTTAAATTAGTTGAAATGGCACAGCCTCTGTATGTCCTGTATGTAGGTAGAATCAGATAGCAGCTCCTACATTCTCCCCAGGATTTTTCAAACACTGAAAAAACAGAGACAGAATTCCAACATGAAATTTGTGTAGTTTTATTTTATTTTATTTTATTTTATTTTATTTTATTTTATTTTATTTTATTTTATTTTATTTATGTTGGTGTGAAGTGTTGATATTGTTTATCTGATCATGGAGATCCCTTTTTCTAGTCTTGTTCTTAACATTCTTTGAAAAAATAAAATAAAATCTGTCTGAGGTGGTGGGAAGTAACTTCACTGCAAAGCAAGCTTGTATTCGTACAAGGAAGATAATCATCAGCCTGACAACAATGATAAACTCCATCTAAATGAGGATTTCTTTCGAAGATCTACTGACTGAAACCTGAGCACTATTTTGCTGCACACAGTTAGGATGGCAATCTATCTAATTCACAGTACAGAAAGACAATTGTCAGCTATAACTGATCTTTTTTTTTCCTAAAACCTTTCTGATGATATTCCCCTAGAGCCAGTTTTTCTGAGCATATCCTCAGAAACCACCTATCATTCAATATATTTCAATTCAAAATTCAAATTCCTTTTCATACTTTCCTTGCTGTAATTCTATTGCACATTCAGATGATGTGTATGAGATCACACTGGTACAGTACTACCAGAAGCAAACTAAAAGCATACTACACTGTGCCACACAAAATGTCTTCAGTACACAAGGTGCCCTCCTATTGCTCCAGATGACAGATCTACTGCTGATATGTCAAAGAAAACTACAGAAAATAGGAATAGCAATTGGAGAGTATCTCAGACATCACTAACACCTATGATTGAGCTATTGAATCAAAACTTGGAGCTCTGTTCCTTTAGGAAAGATTGTATAAAATTCAGTAGTAGACACTGTCTAATAGTAATTTAAAATAATGATAAGTATCTCAGACATCTGCATGGGAGTAACAGATATGGCATAACAGCAACAGGAGAGCTATTCTCTTCTGAAATAGCAACTGGAAGGCAGCTGAGATTTATAAGTGGTTCTACACACGTGCTTTCCTGAAGCAATATTTTAAGAACTTGCTGTCCAGGTCCCTTGTAGACACTGGCAGATAGTAACCTAAGTGCAAATTTATTTTCCTTGATAATTTTTCTCCACAGTTTCAACTGAAATCTGCTTATCTATGAAGCCATTCACAAGGATTTCGAGTAAATGAAAAATAATATCCTTCAGGTTCTTCCCATCTCATATTCTGTCCCAATAGAGCCTGGCTTCATAGACATACTTCAAGATTTAGGTTATTAACATAAGTGGATGTAATTAAAGCAAGCAGTCATTTTCTGTACCTCAGGCATCAACTTCCAGGGGTTCTCAGAGCTAAGCAGTTCCACTAAAATGTAGATAACTTGTCAGTAAAAGCATTTATCCCTCTCTGTTTATCTATACTAAACATGTTTACATATGTAGAGACATGTATGTTTACACAGGTAACTTTGTAGATTAGTTATTAGCAGTTCTGGAGTTATTCTAGATTTTCAGAACATGAAATGAATACAGGATTTTGCAAAAATAAATGAATAAAATAAAATAAAATAAAATAAAATAAAATAAAATAAAATAAAATAAAATAAAATAAAATAAAATAAAATAAAATAAAAAAGTTCTTACCTGGGAAATGCAGGTAGGCACTGCGATGTCAATTCAACAGGAATTTTGTGGCGTCTGAAAAATGAGTTTTGGAGATACATGACAGAGATATGTGATCAGCTACTGCTGTGTTTTCTGTTCTTAGGTCTTGTTTATTTGGGTTTATTTTTGTTTTTGTTTTTTTTTTGTTTGTTTGTTTTGTTTTGTTGTTTTGTTGTTGTTGTTTGGTTGGTTGTTTTTTTTTTTCCCCTTTAGCTTTTTTGTCAAGCTACGTTTGTAACCACCAGAGGAAGTGGTACATGGCCAGGAATGACATAGTACACCTGCAGTGATGGAAGGAGAAAAGAAGCAGCTCTTCAGTGATTTGCAGAGATTCTGAGCTCCTCGACTATCATGTTAGCAGAAATTCTTCAACCAAAATGTATTTCAGTACAAACAGACTGAAAGGTCTGTGTTGACAAACAAGAAATGAATGTAGTTCTTAGAAAACTAGAAGAGTAGAGAGACTGAAAATGAGCAGATGCAACAGCAATGTGGATAGCATAGTGAGCTCCCAGTACAGCATTGCAGCAAGAGACTAATACAGCTCTTGGATGTACACTCCAGAGGAGAGTAGCAGCAGATGAGTAAAATAGGTGAGTATCAGGACTGCAGTTCTGAAAGTAGTGCTAGGATTTCTTCCTTTTCTCCAGCTGGAAGCATGAATTAGAAGCACTAACTACCTCCTGCATGATGACAGAAGTATCCTCTACATTTGTGTGAGTACACACAAAAATCGTTAGAACAAGAAAGCACTTTAAAGTGAGAAAACAGAACTACTTCATGGACAGACTAAATAGAAGAGTGTGAAAATTATCTTCCTTTATCAAGTGAATCTGTAAAATTGTTCTCTCCAGCTGTTCCATGGGAAACAATATCCTTCCTTCCAGTGAGCTCTGCAGTAGCAGAACAAAGACTCAAGCAGATTTCTGTCCTCCTTCCAAGCTCTTCCCTTATAATGACACACAGTATGTGCCATATTCATCCTACAGAATCATTTGGGAGAAAAGTAAATGAACCACTTACAAGCAGTGTCTGTTGTGTTCTGAATATTTCTTAGAAAAACATGTTGTTAGACTTCAAAAGGGTTGGAGGGTGAAATTGTTTGTCATTAGACAAGTAGTTGCTGTTGGTCTTGGACTCACTGCACACTTGTTGAAGAGTGTAAGTCCAAAATGAATCAAATCAATATGCAGACAAGTCTTCAGCAGCTTCAGTTTACAGGCACAAATTCTAAGTTCCTTTTCATTTTTCTATACATCACTACTCCCTGTTTACTGAACAATAAAGATTAAAATTTTTGTCTTTGCTTTTCTGTCACCTATACGGCAAGAATCAGTGCTCTACTTAAAGAAATTATTCAGCAGGTATTAATATTTCTTCCTAAAACTCATTATTTGTTTTCTTTTCCCTGTTGCAAATTGAAATCCACTATTACAGTGGTACTGCTGCAATCACAGTTAACTGAGTTGATAAAAGGAGATGGAAAGAGGGGAGGGGAAAAGAAACAAAACAAAACAAAACAAAAAAACAAGAAAAAAAGAAAAAAAAAAAAAGGAATTACAATTATATAAATGCATGAGGTGCTAAATGAAAAATTGAGTAAGATTTTCTGTATCTGAGTGGGGAATTCCAACCAGCATCATACTAAGGCAGCTTGCCTCTATCGTATAAATGCAGAAAGTGTTAGAACGAGAAGCAGGAGAAACATATAAACAGTAGTTCCTCCAATATGAGTTCACTTCTTTCAGAGCTCACTGAAGTCACAATTCTTCCTGAAGTCACATCAGCATAAAATAGGCAGTAAGCAATATAATGTGTTGATTAAAACAAAGAGCATCCATTTCCATTTAGAGTATGAGTCCAAAAGACTTTCACTGGCAGTAAACAGTGTCACACATCAAATGAAGTAAAGAAAAAATATTGAGGGAGCCTTCCTTACATTAGAGATGCCCAGTTTGAATGCAAGCACTTTAATTTTATTGCTTTAAATTTCTTTTTATTTATTTATTTATGATTTATCCAGCTGAAAAATGTTAATTACTTTCTACAAGTAGTGGAGGTAGTAGTATTAGTACTCCTGCTACTCTTTGTCTTTTGACAACATCCAGCTGGAGATCTGTTACAAATGGTGCCCTCTAGGGGTTGGTACTGGGGCCCATTTTATTTAATATCTTTATTGATGACTTAGATGAGGGGACTGAGTGTACCCTCAGTAAGACTGCAGGTGACACCAAGTTGGGAGGTGGTGTTGATTTGCCTGAGTGACTGGGCTCAGTGACTGGGTGACTGTGAAGAGGAAAGGGTCCTGCGGGTGTTGGTTGATGCTTAGCTGAACATGAGCCAACAGTGTGTCCAGGTGGCCAAGTGGGCCAATGTTATCCTGGCCTGCATTAGAGACACTGTGGATATAAGGAAAAACTTTTTCTCTCAGAGAGTGGTCAAGCACTGTAATGGCCTGCCCAGGGAAGTGATGAAGTCACCATCCCTGGCAGTGTTCAAGGGGCGTCTCTATTAGGAGCTACGAGATATGGTTTAATAGCTTGTGGAAATAATGGTGATAGGACGTTGGACTAGATGATCTTATAGGTCCTTTCCAACCTTGTGATTCTATGATTTTATGACTTTGTTTCCTAAGGCAACAAATATTTCTGGTATACCTTCTTAGAAAAAGGACCTGGTGTTAAAATCACTCACATAGACCTAAGGAAGCAATCTTAAACATGCATAACCAGGACCTGCCGATCTGCTGCTTACTCCCCAGCTAGGCACTCTGTTTTGTGATACATTTTTTTCTTTTTTTTCAGGGAGAAATGCATTTTATTTTATTTTTTTTAAACAGATGTTATGATTAATAGATACACAACTCTGCATTTAGTGCAAGAGGTAAACTAATCTATGTAAGATATGAATTATGTATTTTTTTTCCCTCAGCATTTTCACAGAGATTTTGGTTAGAAGAGAATTCAATTCATTTTTCAGTCTTATTTCTTCTCTGAAATGAACACAACACTTGTTACCACTATACAGAACAGTCTCCCTTCCCAGGCTCAGCTCGTGGACTGTAATCCGTTTGTACAATTCAGATTTAAGCTACCATACCTAGATTAATGTGAGCACTTAATTCCAGATGTGCTTGCATCTGAGAGAATGCATATCAATATTTAATAAATCTATCAGTTGTAAGCATTTTGCTAGATGTAATAATACTGCTGACTACTTGCTTTTTGTTTAGGCTCCATATGGAGGATACAGAAGTAAAAGGAAAGGACAAAAAGCAATTAGAAAAACCAAGAAACAAACAAACAAAAGAACAAAGACACAGAAACCAAACAACCACCAAGAGCACCAGCAAAACAGAAAAAATAAACCAGGAAGAATGGAAATTTTCAGTTTAGATAATGTAGAACATTTAGTAGCAGCTTACAGTCTTAGAATTATTTATTGACTAAACTTATGTACAGAAAATGCTATCAACTAAGAACCCATAAAATTAGCATTGGAATCATTTGATGTTTGGAGATAGTTGAGATAATGATGAAATGGTTATAAAAACATTCAAGGTTTTATTTGCCAAATCTAATATTGATAAACATATTGAAGATGTGAATGATGAATGGTTCTGATTACCACAGAATCTGTATGTTTCCAGCATAGGTTTCCCAGCTCAGGAAACTCTACAATAATAAAAGTAATGGGAAAGTAAGCTTAATGCTCTTAGGTTTTCACAGGGACTAAATATGATAGATGATTAATAATGCACTGAACATCTTTGTAAAATATTTACTTTTCTAAATCAGCCTTATGCAATAATCTATTATTGCTATCCAGTAATAGCACCCTCTAAATAATGTAAAATATATGCAGATCATTCAGGCTTTTATAGATCTAGCTTTCTTATTTTATTTTATTTTATTTTATTTTATTTTATTTTATTTTATTTTATTTTATTTTATTTTATTTTATTTTATTTTATTTTTTTCCCAAACCAGAACTTCTATTAGAAATTAAAACAGAGCTTCTAGCTGATCATTAACCTATATAATTTCCTTAGCAAAAGTCAGACTGAATAAAAAAGAAAATGAAAAGCATTAGTCAAAGTGGAAATTTCTGGTCATTTATCTAAACATTTCTAATTTTAAAACCTAGCTTGACCATTTAAATGCTAGCAGACTGGAGTCAAATTGTTTGTATAAATGGTACCTTTGGCTTTTGCAGCTGAAAATGAATGATGAAACAATTACTCTCCTAGACAACAAAACACTTATTTATAAATAAAACCCAAAGCATTGTACATTAGCATTAACAACTAAATAAGTAATTGCTACCAGCATGAAGTGTTGGAAAGAGGTTTATATGGAGATAAATTATTATCACACATTTCAGATATTATGGAATTATTGTATAATCTACTACTAATAATAACAGCTCTAAACCATCCATGAAGCACTTATAACTCTGCCTTAGACTGTTGCAAGTCTGT
Organism: Coturnix japonica; assembly: GCF_054131305.1. Classification (NCBI taxonomy): domain Eukaryota; kingdom Metazoa; phylum Chordata; class Aves; order Galliformes; family Phasianidae; genus Coturnix; species Coturnix japonica. The sequence goes on from NC_140664.1 coordinate 5,001,132, forward strand.
GAGCAGATGCAACTTAGTCCCATTCAAGTGTCTGTTTATCCATAGAGCTTGAGATACTACTGCTGTTATCTGTTAGTGGGATCCTTAGGACAGGTGGCAGACATCTGCGTGTTAGAGATAAACCCTCTGGGATCAGCTGTCTGATGCAAACTGTGGCAAAAGCTGTATTTGAACTTTCCGGAATATCAAAAGCAGGAGAAAAACTTCTGAAGAAGGAATTTGCTTTTTACCATAAAAGTGTGGATGATGCTGCTTTTGTATTTCACAAAAATTGAGATGTCTTGGTATATCTATAACTTAATGGAATGAATTGCTCGGTGTTGATGACAGTGAGATTAATTACAGCTAGTTCCATACATACACCTAGTGAAGAGTAATTACACAGAAAGTTAGAGTAATATTGGTCTTTCTATACTGTGCCCATGAGACAAACCCTCTTCCTCTTTCCCCTTCTTGATTCTCCTAGGTCATCACCCTTGGGAGCATCTAGTTGCTCATGTCATTTTGAACTGTAGACTTTCCAATCTGAGCTGGTGCTTGCTGGCTACTACTCATTTCAGCTATCTGTACTTCCACTTACAATATTCTTTACAAAGATGAAAAGAATATGTCTATCCTCCTAGATGGCACAATGTACTGAAAGTAAGCAGATGTTGGTGACTAATACAATTTCCAGTCTAGTAGCAAGGAAATATAGACACTGACTCCTATAACATCCTTCTAGGTAAACTTATGAAGTGTGAGCTAGATGAGAGAACAGTGAGGTAAAGTGAGAACTGGATGACTTGCAGAGCTCAGAGGGCTGTGAAGAGTGGTGCAGAGTCCAGTTGGAGGCCTGTATCTAGACATGTTCCCCAGGGATCAGTGCTAGGTGTGGTCTTGTTCAACATCTTCATCAGTGACCTGGATGAGGGGATAGAATGAGCCCTCAGCAAGTTTACTGATGATACAAAGCTGGGAGAAGTGGCTGACATACCAGAAGGCTGTGCTACCATTTAGTGAGACCTTTTCAGGCTAGAGAGTTTGGATGGAGAGGAACCTGATGAGGTTCAAACAGGACAAGTATAGAATCCTATACTGGAGAGAAACAACCACACCCATCAGTATAGGTTAGGAGCTGACTTGACGAAGATGAGTTCTGAGAAGGACCTGAGGATCCTCGTGGACAGCAGGTTGGCCATAAGCTAGCAGCATGCCCTTGTAGCCAAGAAAGCCAGTGGTATCCTGGGGTGCATAAAGAAGAGCATGGACAGCAGGTCATGTGATATTCAGAGGTCCCTTACAATCCCTGTGAAATTTCACAGCTGTTACACTTCTTTGAATATTAACTACCTCATTGACAAATAATGTGTTCCAGAAAGCAGCAAGAAGACAGTATGGGAATGCCCAGGTCTAGAACACATGTCATATATGGGATGTAGATAAAGGTAGATCTGTATGTGTAAGTATATGGATTAATATCTGGTAACAGCTGTTTCTGTTTTACTGAGTAAAATGAACATGTTTACAGTTTAGCCATTACATAATATAAAATAAAATTCTGGGGTACGTCAAGGAAAACAAATTAAAGTCTTCATTGTTACTGTCTGCTTGTCTCAAGAAGTGATCAGTTATGGTCAATAATGATATTTTGGGAACTTCAAAGGAACATTTTGCACTGTGCTCAACAGAGTCTTGTTATTCTTGATTAATAAAAACAAGAAGTGACTTTGCCGAACTCTGCTGTGTTTTTTATTAATTACTATTATTTACTGTTTGGCATAACATATAATAGGGAGAAAAGCACTTACTTTGCTTAAATGAGTTCAGAATTTTACTATCTTGTGTGGTAAGAAAGAAAGCAGTACACTGAAACTATGTAATTAATTTGTACCATGAATGATGTGGTGGAATACAAAAGCCAGTGCTGAGCTAATGCTGTAGATGCAAAATAATGCAGCATTCTGGAGGTGTACATTATTCCCACTACTTATTATGTTCCTCAAATTATGTTGTTTGGAAAATAATTTGAACCCAAACAAAAAAACAAAGCCTAAATTGTAAGCCTTTGTGCAGAAAAGAAATCTCAGTAAAAATGCAAGCAAGTTTTTTGTCCCTTCTTCTTTGTATAGCAATGCAAATAACATTGTATGTCAAGGAGCACATATAGCAAATAACCCATTTGCAGCTTAACTGCCTGACAGTCCCAGGAGCAACTCTGGAGCCATCAACACAACTGCCCTGGCTGAGGTCCATTGACTTGCTTTAGTCTAGTCACTTTTTATTAGCAATGTCACTCGTTGTGTTGTAGCAAGACAGACAAAGCATGATGTTTTGTGTCATGGGAAGGAGCTGAAAGAAAATGTTCCCTAAAAACAGAGTCGATTTTCTTTTTTCTTCAAAAATCTCAAACCAAAATATTGTTCCCTTGTACAATAGATATATATATTTTTTCTACTGAGGATTCCCACAGCAACTGTCTACTTTGTCAGAGAGGGATTCACTTCACTCATCCACTTAATGCAACCGCCTTTGGGATGGATAAACAAGAGGCAGTAAGAGCATTGGTGTGGGAGAGGGAACTCTGGGAGAAGAACATCAGGGCAGGTCTCCTAAAAGCACTTCCTATAGGACACTTCAAAATAATCTGAGAGAAACAGGGTTTTTTTTCCTTTTCCATCCCGTTTGAAAAGACTAACTTACTTTCTATGTGGAAGGAATCTCAGAATGAAAAGAGCATATTGGATATACACAAAGGCCAAAGTATTTTAAAACTTATGCCCCAGCAACTCTCAGAATACCTTTCAAAATAGAAATACTCTGCACAGTGATTGGAGTGTTTGTGGAGAATATTTTAGAAACCTATGCATTAAAATGTTGACAGCATGAAAATAAGTTTAGTTTTCTAAATATATTATTCCCATTAGAGATACTCTGTCTATCTGTGACATCTGCATATGACTGATACACAACCTAAAGAAGTTGTGCATCTTCTGAGAGGGAAGATTATATACTCTGAGGTGTCTGGAATAACACTGAAAATCTTTATTTAAATTATCAAAATTAGTCACTACATTTACCATCATGGGTTCAGAAGAAGTGTTACTAATATTACTCAAATCTCTTTTTTTTTCTGTTTCTCTGGGATCTTTTATACCACCATTCAGACAAAGGTGGAGTCAGCAAAACTAATTTTAAAGTCTGACTCATTCATTCTCATACATTTTACCTGTAGGTAAACAATTCTTATTAGATAAAGTGTCTTCTTTGTGTGTGAGCAGTGACTATGGATGAAGTTACAGATTTTATAATATTGTTTATCAAAGACAAGAGACTTCAAAAAAAACCAGAAAATATTCTTTGGACATTAACAGAAATTTCTAGAGTGTATGTGACCCAGAAAATCCACCCCAAAAAGAAAGAAAAAGACTACATGGGATTTTCAGTCACTAACTTACTCCCTAAAGCTAACAGCCTTCCAAAGATAACAGTGAGAAGCAGCTCATTTACTATGATGCAAGAGCCATAGAAAGGGAAAATGGAGGAATAGTTTTGTTTTCTTTTTTCATTTCTCTTTTATAAAATTAAACTAAGGTTGTTGTGGCCTCATTTAAACCATTATGTTGAAGTGGAACAGAGATAACTCAGCACTGATTTCTTCTTCCCGGTTCTTACCCAATCTTATCCAATCTTTTTTGTTTCTCAGAACAGAAGTTCTTGGCATAGCACTGTTGTTACTTTGCTAATTTCAATAAAATCCTAGCCCAAAATGGAAAGAGTGTGTCTACTCTGTCATATTAGGTTTTTTCCACAGAAGACACTAGCTTGATAGATACAGGCAGTTCTGTGCTAGACTGTAGCAAACATTGCTACTTTCGCACTGAACCTTTATTAAAAAAAAACAAAAACAAAAACAGTGTCTTTTGAAACAGCAGTGGAAGGTCTCTTTTTTGTAATACCTTTTTGCTAGTCAATGCCACCTTTTTTGCTAGTATTCTAATGATCATGTCTTGTTTTGTCTAATGCTTTTGTGATCAAAGCAATGAACCCTATCAGACTTCTGTGCTATCAAAGATGTGGGACAAACTGATGACCAGACTGTTCTTAGAATTTATGCAATCTGGGGAGCAGGAAAATGTACTGAGACTGGAATTAAATTAAAATTCCAGCACCCACAGTCTTCACAGTTGGCTTCAACACATGCAGATATTATTTTTCTAGACTTTACTTAGTGATACTGTTAGAACTCACTTCTTACTACTATTGCAATTGTGTTTTTAGAATTTTCTTTCTTTCCTTATTTATTTATTTAATGTTTCTATTGTTTTAGGAAATGTGTGTAATCCTATTGACAAATGCTTAATTTTTATCTTCCTTGTATTAATTATGAGTCATTTGTAGTTACCCAGGCATGAGTGTGGGATAAGAAGACACTGTCTAAGGGCAAAGCTTCCACATGGGTGCTCGCACAATTCTCCTCCTTTTCCCTCCCTCCCTCCCTCCCTCCCTCCTTCCTTCCTTCCTTCCTTCCTTCCTTCCTTCCTTCCTTCCTTCCTTCCTTCCTTCCTTCCTTCCTTCCTTCCTTCCTTCCTTCCTTCCTTCCTTCCTTCCTTCCTTCCTTCCTTCCTTCCTTCCTTCCTTCCTTCCTTCCTTCCTTCCTTCCTTCCTTCCTTCCTTCCTTCCTTCCTTCCTTCCTTCCTTCCTTCCTTCCTTCCTTCCTTCCTTCCTTCCTTCCTTCCTTCCTTCCTTCCTTCCTTCCTTCCTTCCTTCCTTCCTTCCTTCCTTCCTTCCTTCTACCACTACTTTATTTCCTGTCAATTCATGCCTTAGAACAGTCTTCAATCTACAAAAATACTACAAATCTTGCATTTGTAGAAACAAGAATGAAGTATGGTGAGCTTCAGAATAATTAAGGCTTTGCTTTAGAGATTGGTTTTGGGATTTTTCCTAATGCGACTTTGCATTTACTTCATTACCACAGGAGACTCAAATTGGGTAAGCAATGTATGCTGCTAGAACTACGTGCCTATCCACTTCCTTTATTTCTGTCTTGTGAGATCTTCCGTTCTCCACTCTGTAGATGGACACCAAAGCAAAAAGATCTGCAGGGTGGTGAACACGATAACAAAACATATCCTCTACCCATTGGGACTGAGTCATTGACCATGATTCCCTCCAAACCTTATGATAAATATTTGTTCAGATCAGAGGACTCACAGAAGATTGCATAGGATTAAGTACAGTTCAAAAGACTTCTAAGGATGAAGATATCCATAGCCTCTCAGATCAACCCTTTCCCGGAGTTCATCTGTGTCTTGTAGACAAATATTTTCCTCAGTTTCTATTTAGAGTTATTTTCCTTTAAGTTTGTGACCACTGCTCTTAGTTCTTCCATTCAACACCTTTAAGAAGAGTTTATATTTCTCTTTTTTAAAAGTCTCTTTTATTTAATGAGTAGAGACCTTTGATCCACATTTTACACTCCTCTAGGGTGAATAAACCCATTTACCTCAGTCAGTCATCATGAATTCTGTACTGTAAACCCCAAATCAATTTAGTGGCATTCTACTCTTACAAATCATATTAAATATGTCTTTTCAAGAAATTCTAATTTATTAACTACCAAATGATGCCTTAAAAGTTTTCTCAAAACAAACAAACAAATCCGAAAGTTAAAGAATCTGTTTTAAGATCTCTTTCAAACTGGAAATAAGCTGGACAACCCTAAACACTGACTTTTGCATAAGTTCCTTATGCATATCTAATATAATTTTTCATCACAAGTGTACAGACAGATAATTAGTATTCAGAATGTAAAAGATGAATGACAAGGGAAAATCTATACAAATATTCAATCATTTTATAATTTCCTCTAAAGAAATGCAGAGGAAGACCTATCAAAACAGATGATGCAATATGGATCACATATGGCTCAGCTAAATCATTTCCATCCAGGGTGTAATCTGGCAAATCATGATTATCCAAATAAAGACTACATATCCACATTATTCCACTGTATTTAATAGACTGAAATGCATGAGAATGAGTCAACATGTGAGCAAAAGCTGTGATACCCAAAGTTTAGTTGGGTGAGGTTAATTTCACTCTTAACAACATAAAATGACATTATTTTATCTGAGAAATAGAATAATTCATGACTAAAATGTGTTGGAAGAAAAGTAAGGCCAAAAGAGTATTCTACATATTATCTACATATTTTGATTTCCTTTATTACTGAAGGAAATTATCTCCTATACCAATAAATTTATACACATATATAAAAATACATTTATAAAAAGATATTGACAACTTTATGAAATACTTTGGAAGGAATTAAATATGTAATGATTTTAAATTTTTATATGACTTGTGAGTAATGATTCTCAGCATTTATGCATTATTTATACATGGGAACGTACCTTTACCAATGATTTTGAGCTATATCCATGCAGACATGCACAGACACTGGTATGCACACACATAAAGGCAGGCTCCACCGAAGTACCAAGTAAATCGCTTTATCTTTCTCCCTTTTTGAATTTCAATGTCAGCAAATATAAAGTCAATTATTACTATGCAGACGAATTTCCCTAAATTACACCTTCAGCCATTTTTATGACAAAGCTGACAGTGTTATTACTGAGTAGAAAAGAGCACCCTGTTGAACAATATTTTCCCGCTTTCAGTGTGAAACAAAGACAAAAGATGGACGAAAAAAATAGAGCTTTTTTTGTATATCTCTTTGGGTGATGTGCTTTTTATGCAAATATCTTAGTTTTCTACAGTAATGGTACCATTAAATGCCTTGAGATTATTTGTAAAAGAAAAGTGTTACTTTGAGATTAAGACATAAAGTACTAAGTGCATTTTTAGGAATGGAGAAGATTTCTCTGTAAAGAAGTTAATGTTCCAAAGAAAGCTTTGTTTATTTGAAAGGCATTATGGCTACGCTGTTTTCTTCGCTTAGCACCTTAATTCTCTGAAACCATAAGGCTGTCCAGATGTTTAAAATAAAAAGCCCATTTGGGTATTATCAGAGATTACTGAGAAAAGATATACAGACATGATGTTTAGCTATGCAACATAAATTCTCAGAGCGTATAGTACCCAATAAATGTCACATCCTTGATATAATATAACTGAACCCATAAATCATAAAAACCAGACAAAGGTCTCATTATACTATTTACCTCTAGCCAGATGCCACAAAAAATATCTACTAGCTGCCTGAATTTCCTTTATTTATTTATTTATTTATTTATTTATAAAAACTCACTGAAGTATTACTAGGAAATGCATTTTACAGGGGTAAATATGTTTCTGCCCAACTCGGGTGCACTTTTTAGATGTCCTTGTTGCATGTAATGATTTGAGAATAGGTTTGTCTAACATCTAAAATACATATATTCTCCTTATTGCCTGAATCTTCAATCTCCTCTCCTTCAGAGCTGCCTAATATGCTCACCAAGCTATATTGTTTTGCTTTAGCTGGCTTGGCCCACTTGCCGAGTTTCATTTGCTGTCACACAGTCACAAATTACAGCATTTACTGCAGACTACCTCCATTCAAAAGTATCAGTTTGTGCTTGCTGAACTGGAGAACATGATGATGAATCAAGGCACATTCGTGTTAATCCATTGAAAGTTGATTCTCCAAAGACTGCAGCACGGTAGTTGTCTGTGGCGTTTCCTTTCCATTTTAATTTGCTGGTGCTGTTTTCTAGCATTTGTTTGCTATCCCAGGCTTTGTTTCAGTCACAGCAGTTTGCTCTCACTTTTCTTCCTGCTTGTGACAGATTATAAAAAAATAAGGGGGGGAAAAAAAGAGAAAAATGCAGGGGAAAATGATTTCTGCTTGTTACATTCTTTTTACTTTCATAAACAAATCTTCAAAGCTGGCCAGATTTTCTGCAGGTGTAGATCATTCTAGCTCCACTGTGCATGCTATTTTATGCGGATTGTAATACAGTACTTCTAAAATACCGGTGATGTAGCTGTTGTCTAGACTTTTACTTTCAGCTATAGACTCACTTTACCTAGAAGAGTCAATTGTACCATGTTATCTACATTCACTGCAAAATTGAATCTTCTGCTTCAAATCCTTTGTAAAACATTTAATTCTAAGTGAATGAGATTTCTTCATTCAAGTGGGCAATGAAACTTCTATGTGGGAACTGATTAGTTTGTGTTGATGAAAAGTTTGGCTGACAAATACTGATTGAATGGCTTGGCATTTATCTTTTCCTTTGTATTCTTCATCAGTAATTCAGAAACTGGATTACAGATCAAGTGCCTGATGCTATAGCTGCCATGTCTGCACTAAACCAGAGTCAAAAATACTGCACTGTTCATTTTTGTATTGTCTCAGTGGTTAATGTTGCATAACTACTATTGCTGTGAGTATTTCAGCTTAGACTTCCTACGTATTGTCTGTTCAAATTACTAAAACCATGACACTATTTTTTCTCCTCAGTTTGATTGGCACTGAAGACCAATTCCTAAAAGTGGTGGCCAGCATTACTTGCATGTTTCTCCCTGATCCTCGAAAATAAAAGCACTGTCATTTTGTAGAAAATGCCTACTTCTTTCAATTATTCTCAGAAAATCTAAGCTGATATTCTCATTAGAGAATACAAATGGAACTAACATCTCACAAGTAAACTTGCTTGATGAAGACTTCTAGGTTTAGTCTCTGAAGTAACAAGATCACCAGTTAATTGTGCCAACATAGAAAAATTAACAAGTTCTCTGTACTGTCATATACAACATCAGAGTTAGTGTTTGATTTACAGTCCCTAAAGTGTGCCTTAGAAATATGAAGGCTGTAAGAAAGGACAGTCTTTCTAATGGTGGGTTAGTTGAGCTTTCTATGTGGGACTGTAGTACTCCATTCTACTGAAGCATTTATGTGGGCTTCGAAAGACATACTTTGCCAACTTGAGGTTCACAAGAACTGTAATTATTCTTCTCAATTTATATTAATTGTAAAAATGTGTTGTCATTGATTGTCTGCTTAAGGGGAATAGGGAGTAGATCGCCAGCTCATTCTGCTTCATCAGAAGCCTTCCTGGAGGAGCGTGACCTGCTAACTGTTCCCACAGAGTAGTGCAAGGCAAAACTTTGGGGCATCACTTATTTCTTCTTTTTGCCCTGACTTATTTTTCTGTAATGATAAAGTTAATGCACTCTTGCGTGATTTTGGAGATGCAGGTATATACCCACCTCTACTTATAGATATTGTGTCCTATGTCTCTCATTTCAGAATAAGCAGTTTCAACTGTCTCGTTGTAGAACTGCATGGGGGAAGGAGGGAATTTGTGCATATTGTTATTCTTTACTCCCTCCTGAGGAAAGTATTCTATTAGATAGCTAAATAATTTGAGATTCATGAAACCAAGCAGAGCGTAAGTGAGAGCATAAGTCTGTAGCCTAGTGATTAGGACCCCCTGGAGACCTAATTTCCTCCTACAACAAAACCATTGCAAGTGAAAACTGTTAAGGGATAAGATACAGAATATTTACTGATTTTTCACTCACATCCAAAGTGTCCAAGTATGATCTCCTTTCACAACAACGATCTTTTGAACAAAGAGTGGCCATGTATACAAATGATTTAACAGAAATAAGCCATAACCTAATAGTTTGCAGTGATACACCTGTAGTTGTTGAAAATACTTTCAAAACTTTTTTTGTTTCTTTGGTATCATAGGACCTGGTTCTGGTCTTTTTCTTAAGCCACAAATTTATTGCTGACCTCACCAAAGACCTAAGAGTGATTAAGCAGGTCACTGTTGAAGGTACTGGGTTACTGTACCTTTCAAATTAAAAACAGCAGCAGCTAGAAAACCTTGGAAATGCAAGTTAAATATTATTATTATTGTTATTGTTGTTATTATTCTTATTATTATTGAATTCTAAAATTCTATAGAAGGCTCCCTTAGAACAGTTACTTAAAATTAACACTTGCTGTGTAATTTGATATTTCCCTTTCCAAGTAGCTGGCAAAGGCAGCTGACAGAAACCAAAGCTTAAACAGCAGTTTTTGTACTTTGCTTTGAGATATCCTGGAAACTTCTGGGGTTGTCACTGGACTACTGGGAACACCTAGAATTCTATATTGATCTGGAAAAGTATAGCTGTGGGAAACCCTGACTTCCAGCAAACTCTAGAAGCTTCTAATGAACTCTGACATCTATTATTTCCACCCCATTCCCTCCCCAGCTGATTGAATATGGAGGGCTGAATATCCTTCCAGTAAGTACTGATGAGAATCTTATATAGCTTCTGGCTTTAGACCAGAGCTCCCAAATGCAGCATTTGATGCAGGAGGGATGCAGACAGGGACTGCAAACTATCCTGCTGTCACTTTGTGAATTCAGAAGCAATGGTGATGTACAAAGTGCATGGTCCCTGGCATCCACAGGAATGTCTACCCTAACACATCAGAACACTTAATTGAAATCTTAATGAAGGATTTGGGAGAAGTCAAATACTGGCACAAGGTGCCCAGAGAGGTTGTTGAGCCTCCATCCTTGGAGTTCTTCAAAACCAGCCATGATAAACCTGTTATTAAAACCAGCTTCAACAGTTTTTGGTCAGGAAGCATAGGGAATACTTCTAATTAATAACTAAGATGAATTATGTGATTTCCATTGCCTCTGTTCATGAAGCTTACTACTGATTTTGAATCTCAGTGTCTTTTCATTCTATATTAAAAATGAAATATTTATAAATCTCTCTAGAATTACATTTTTTATTCCAGTCATACCCATAGCCTTTCTTAGGACCTTTGAACTAGTGCTTCTCAAGTATACTTATTTTTACCTCAGTGTGTAGAGTTAATCAATCATCTTTCATTGGCCTTGGTGCCCATGGAGAACTTTGCATGAATGATTCACTCTTCAAATCTCCCAGTTCAAAGCAAAACTATCTACTGAACTGTATCCCTGTTAGCCTTCCAATTTTTTTCATAGTTTTAACTAGCAAAAAACACTGCAATCTCTTTCTGTTGTTGTTGTTGTTAAATGTGATATATCTTTCTGGTTCTCCAAAAATCCTTATGTTACAAAGACTCACCACCTCCTCCAGAAAAGTTAGTGGTGAAAACAGTCCGATACTTGGCTGGATGTTAAACTGAATGACATCCAAAGAAAGACCCTTTCTAAACAGTATTTCTTTTACTCTGTGAAACCTATTCTACTACTTCTATGAATTTTGTCTTGAAGTTTACATCGATTTTTCATTCTAAAATTTAGATTGGTATTTCTTATGCTGCCTTCCATGAACAGTTATTCAGTGAAAAAGTAGCTGAATTCTGTTGCTTGGCATGCTCCCAGTCTTTTCCTCTTTTAGTTGAACACTTGTACTTTTTCAGTCTTTCCTAAAATCTCATGTTTTCAGGTATGTGATCACTCTCATTCCTGTCCTCTGGCTTTTGTCCAGGTCTTTCCTGGTGTCACGGTTTTGTAATTTTTCTATTGGTGTTCCACATCATGACATCATGTGCAGTACAGAGAAGAAGAACTACACATCCCAGAGGACCTCATGGTCAGAGAGGGAAACATGTCATGGAAGTGACACTGGCTCTCTCTCTCCCTGCTTGGCAGTGGGTGTGGGTATGCTTCCAAACCATGGCGCCTTCAGCTTCAAAGAAGGCTTTCAGTCTTTGGAAAACTCTCTCTCTCTCTTATTTTATTTGATATATTAGCCTCAATTTCAATTAGATTGTATAATATTGTGTTATTTTACATTCTGACATCATAGTAATATAAGTTTTCCTCCTTAGATCGCCGCAGCTGCTCTGTTTGTTTCTTAGAGCCCAGCTCCCAGCTCCCTACCCCTTTTCCTTTTTCCTTTCCCATTTTTTGGGGCTGGGGGACCTATGGGCCTACTGCTCCTCTGTCACAGACATAGTTTGATCTAGATAACTCAGTGACACTTGGATATGTTGTTCCAGAAGAGACCTCCCAGTGCTGAATAAATTGGAAGGACAATAGCATATGGCTTTGAAGGTTATACTACTGTTTTTACATTCAAGACGGAGGAAGGAGTTGAATAATGATGACAGTGTTGACTGTTCACTTGTGACCCACTATAACGTCCAAATCCTTTTCTGTATAATGACTGCCAAAGCAGCTGGTCCTCATTCTGAAGTTTTACAACTGATTATGCTTACGAAGTGTTATACTTTGCATAAGTCCCCAGTGAATTTTATCTTATTTTTTTTCAGCCATCTCACTTCTGTGTCTGCATCATTTCAAATTCCAGTCTTGTTCTTGAGATTCTTGAAGCTTGTTGTCACCTGCAGATTTAATAAGTGCATTTTCCATCCCATCATTTGGGTCATTAACAAAAGTATTGAGTAGTTGCAAAATGAAGACAGTCCCCTGGTGGATCCTGCTGAATGGCTCCCCTGTTTGGACTCTGAATTACTGATATCTAATTCCCCAAAACAACTTTATAATTGTCTTTTCACATAACGTTTTTTCCTCTAGTCCACATTTCTCAGGTTTACTCAGGAAAATAACCTCTAAGACTGTGTCAAGAACATTTCCAAAGTCAAAATGTGATGTTTACAGCTTCTACTCAGTCTATAAACTATTTTACAGGGGAAAAAGAAAAAAAAAAAAAAGAAAAAAAAAAGTTTGTTCATGAAAAATTCCAACTAGCTGTTACTTCTTGTTATTTTCTAGGTACTCATAAGGAACTCATTAGACTTTATAGATCTTTTTTAATGCACAAATCACAGTCACAAGCTATTGCTCATAATTTCATATACTCCTTATCCAAAGCAATGTTATCTTTTTTTTTTTTTTAATTTTTTTTCTAAAAAAAAATGACAGTTAAGTAAAATTTATCTTAAAATTGTGTTACAGTAAATGTTATCACCATGCTAACAAGACTTTAGTGCTTTGTATTGAAAGAATGCTTTTCAGCCTATCTAGATTTATACACAGAGAAGCAAAGCATCTTATTTATTGATGCATAGTACCTTACAATAATCTGCTCTGCAAAAATGAAAATATCTGTGAATCTACAGGTCCATCACTTTGATAAAACATCGGGGAATTTTACCTCAGACATATATGTGATAGAAGAAAAAACTTTATGGTTATTTAAATTGCTAGTTATTCTGATTGTGAGGATGGAATCATATGAAGGAAATGGGTATTCTTATTTTATGCAGATAGTTTCTGTATCTAAGTTTGTATGCTAAGCTTTTAATATTGCCTGTAGAGAAAAGTAAGCTCTGAATCACTCCTGACAGGTTTTTCATTTAGGATTCAAAGTAGAAGTCTACAGTCAGGCTGTGTAATTAACCTCTATTGTTCCTTTCTCTTTTCTTACATTGCCCACCACTCTCATTCCTACCTATCCTCACTCGAGTGTCCATCAACTTGATTTTTCCATACCTCCCAAGTTAAAAGGCTTAGGTCTTGGCCTTAATTTTTCTAATGTGTACAAAATTAAATAGATTACAGTCTAAATCCCTAACTGCAATTCCCTTTGCTTTATTGTTACTATCACAAGTAGGATGAAGCTTAATAGTGTGTTCAAGTTGGCTTTTTTTAAACAGATATATGCTGGGTTTTGCTTCTGCAGGGAAATCAGAAGCTAGTGTTGCTTACTGTACTGCAGTTATAGCTTCAACTGGAGGCAAGACATCGAGTTTATAAGCATTTCTAAGCCTTACTTCCCACTGTTCTTTGCTGCTGTACATATGACATTCTGCAGTGAAGCTCTTTAGGGGATCCTCATGGGATGATTATTAGTGTTTTCTAATTGCTCCATGCAGAGGGAAATAACTGTACATGGCAGGAGTCCACTATTGCTTTAGCCTGTTTATCTCATGAGGTCTGAAGCTGTAAGTGTCAAACCGCAGAGAACGATCTAATGAGAGAAAGATTAGTGTAACAACCCTCTAATGTGTTATCAGAAGAGCCTATGCTATTGCACTTGGCTGCCTTGTTCCAGACGAATTTCTATATGTCTCTACTAAACATCTTTTTTTTCCTGTCTTGATCTCCTTGCTCTCTCATGCTAGGTTCTGCAACAGCTCAGACTGCTCAGGACAGCCACTTATATTTTGCCACATATATTTTCTGTTAGGGATTTGTTGCTGATCATTCTACATGTATGCTTTAGGAATGGAAAATAGAGAACCATAGAATCACAGAATATCCCAATTGGAAGAGACTCACAAAGATTACTGAGTTCAACTCCTGGTTCCACACAGGACCACCTAAAATCCCATCCCTGTGTCTGAGAGCATTATCTAAGCCCTTCTTGAACTCCTGCAGCTTGGGGCGATGAACAGTGCTTCGGAGAACCTGTTTCCATGCCCACAGCCTTCTGGTGAACAACTTACTTCCTAACACCTAACCTGAGTCTGACCAATTGCCTATTAAATATTCACTGCAGAAAACAAAAAGGAATGTTGGAGAAGGAGAGATATGGGATGATAATTGAAAGGAAAAACATAGTGCTGTTCCTGCCTCACTCTCACAACTACAGAAAGATGAAGGGGGTTTTTTGTTGTTGTTGTTTGTTATTTTTGTTTACATCATCTTTACTGCTGCAGAAACTGACATTACTCAGAGCATCACAGGTGCACAAATTGAAGTAATAACTGTGGAAGAAAATATGATAGGAGTCAAAAATGCATTTATGTTTTGAAACTGTTGTTTAGAAGGAGATGGTACTGGGCATTCTGAAACAGGCTACAGCTTTGTAACTGGATTTCTAATTCCAACATGGGTTCAGAAGTAGGATTTATTCCTTTGTCCACAAGCTCCTTAATTGATTTGATGGCAATAATGAAACTCATCCAACTGAATCAGAGAAGAGCTGGTTCCTGATCCTGTCATATTAAAAACAAGGAAGATCAATAAAAAAGCTATGCAAAAATCTGAATGCTAATTAGTTCTTTCAATGTATATAACATATTTCCATAATTCTGTTGCAGGATCTGATGTATGACAATGAAATCGAACAGCAGCTAATGTAGCTGAACAGCAGAGAAATGATGCAATTTGCCAGAATGATCGTTCTAAATATTTTCTAAGTAGGCAAATTTGTTTGTTGTTTGTTGTTTTGTGGTTTTTTATTTAAAATGAGTTATGAGGGCGTTTTTTTTTTTGTTGTTGTTGTTTTGTTTTTTTCTTTTTTTTCTTTTTTGGTTTGTTTTGTTAGGAATAGGAAGAAGTAAAGTGAAGAGTGCAAGGCAAACAAAAATGAAATAAAATGAAATAGCATGAAATGAAACAAGAATATCCAAAATAATCAATACATTCATAGTTCTTATTGAAAAAATACATCAGATTTTGGAGAAAAAAATAAATTTTTATTTCTTTATTCAGATGGGAGTGATGCAGGTCTTAAATTTAAGATCATTAGTTTTGGCCTCAAGCTCTTTTTGAAAAATTAGAATTTTACGTAAAGTTTGTAAATAAATTCTCCTCCATCTTCCAATAGTAGAGCTAAACTCAAAACCTTAGCTTAGTTAAAAATAGAGTCTTCCATGAAAAATGATATTAGTAAGTAACAGATACATTTTAAATGCAACTGATATTTCACAGAAATGTGGAAGTCTCCAAATTTATTATGAATGCATCAGCTTTTAAATTGTTCAACCTTTCTTAGTTACTTTCAGAAGAACTAAATATTGTGTCCACTGACATCTATTTTTATGAAGAGCTACCAATACTTTCTGCTTCTTGGAGATTTATGAAAGGGCTGTGGAAAATTGTGACCTATGAAGAATGATTGGCTAAAAGCCAAATAAAATACCCTATAGATAATGTGGCAAATAATATTTTGCTGTCTAAAATCCGAAGAACAGAAGTTTTGTAATGAGGCATCTTATCACTGCCTACTTAACATTTAGCAGAGTTTCCTTTCAAGTTTAACTGCTTTCTACTAAAAAAAATTGAAATTAAAAAAATCAGACTGGAATGTAGAACATTTCATGTATAAAGTACATTTCAAGCATTCTAAAATTGTTGAGTTGAAATACGAGGAATTAATTTTAAATGACCTTTCATATGAAGTGCTTTACTTATCATACTAGCAGTTTATAATTAAAAATGTCTCATGAAAGATAAATGAGTGCTTCTACTTATGGCCATAATTCAACTAGATATGCTAAACACTTAGATATCTTAAATATTTAAGCTGCTGAATAGTTTGGTTCACACCATTTTCAAACATTCAAAGATGTTTTCTTATTTACTTTTAGAATTAATTCTTTTACTAATACTTGTAAAATGGTAGAATCTCTTATAGCAATATTTGGTAAATACCTCAACAGTAGATGTCTTTAATGATTCTTCCATTAGAAAGCCCAATCCCAAATCCAATGAAAAATCAATTACGTGCTGTGATTGTGCCCATGGAAGAAAGAAAGTAAATTTCAAGTTATTAAAGTGCCTCCTACATCAGGGATGATACTCTGCTCTAACTAAATACCTCTTTCTAATTGTCATAGCCATTCCAAAGAAGTCTCACCACTTACATGCAGAGATTTCATCTAGAATACAGTATCACTAGTGGACCATGAAGTAAATGTGCAGATACAACATAAAGCTTTCCACTTAACAGCTTATCTCATATCAGAATTAAGCCTTCAGCTGTTTTCTTTAATGTTTTCATCAATAAATAAATGCAGGAGTTGCAGTAGTACTAAATAAGTTTGCAGGCCCCCACTGAATTGGGAAAAGCTGTTTTTCCTGTGTACTCCTTTGAGGGTAAAGAGGATTTACAGGGAGATACTGTCAAATTAGAGGGCTGGGCAATCACCAAACGCATGAAACTTTAAAAGAAGAAGTGCTGGATTCAGCACCTGGACTAGAGCAATGCTGAATTTTTGGACTGACTGGGGGATGAGAGCCTCAAGAGCAGCTCCATGGACAGGGATTTGTGGGTCTTGGTTGACAGCAAAATGAATATGAGTCAGCTGTGTGTCCTGGCAGCCAAAAGGGCCAACTATACCCTGTTGTGCATCAAGGCCAGCACTGCCAGCAGGTGAGGGGAGGGACATACAACTGTTAGAGTGCATCCAAAGGAGAGCTACAAAGATGGGGAAGGGAAGACATATGAGGAACAGCTGAGGTGCTTGGGTGTGCTCAGCCCAGCAGAGGAGCTGAGGGGTGGCCTGATAGTGGCTGCAGCTCCTCGCAGGGAGCAAAAGGCAGCTCTCAGCCCTGCTCTTTGTGACAGAGACAGGGCCTGAGGGAATGGCATGGAGCTGTGCCAGGAGAGGGGCAAGTGGGGGTGAGGGAAAGGGTCTGCACCAGAGGGCGGTGGACATGGAATGGGCTGCCCAGGGCAGTGGACACAGCCCCAAGCTACTGGGGTTCAATGAGCATTTGGACAGTGCTGTCAGAAATAGGGTTTGATTATTGCGTGGTCCTGTGTGGAGCCAGGAGATGGGTTAGATGATCCCTGTGTGTCCCTTTCAAGTCTGGATATTTTATGATTCTCTAATTCTATGATCCAGAAACATGCTTTTATTGTCTGCTGTGCAGTCTTCGTCATCTCCCAGATTGACACCCTGGTTGATCAACTGTAGATTAGGAGAAAGAAAAAAAAAAAAAAAAGAAGTAAGATCTTGTAGGGAGTTGACAAAATAGGAGATAGACAGTGGGACTGCATCCTTGTCTATTAGCAATACTGATAATGCCTCCATTATGGAGTTCACCAATTACAGAACAGACATAATTTTTTACATCTATTGATGTAGCATAAGAACAGTGAAGAAGCCCTCAGCATAATCTGTGAGGCATTACAGTGGCAGCCTCGGACATGTTAAGAAGTTAATGTGACTTTAATGTCATAATTTTACTAATAAAGGTTGTAGCCATTCACTTCAGTAGTCAGAGTCATTTAACAAAACTATAACTTTTGTTCTTTGGGTTCCATCAGTTTCAAAGCACAACTGATCTTTAACAGGGGCTGAGTACTTATTTAATGGAATTGAACAGCAGGAAACAATGGTCCATCCCTTCTCAAACATCAGAAATAGAGAAGGTACAGATAAGGATTCTGCAGGTCAGCTTATATGTACACCAAAAGCTTCCTCTACAGGGAAAGGAAGAGATTTCAGTGTAACCAGGATGCATCCCTTATTCTCAGTCATCCTGTAACTACCAGAGGTCAGTTCAAAGACCATCCCTGTATGCAACAGCCAAGCCAATTACTGATGAAAATATCACATTGCCTTGTTCTGTATTCTTTATTGTTGTCTGAATAGCATGGTGGACAATGTTTCCATTGAAGGATAATTTTTATCCCCAGCCATCTCTAATCAATATATTCACCTTAATCTGCAAGATCATTGAGGTGAATCTTGTCAAATAGAAAAGCTTTTGTGTGGCCCCTTACTAGGTACTGTAAGAACAGAGAACAACCTTCTCTAGAAAGGACTCAAGGATGTTATCTCTAAATAACCTTAAAACTTATTTAGAAAAGAAGTCAATAACATTATGCTTTCCTTGAGTGATGCCATACTCCCCTTGACCACTGCAGAAATGTTTATCCTTCAGCAAAGTTAGCAAATCAAAGGTGGATCAGTCCCACATCACTGCACAAAGAAAGTGACAGCAATCCCTGGGTTTTGGAAAGGGCTATATTGCATGAGAAAACGTCGGGGGACTGGAGGCCTTTGAAAGGCAAAAGAGTTCCATTTATTTGAACTTTAGTTTATCTGATAAAAATAGCTGTCAGATATATGCAGCTTCTCTTTCTTCTTTTCAGTGACTTTGAGACAGGTCTTATTGCGATAAGCCTAAGAAAGAGGAAAAAGGGCAAATAGTCAGCAGTATTGTTTAAAGTGACAGAAAAGAAGAGCTGAGGAGGTCAGCTGGAAGTCTGTAGTTAATGTGTCATATATTGTCCTATTCATTTAAGTGCTGGTCAAAGCAATTTCATGTTAATGACAATTCTGCTTTCAAGACATTTACCTAAAAGGAAAGCAATGCTGCTAATGAGTTCAGCACTTTTCCAGAGCAAGCTGTGCTTCACCACAGAGAACCATGGTAGACAGAGGGGACTGGGCCCTGAATTTGAAGGCAAGAGGAGTCTTTCTCTGTAACTCATGAGACTCTGAGTCCTCCCAGTATGTGCTGAATGACAGTGAAAAAAACTATTGAGAATAGGTTATCCTGTTCTGTTATTCCTTAATGATGAGTGGAAATAATATCTCGGAGTCTTGAAGAATAACATAAGTTAAGACCTTTTTATTCCCTTTCGAATTACTCTGCAGAAAACAGAAAAAGAAAAAAGCAAATGAGAGAATATCCATTTGCATTTGAAACTCACAAATAAACAAAAAGAAAGAACTAGGAAAAGAAATGTAGATCTGTCTTACAACTTGTTCGAAGTCATTTTTCCTTTTATATAGTATAGTTGCTGTGGGTCAAAGTTGTTGGCATAACAAACATATGAGAATCACATTATGCAAGTTCTCAGATTGAAATCTAAATGTTAAATTATAAGAACAGTCAATCTTTTGTTTTTCTCAGTCTTGCTTTCAAAACTTCTTACTCCACTGTATACTGAATCTGTCTGGGATGTTATTAACTTCCTGGCTGTTCTTTAAGCTTGTAGTTAGAGCAGCATTTACATCAAACCAGTGTTTCATCCATTGCTAAGCATTTCTGGCACAGCATCAAGGTTCTCTCCAACAGTGTCTGTAGAGCCAGTTAGCTGAGGGTGGGCAAGATGTAGGGAGGAGGAGACATCAGTAGGGCAACAAATCTAGAACGGGATGATTATTCCACACCATATGATGTTACACTCCACAAAAAAAGCAGAGGAAAGAGACCATGAACCACCTTTGTCATGAAAACTGACCTCCCCAATAACCAATTTGTGTATGGACCTCCTGCCTCTGAGTTCTGACTGGTATGAACTTGCCAATATGAAGTAAATAATATATATATTATTCTCTTTGCTTCTGCACATCCTTTTCTTATTTCTCTCTCTCTCTCTCTCTCTTTACCTTTAATTTAATTATATTTATCTCAAGCCATGAGTGTTTTTTCTTCAATTGTATTTCTCCCCTTCCATTTCCTCTCAGGAAGTGGAGTGAAGGAGAAGCAGTTTTGGTGAATGTGAGCTGACAATCAAGGTGAAACCACCACACTAGGGTTGCTAAGGTTAGAAGTAGGGTTAGAAGTACAATTTTCAATCTGATTGGGGAAAAAAACAAACAAAAAAAAAAAACAAACCACCCTAACACAATTTCAATACTTTAGGCATACACTGTCCTATTTCCAGTAGTCTTATTCTCAGCTATAAGAAGTGTTTTGAGATTCTCTGCCACTTCCTGAGCACTTATTTTTGGGCAGTATTTTAATCTTGTGAACATTTACTTCTTTATGGACTGCCACACTAATACACACTAAAAACCCACTTAACCAAAAAAAATCTCATATATTCTTAAATATTGGCCAGCAGAAAAATAACAATGTTGAGACAGTCCTGGAAGCATATTTGGGAAGCACAGTGACTTAGCCTAAACCGAATACCAGTTTGGCACATATATAGTACATGTACTAAAGAAAGACATGCTGGATTATGCATAGAATCATAGAATCATCAAATCATAAAATGTTGTGGGTTGAAAAAGAGCTCAAAGATTATCTACTTTCAACCCCAAGTCATAGCGTCACCAAGATTTTCCTAATCCCCAAGGTCATCCAGTACAACCAGCTACCTATCACCAATATTTCCCACTGAAGCACATCCCTCAGTACAATATCTAAACATTTCTTGAACACCTCCAGTGTCAGTGAGTCCATCACCTACCTGGGAATCCCATTCCACTGCCTGACCACTCTTTCAGAAAAGAAGTGTTTCCTAATGTGCAATCTGAATCTCCCATGGTGTAACTTGAGGCCTTTCTCTCCAGTCCTATCTCCAGTTACACTGGAGAAGATGCCATTCCCACCTTACACTGGGAGGATGCCATCCCATCCTCCCTTTAAGCATCTGAGGGAATGATAAATCTCCCCTGAGCCCCTCTTCTCCAGACTCCCAGCTCCCTCAGCAACTCCTCATAAGACTTGTGTTCCAGACTCACCACAGCTTCACTGCCCTTCTCTGAAAAGTGAGCACAATGCTCAAGGTGCCATCACAGAAGTACTGAGTCCAGAGAAATGATCACCTCTCTGCTCCTGCTGGCAACACAATTTCTGATACAAGCCAGGATTCCACTGGCCTTCTTGGCCGCCTGGGCACATTGCAGGCTCATGTTCAGCTGAGGATTGACCAATACTGCCAGGTTTGTTTCCTCTACACAGCCTTTGAGCCACTTGGCCCCAAACCTGTATCACTGCCTAGGGTTGTGTCCAAAGCACAGGACCCAGCACAGATATGTTTGCGGTGAAATTGATAGATTCAGTGCAGGAATATTTAAGTTGCTTTACTCCTGAGCTTGTCTATGAAATCTAATGATGGCTCAAGTAATAGAGCTTTTGTAAAGCTGAAGAATAATAAAAAGCACTGAAGAAGATGTGAATTTTTCCTCCTATTATTTCATTTCCAAGGAAACAGATGTAAGATCACTTGGCAACCTGGAATAAGGCTGCATGTTTTGTTTTAAGGGAGTTTATTGTTCATAAAATGTTACAAATATGTTTCTGCACAGATGTGTGGAACTAAATTTAATGTGTCATAAGCTTAATCATAACACATGAAAGTTTCCGAAGACTTCTGGTTGTGTTATTTCATTATACGTGCATGCAAAACCACTAGGAAGACCCGCAACATGTGAATGGCCCATTGACATTTTCTGCTAATTAAAACCACAGTTCATGCAAATTCTAATACAACCAAGACAAATCCTAAAAGCGATTGCATGACATTCTTCCATTTCATGATACTTTTGATGCTTGCTTACTTCGTTGTTGTTTTCTTTTCTATATGCCTCCAGATTTTTGCAATAAATTTTAAAACAACAATTAATGGAAATATAAATATGGAGCAAATGAGGCCGTTATTCTCTGGAATCCCAAATGGGACTGATAACATTAGGGATAAACATTTCTGCTGAAGTCACATGTTAAATGAGTTGAGTTCCTTGACTCTCAGAAATTCATTATCCCAGCTGGTTGCTGGAAATCACCTGCTGAAATGTCAGATATTTGTATGTCTAGAGGAAATCTGTCAATTGCTTCTGCATCCTCTTTATATGCCTTTTTGACCTACAGCTGCTAAACTGGTAGCAATACTGCGAGTAATTCAGGACTGCCTTATTCTTAGTGGCTATACATGGCTAAGCAGCAGCTCTCTCATCATTTGGACAGACTAAGGGTATAAGGGGTGAATTATCACAGTTTCTCTCAGTTGAGACAATAATAAGGTCTCTACCCCATAGAGTATATATCTTAGCTTTACTGTAGTTCATACTCATCTCTTCAATGTTCTTAAATTAACAAATGAATCCAAAGGTAATTTGTGAAACAGTATTAATAAGCAGAGAAGTGGCAAACTCATGTCATAAACTTTGTATTTTCAGGAAATCAGGACAAAAATTCTAAAAGTGCTTGGAGAAAAAAAAAAAACAATAAAAAAGAGTGCAAACCAAGGAAAACAAACAAAAACATCTCACAAACTGAAGCAAACAAACAAAAATAATGAAAAGCAAATAGAAAAATCCTCAGGGCTCTGGGGTGCATTTCATAATGTGCCAGCAGGTCTGTCAGAGGAAAAACACTGAAATTCACAGATGATGCAAATGGGGATACTTTCACATATAATAAAGCACAGAATAACGCTGGACATTTTTCTTACCCTGAATGTGCCTGCTCCTAGATTATGGGACTGGTCAAGAGCAGACTTTTGAGACTGAATAATACAGTTGATATAGTTACTCTGAGTGATGACTTAAAAACTATGTACAGAAAGCTTTATTGGGTCAGACATTGGGCACATGGGCTATATTTTCCTAGAAATCAAGACCTGAAAACTATTAATTGACCTAAGCTAAGAGATCTCATACAGCATTGTTCTTCATTAGACATACAGTTGTTTGCCCCATTATTTCTTTTCCATATCAGAAATTCATATTTGGAGGTACTAAGTCAGTCCAAGATTTCAAGATGTCATCAGTTAATCCAGTCTGTGCTTCCTTGTAGAGTGAGTATCTTCAAGAATTTAGCTTCTGTTAACAAGTAACTTAGTAGATGGATCATTTTCCACTTAGCTGTGAATCACCTGTAACTTGTCTGTCTGTTATGTAGATATCTTAAGCTGACATATAAAATAATTATACGACTTTTACATTTACTCTTGCTTGAGCTTGTTTCCAGCAAACCAACCTATATTCATTTATTAGATAATCTTCCTTTGCATTATAATCTTTTAAGTTTTCCTCACCTTAGAAGAAGATTAACAACTTCTAGTTCTTCCAAGTATCTCCAGCTGCACAGGATATGAACTTGTGGTACTAGGTCAGTGCTTCCATAATCTGAGTGGAAAGAGACCTTTTAATGAAGGCAGTATTTCCCTCCCTCCACCCAGCTCATGAGCAAGGCAAGCTATTCTGCCAGCCCAGGCTCTTTGTGAACAAGGCTTGTGATATCAGATTATCCCTTACTAAAAATTCAGCTGAACTGGTAGGCTGACATAGTAGTTCCTTGGAGGTTTTCTTAGTCCCAGAAATGAAATTAATTAGTTATTATTCACTTAGAATGTCCACTGCAACAGATCTAGGCAATGCTAAGCTACTGTTTTGAATTGAATTAGAATTAGAATTGAAGCTAATGTTTAGAAATGAAAAATAATATAATGCTGATCTGTACTTCACTTTCATCTGGAAATCAAAACACAGAAAAGAATATTTATTTTTTTCTTTTTTTTTTTTTTTTCCTCAACTACATCACATGCAGTTTCTTTAATTCTTCTAAAAATACAAGAGCCTGAGATGGTCAACAGGAATTAACATGATACACTTGCAGCTGACATTTTTTCCAAAAAATTTAGGATAAATGAAGGGTGAGAACTCACAAGGGGATTCTTCTTCCTATTTCTTTTCTTTTCCACAAGCATTTTAATTTCAGTGAATTCCATAAATTGGCAATTCTATTCTGGGGCATACCTGCCCCTTCCTGTTGAATGTGCTTTTTGGAACAATGTGATTCTCTAAATAACCTTGACTCCCTGGGTGCGAATTCAAGTTTGTGAAGACTAATACGGAGATGACTGTCTTGGCAGTCAGCCATGCACAGCTAGAATGGAAAGCAGAAGACCTCAAATCGCTTCTGTCGTTTTCATACATGAACTTGATGGAAGAAACAACACATAACACTTTGTTGATGCTGTGCCAGGGGCCTGGAGAGCACAAAGAAAAGTTCATGAAGTCAGTAGTCCTTGTTCATAAGGGGTCTGTGTAATACTTGATGGAAAATAGAGCTGCTGTTAAATGAAAACCCTCACTAAACAGCTGGGTCTACACTGCGTATGCATGTGTGCAGCCATGGTTCATTACTCATGACATTATTTTGTGTAAGTCCAGACAATTTTGTGTCATTATCCACACTGGGGCTCACTGTTGCTTCTTACCATGGCCCAAGATCTGTAGTAAGCACATTTTGTCCCCTACTTCCACATCTTCTAAATGATTCCTAAATGCCCTTTCAGAGTTGTGATACTTTTCAACTGTGGGTTGGTATTCAGGGATCTCCATGGGGCTATTTGAAAAACAGTCTCTACAGCTTGCAGTCAGCTTTACAATTGCTGTTTGGGCTCTCTTTCTGCTGACATAAGAGACCATGATTATGTCACATAATAAATAGGATCCTTTCAGAATTCAAGTTCTTTATTTTCACAAAAATTTACATTTTATCTCTTTTGTTAAAAATATGGCTTGTCCTACAAAAATTCTAGATGCCTTCTCAAAGCTATCCTCCTTGTGACTCCAACCCAACAAAGTAGAAATCGGCCAAATATTTAGTAAAACCTTTGCATATCCTTGCAGCAACATCCACAAATTAGATTTTTTATTTTATTTTATTTTATTTTATTTTATTTTATTTTATTTTATTTTATTTTATTTTATTATTTTTTATTTTATTTTTTTCCCAAAAATATCTTCCAGCATGAGATCCAAAATGGTATCATAGTTTAAAACTCATAATTTTTAGGTACTTCTTTTCTGTACCCCTTATGCATGTTAAACACCTGTTTTTGTTTTTACCTTGGGAGGAAAAATAAAGTTTTTTGTCTTTAATCTGTCATACCATATAGTCTGGTATCTGGGTAGTTATTGACAGCAAGAGTAAGATTAGATTGACAGTTTTACAGTGTTAAAAATGTGGATCATGAAGAAGAGCCATGGTGGGTCAGCCTTGGATAAGGTTCTGTCCAATCTGTCCCTTCGTTAATACAGGGAGGTAAAATAGGACAAAAAAAGTTAATGAGTCAAGATGAATAGAGAGCTATCACTTACCAGTTGCAGTTACAGGCAAAGCAGACTTAACTTGGGGAAAAAATTAAATTATTACAAAGTAAAGTACAGTGGTGAGAAACAAAGAAACCGTCTCCCCATCGCTGATTCCCAGGCCCAATTTCATTCTTTACTTCCACCCCCTTTTCCCTGGAACAGCACAGGGGAGTAGCATTATAAAAATTGGAATATATGAAGAAGTTAGTTGGGATAGCTGTCAGTTTAATTAGCCACATGACTCTGATATCTGTCCTCTGTTGTGCTGCATTAGCTTTTTACTAATAAGAGTTTGGCCAAGCATCTGCTGTTGTCAGAGTAGAAAGAAAATTTCCTACATCTTTAATGAAGCATAGAATGGTGTCTGAATTCTGACTAACAGAAATCGGGTTACATTTTAAGAGGACTCTGCTTTCTATAGATTTTCCTCATGTTAAAAAACAAACAAACAACAAAACAAACAAACAAAAACAACTCAAGAACAAACAAGTTGTTGCTATTTAGTCTGCACAATACAAATAGTGTTTTCCAAGTTTTTTACTTCAAGCACCTAATGGATCCTTGTGTCTAGTTAGTTGGACTTTCAAAGCAAAACACATCCCATCACAAACCATTGTCTGAAATTGATAAAGAAGTAGGGAGAACTGTGGTCCTTTGAGAGAACCTTACAGAGAAGGTGTCAAATGAATTACAGACAAATGAAGCTATAGCAATTTATGAACAAACTGACTGTCAGATTGAACTATTTTAATGTTGTGTTCTATTCAATTAGATTTAGCAATTCCAAAAATAGATGTTTGTCAAGTTTTTTTTGTTTTGTTTTTTTTTTTTTGTTTTGTTTTTTATTATCATTTCTCTAGAGACAAACTAATATGTAAAGTTTGTTTGAATTATAAACAAATAAAGACCTGTGTCCCTAATTTAGTATGCATAGGTCACTCTAAAAGTAATGCCTCCTATTTATTTCTATGGAAACTACAGCGCTTAATACTCATTTTCAGGTCAGACACCATTCAGTCAGACTGCCCCTCTACTGCCATATGTTGCACGGCAACAAAATGTAATGGAATATTGGTGGGAAGGTTCAGCATCTACTACCATACAATGAACATCCAGTTCAACGTTGTGGACAACATAATGAAACATAAGGCATTACTTTCAGAGCAGCTCTTGAGCATTATTGCACACTGAGATATTTCCTTTTTACAAAATGACATCTATTTTGCCACAAGATGACAATAAGCTGCTTGCTAAAATGGACTGCATTTATCTGCTGCTTGTGAGAGAATGAAAAAACTTTATTTACCTAAGGATTTGACCTATAAAATCTTAATCTTCCTTTAAGATGTTATTACACAATTTCCTTTGTTAAACAGTTTCCTTGCAGAACCCGTCAGATTTATTTTTTTCCAACCCCTTTTTAGTACTTAGAGCCATTCCGTTTAATGTCTAACTTTTAAAAAATGTGAAATAAAAAAAGCAATATCATTTGATTCATAAATACAGGAGTGAAAACGATGAAGCTTAGATTAATTCAGCACTTACTAAGTAATGCCATTTCAGAAGATCTTGAATTTAAACTAACTGATTATTTCTGGTTAAATTAAAAATAAAAGCAACAGTTTATTTGCAATAGCTGAAAATAAAATGATACACATTTTTGAAGGATATTGACATTTATTACACTGACATCTGCAAAAACATATATCCATATCCGCTGTATTTACACCTCGTGGTTACTATTCTTAGTCAAGATACCAGATAGATAGGCAGAAAGTCAATGCAAGCAGGAATGACTATGTATCCTGGCCAAGAGTACGCCCAAAGGGCTTATTTATGTTGCAGCACTTGATGTAGTGAATATTTAATAGACTTGAATATGGAATAAATTCAGGAGGAGATACTGAGAATACCACATAAGATTATAGTAAACTGCAGGGAGTTGATTATTGTGGGTTCAAAGCTTTTCAGAAATAAGCAAGATTTGAATTCTTCTGTCAGTTCTATGGATTGTTTTTTGTTTTTTGTTTTTTCTTTTTTCTTTATTTTTTGACATAAAATATTTTAAAATTATCAAAAGAGCTTTGAAAAGTATTTTCAAAATATGTCTTTTTCTTGGGCTGAGAATGTGCTACTTACATTTTTGTTTGTTTGTTTGTTTGTTCCTGCAATGAGAGGTGATATATATGAAATAAAAGGAGATAATGTTGAGATTTGGAGCCATAATATTTTGGTGCATATTAAAATGAATGGGAAGTATTGCTGTGCTTGTCACTTGAGAAACTTCTTCCAATTTAAATTAATATATAGTTCCTGGCATTCTTCTGCAGCTTAATTGCACTGTAAACACTCTGCTTTCTAATGAAGGAATTATTGAACTGTAAGGCTATCAGAACCATTATTTATTTTGATAAACAGAGAAGTAAACTATTAAGGAAAATAAAAATGTTACATATGTAAGGTAATGAAGGAATTTAGGATATCAGTTCTATTCCATTTAGTTTGAAACAGACCTGGAACGTAGGGGTAGAAAAATATAGTTAAATTTTTGAGGCTGTTCTGTCCCAGGCATACCAGTCCTGCTGGAACAATGGCTCAAGTCCAAGTGTTATATCCTAAATATGCTTCTGTATTCAGCCTATTTAGGAAAAATATCAACAAAATTCCAGCTATTTCACATTCAGTATAATCCTTCCCTGGAGCTCTGCAATGAGCTCACAATTATAATTGTAAATTTCTAAATGGAAAGTTTTACATGGTAAGATATACATTATGTTTGGGGACAGAGATCCTGAAGTCAAGCTTTAATTGTTTCTTACCTAAAGAGGAATGGGACAAAATAGCAAACAACAATCATAACAACAAAATATTCTATATCAGGAAAACTTAAACCAGAGACAGCAGTAAACAGACCTACGGAAATGTAATGCACTCACTCCTAAAAATGTACTTTGTTCTAAAATGTAAATGAAATGTGCTTCGTTTCACTGTTCAATGCTGCTGTGTAAATTTGCATATTATCTCCTTCTCCCTTTTCAGCATCCTCGACCAACAGCTGTGACTTGTCAAAACTTGCCAGCACAAGGGAAAAAGAAAATGAAGGGGCATATTGGAAACTGTGTCAGCTTATCTTTTGCTTTCAGTAAAATGTAATTGCTGAAGATGCCATTAAGAGGTGTCTAAAAAAATGTGTTAAGGCTGCTTAATTTTATTTTATTTTTTTCCTTCTCTGACTTTAATAGCAGTGTATGATACCTGGGAAGGGCAGATGAGAGAGAATAGAATGCCTGGTGAACTATTCTCACAAGTTGACTCCCTGTGATGGAGGGCTGCTGAAGATGATATCTTTGCAATGGTTTTGACAGAGTCCTTCATCACAGGTGTTTTGCAGTGGCCTTTGTATTCCTACTTGTGAATCCTTTTATCAGACCCTCTCCTTTCTGATGCTTGTTCATGCTCTTGAGATGTCACACTGCACAGCAGAGAGCTCAGGGCTTCTTTCTTAATGCAGAGTGGGATAAAGAAAGTTTGTAAGTACAAGAAAATCCCTGTAATTAATCCCATGTCATTGCTACTGAAATTATGCTATGAAAAATATCATGTATTGGTGGAGAAATGACAAGCCTCAGAAGATGCATTTGCAGCCAAAGAGGCCAAAAGTGTTCTGGGAAACATCAACAGAGCTGTGGCCCGCAGGGAGAGGGAGGTAACTGTCCCCCTCTTCTCTGGCCTCATGAGTCCCCATCTGGAGAACTGAGTCCAGGCCTGCACAAGAAATATGTGGAGCTGTTGGAGTGGGTCAAGAGGAGTTTCACAAAGATGATTAGAGGGCTGGAGTGCCTCTCCTATAAAGACTGACTAAAGCAGTAGAGCTTGTCTGGCCTGGAGAAGAGAAGGCTTATTGCAGCCTTCCAATTCTTAAAAGAAGTTAATGAACTGGAGCAAAATTGAATTTATATGTTCTGAAAGTAATAAGATAAGGGGGTATGGCTTTAAACTAAAATTGAGGAGATTTATACCAGATGTTAGTGGCAAATTTTTCACTGAGAGGTGCTGGAGTAGGCTACCCAGAGAGGCTGTGGGTGCCCCATCTGTAGGGGTGTACAAGGCCACATTGAGGGGGGCTTGGCAACATGATCTAGTGCCTGCTTCTGTGGTTGGAAACCTTGTCTGCAGCTGCAGAGTTGGAACTAGATGATCTTTGAGGTCCCTTCTTATCTGAGCCAATCTGTGATTTGGTAGATTGAAATCTGAACCTCAGATTGTTCATAAAGCTCCAGCTCTTTTTTTGGGTCTTGTCATTAGGTAGGAAATAAAGATGGTCATAAAGCAATGTAACAGAAGGCTTCTCTCATTGCTTTCTTGTGTTTTATGGAGTTTATAATAGGATTCAGAGACTGCAATATCCTTGTGAGCTGCATGAGAGCTCAGTTTCTCTAAGACTTCTTGTGTGGCCCCAGAGGTGAGTCCCTACTCATCATCGTATCTGGTAATATTGGGATTTGAGTGCATTACTCTCATGTATTAGAAGTAATAGATTAGAGTGTAAGAGTATACCAATGAGTACACTCTACAGAGACAGCCATGCCTGCTGTGCTGCTGTAGGTAACCTGCTTTAGCAGGGAGGTTGAACTTGATGATCTCCAGAGGTCCCTTTCATCCTCTAGGGTTCTTTGACTCTGTTTCTGATACACGGTATCTTCTGTTATCACTACAGCCTTGAATTTCAAATAGAAAAGGTCCATAATTTGTAGGATTCAGATACAAATGGGAATACTCTGACAGGAGGGCTGGAAAATCAAACTCCTTGTATGACACTTCTGCAGTATAAGAAGAAATTTAGCATGTTGCTTTCTTACTGTTAAGGAAAAAGGAGAACTGAAAAATAAAAATAAAAATAATGGGCAAAGGAAAGATGTAAGCTGTAATGGAAATCTCCCTTACGCTGCAGATGACAACTCTCTGTGGAAGTTAGGATGTCAACAGAGTGGTTAGAAATGAGGTCTCCGGCCTGCCATGGGGTGATTTATGGAATGCAGGTTTATCAGATTGCAGAACAGAAATGGGCTGAGCTGCACTAAATTATCTGGTGTTTTCTGACAAGTCGATCAGGATTCTTTGTGTTTCCTGGCTGGCCTTATTAAGTTTCTATAATTATCATTTTATTGATAAAGTGCTGCCCTTGGTGAGACTCAGGGGATGCTGCATAATTTTAATAACACTAGGTGAATGTAAGATAATATACTAACAGAACAAAACTTGTCTTACAGAAAGAAAAGGGATAGTAGCAGGGATTCCTTCCTAATACTAGAATTGAAGAGGGATTACCCTCCTGGCAGTGAAAAATTCATCCCTTCAATAGGGATATATTTTATAAACTAGCTTTTCTCTCACTGGAACAGCTGAGGATCTGTTGTCAACCCACCTAAGTACTAATGTTCACCTCCTGTCTCTCTCAATTCTTTTGTGACAAATCCACACTCTGAGTTCTGCAACTGCAGATCTTGAGTTAGATTTCTAAAATTAGGAAAAATAACCACATAACCAAACTATGATGTTAAACTCTTTTCAGTGAAAACAAACCAAATCAAAACATTACATTCTCACCCAGAATCAAATGCAGGAATACAGTACAGAGACCTAGAGCCACAGAGCAATTTAGGCATACAACTATTTATCTGCCAAAAACAATCAGATTGAAGAGGATAGATGAAATACCTTCACTGAAGAGACCTAGGTGTTGTGATACTCAGTGATGCAAAGGGGAAGATGGAAGTGCCAAGGTCAACAGGCATTCATAATGATGGATTAAATGTATACTCTCCCCATGCAGAGGGAAGAGTTAGGTTTGTACTAGCTCAAGGATATATAAATTCACCATCAGGAGTAATTTCAAAGACATCTGCCCTCAGTGTGAGATCATCTATCTCTAGAAAATCACATTAATGTATATCTTTCAGAGTGCAGGTATTTCTCATACTTAGGAATCTGCCTGTGAGAAGATTAACATTCTCCAAATTGCTTCTGTACAATTTACCCAGTTATTATCTAAATAAATATTACATAATTCTTCTATTTCAGAGTCAGGCATGATCCTTGTTTTCCTGTTACTAAGTAGTGAGATGTGAAAGATGAGAGCTAAACTAGCACCTTGGCAAGATACAGATACTCAATCACATCATTTATGTGCCTGAACTTGTTAGACAAAGTTTTCTTTGAAGATGATACAGGATGCTTAATTCTGTGTATTTAGGATCCCAATCACTCTACACAAAGTCAGCATTGGGTTGTTAATGGGAAGGCTGTGGTAGTCTGAAAAAGGTCTTTAAATAGCGTAGCCAGGAAGGCAAAGAGGGATACTCTCATTCATTTTAATGTTGATTGAGTCCATATAATTATGCAAAATCTTTTTGTTTCTGTGAGATCACTTGCACTGAATAAAATAAATATTTATTGCCACTTTCAGCTTCTGAGTAATGCTGTCATTCTTCTTTTAATTACTTCTTAGTTTTAAATAATTATGTGTATCACCTACTAGTCGGCTTCCATGCTGCTTCCCATTTCATGTGAAATATCTGTAACTGATTTTGCATTATAAAATATTTGTAGGGAAAATACTAGGAAACTTTTGAAAATTAGAAAGGCAAAAGTCCTGCAAGAACTTCACCTGACCATCACTGTTAAAGATAATAAAAAATGTTTTTTACAAACATATTAACAGCAAGATGATGGCAAAGGAGTATCTTCCACCTTTAGTGGCTGTGGCTAGGAACATTATCACTGAGTGTGAGGAAAAGGATGAAAAAGAGCCAGCAGAAAGCCCAGGAGACCAAGAAGGCCATCAGCATCCTGACTTGTATCAGACATAGTGTTGCCAGCAGGGGCAGGGAGGTGATTGTCACTCTGTACTCAGCTCTGATGTGGCCACTCCTCAAGGAAAATGTTTAGTTTTGGGTCCCTTACTACAAGAAAGAAACAGAGGCCCTGGAGCATGTCCAGATAAGGGCAAACAAATCTGTCCGTAACACAGTTCTTATGAGAAGCACAGAAGGGAGCCTTTTTTTTCTGGGTAGCCGTGATGGGACTAGAAGTAATGGCCTTAAGTTTCTTCATGAGAGGTTCAGTTTGGATATTAGGAAAAAATTATCAGAAAGATTGCTGAGGCATTGGAACAGGCTGCATAGAGGTGGTGGGGGTGGTGTGGAGACACCATCCATGATGGTTTTCAAGAAAAAGGTAGATATGGCACTTAAGGACATGGTTTAGAGTGTCATAGGCATGGCTTGTTGGTTGGACTAGATGACCTTATTGATCTCTCCAAACTTAATGATTCAGTGATTCTATGAAAATATGAAAATATTTGTATGCAATTTCTTGGGATAAAATTACTACTTACTACAACATCTTCCTAGATATATACCTGAAAGCATGTAACTGGATCCTAACTGGAAATCAAAATGAGTTCCACATGGAATAAATAAATAAATAAATAAGTAATATTAATCAATGAATAACAAAAAACCTTTATTTCAGAGTGTAAAGGTAGACATTCAGAGGTGCAGTCTGTGTATGAATCACCTCTGCATTCTGTCTAGATCTAGTCAGCTCTGACAGTAGACTGTGAGTAGAACCCATCCCATTACAGTGCCTGTTTAGGACGAAGTTGCATTTCTGTAGAGCTTCTTCAGCCCTTGGTTCCAAAAATTGCTACTCTGCCAGCAGCAAAGGGGACCAGGGATCAGATATTCAGGAATGGCTGTTAACAGCAACTGCTGTGAACATTTCAGAAAAGAAACTGTCCAACCCACTCACCCTTTGTGAAACTCTTCTTTGTGTAGGCTCCCAGTGTTTGATGTCTGACAAAGGTACTGTAGCATAGTCACATGAAACATGGTAACTGCTGGCAATCCATGCAAACAACTTCTTGTTTCCACAGCAGGGAGGCTTGTATTTATTTACTTTACTTGTACAAATATCTCTTGATGATATAAGTGGTTTGCTGCATGGACTGTAAAATGTTTTTTACATTTACTAGGATGGACATCAAATTTTCATTCACACGGTTGCTGACTTCAGTCTATTTCATACATCTCTCTATCTACCTAAATATCTCTATGTACATAAAAATATACATGTACCCAGGAGCAAGCAACTCTCTATATAAACGTGTGTATATGTTCAAAATTATCAAATCAGAATAAACTCTAAATAGTGGCTCAGGAATTTAGTAATAAATCTACTGCTGCTTTTCAGAATGCTATTTGTGTGCTAATGGAAGTAGAAAGACACAAGCTACGAGCATAAGTGAGATCCCAAATGTAATCTCACCCCATTAAAAAGTAATAAGAGAAAAGTTGTGAATGACTCATAAACAATGGCTTGTTTAGCACTAGGCTTGTCCTCTTCAAGAAACATTATACAAAACTAGTAGCATAAAAATGCAAGGTTACTTGCTACTGGAGAATATTGTTGAATCTGTGTCTTTTCATCCCTAATATTCATGTAGTAGGGAAACAGATATTACTTTAGGTTTTACTGTTTAAAAGTTCACTTGTTTTTTTTGTTTTTTGTTTTTTTTTTCAATATATATTTTTCTGCCCAAGGAAATCAGTGATGATCAGTGTTACAAGCCCTTAATATAAACAAAAGGGCACACACGTCTACAAATACATGTACACATTCACAAACATGGTCTCCATAGATATATGTATGTGTTCATATTGTATATGTATGTTCAAATGCTTATATTTTACTCAAAAATATGACAACATAAATATTAATAACATCTTTATTTCCCAAATAAAACCATATTTTTAAGATCAGTGTACAGAACTGGTATTTTGGCCTTATATTGGAGATGTCAAATAAAAGCATATTTGGAAAGATTTTTAGGGCAGCATCATTCCACTTGCTGCTCAGTACCTGTATTCAGAAATGAAAGATGATACACAATGAACACGCCAGATGGAAAATACATTTGTAGGGGGGAGAGGCTTGGTGTTTTGCCACTATGTGGAGTACATTAGGCAGTACAGCAAGCCAGTAAAATAATGATGTGGAAAAAAATTAAAGGTTACAGAAATAAAATTCAGAAGAATGGTGATCTTTGTATGGAACAGAAGGCAAGGAAATATTCCAGATACAGAGGGAAGCCAGAAATGAAAAGAAAAATTATTTTCCAGATTCCAGCTGCATATGAAAAATAGGAAAAATACATGAGAAGGCTCTGTGACTAAGTAGAATGGGCTGCTAAGTACAGAGGACACCAAGAAAAATAAAAAGATTTCAAAAAGAAAAATCATAAAACAAAAAAAGGGAAATCCTAATGGAAGAAGAGAATGAAGGGCAACCCATTTTCAAATCAATAATCAAAATTAAAATATTGGATATAAGTAAAAAGTTTGTTAGAGTAAGGGTAAAGAAGCACTGGAACAGGTTGCCCAGGGATGTGTTGGATGCCCCAACCCTGAGGACACTCAAAGTGAGACTGGATGGGGCTCTGAGAAACCTAATCTACCTGTAGGTGTGCAGTTAATTGCAGGGGACAGGAATTAGATGACCTTTAGAGGTTTCTCTCAACTCAAATAATTTTACGATTCTATGAAATTAAAATCTAAGGTAACCATGGAATCTCCATATATCAAGTCACAAATCGAGTCTTGGTTGCAACATGGTTTCAGGTGCTTTACAAGTTTTCTGTTCACTGAAATAAAGCACTCTTCATTCCTTTAGATAAAATCTAATTTTTTTTTTATTCCTCTTTATGGACTGTGGAGGCCATAGGGATTATGAATGAGCAAGATCTTTCTTTGGGAGGGAAAAACAGCACTCAGTTCAGAGAAGTTTATTTCACAGCATTGAGAGAAAAGCTAGAGGAAATGAGAGTTATTCATATTATAAGATACATGATGCTCATTTATGAAACATAGCCTAGGCAATACAGGGTGATAGATTTGGAAGAAACCTTTAAAGATCATCTAGTCCAAACCCTTGGCAATGAACAGGACATCTACAGGTAGATCAGGGTGCTCAGTGCTCCATACAGATCCAACTGGAGGCACAGTTGTGATCTACAGAAGCTGAAGACCTTATCTTTAATCCCTAATGTGTTTCTGAAAGCTACACTGGGATTCTCTGAGCCTTTCCTACCCACAGTTCTGTGAATTAGTCTCCAAAGACTTACTGAACTTCATGCACAATAGTCTTTATCTAAGATTTTTTTATTATGTTGGAGTTGAATTTGCAACTCCTAGCATTGTTTATGCGATGATGCTGCTACTTGGTCTTAGAATTGCAAATTTCCTAGTTATGGGAATCAGCAAGTAAGAAGCATTTCTCTTGTGGGCAAACCTTAAGACACGAGCATAATGGAAGAAAATGTCACCACAGGCATCTTGGTGAAATGCCAAAGTAAACTACTAGCTGATAAGTGGAAGATTTCATTCAATGAGCATTTGGCCTGAGGCTTCATCAGACAGATTCATTGAATATTTGAATCAATAAATGCCCAACTATCCATCACAGTCCTGAAGCATGGTATATTTATCATAATATATAATGGTTGTTTAATGAAGAATATCATCAGAATTTTTAATAATAAAATAATGATTAGTGGATGCTTCCTCCTTTCCCACTCCTGTAGCATATTGTTTCAAGTCATAAATACCTGACCTAAATCTTCCTCTCCTCCTCTCTAGGGAGGAGACTAGACTGATGCTGCTAGGGTGATAGTGGTAAGAAATAGGTCAGGTTCAAATGCAATTGTTCTGTCTGACACTTTTACTGACACAGAGGAGTTACATGAAGCATTCACATTTCTGAGTCCCCTGTTGCTATTGGTATCCACCTGTGTCTACCAGACACGGTCTTTTTCTAAAGCATCTCTTTCAAATGACTGGACAGGACAGCATTCTTTTCGTTTTATTCCTTCCTTCTTTCTTTTTTTTTTTTTTTTTCTTTTTTTTTTTTTTTTCCAAATACCTACCACATTGTTCAGTGAAACTAATCAACAGAACAAGATATTGCTGGGTTAAATTTACAATTATTTCTTTTTACAATTGTTCTATGAAAATTTATCAATAAGATTTTATTTATTTATTTATTTTTAAATGGGAAATCAAAAGTTCAATTAAAAATTGTTTCATTACAAAATGTCTTTGTCAAATCATAAGCATTCATGAGAGAAGGGAAAATACAGAGAAGGATAACTTCTAAAAGGAGAGGGTGAATTCCCTCATCCCCTGCAGCATGTGGTATTGTGGTATTGTGGCATGTGGAGGATTTCAAAGAGTCTCCAAAGTGTTTTCTTTCAGAAGAAGCTCCGCAGTTGAACCAGACATCAAAAAAAGACCTTCTGCCACCTGTTTCTTATAAATTTGAGATGCATAGGTGGTGGTGTTTGACAGGTCACAGCTTCCACACACCGAGCACTGAGTAACAGGGATGTTAAATAAAATACTCTGCCCTGGAATGGGAATGGGCGAACAGCCAGATCACAATCTATCATAGTAAGGCACAAATTTTGCCATTGCTGGGTCAAAGATTCAGTTGTTTGTCAAATAGCATTATAAACCAAAAGGGCTGTTTTAAAAAGGAGAGCTGGATGAAAATAGTCACTGGAAAATGTGAAAACACAACTATTTCACAGTAGGATTTAGGCAACCAGCTGTTACAGGCTTTTTTGATAGTCTCAGATTAAAATGGACACATGACCATAAAATATTAATTTAATTCAGTGTTGTTTCTGGGCAAGAATATAGGTAGCAGCTTTGTAGGTGTTGATATATGTGAAAGAGTCCATGAGACACAGTCAGAATCAAGCCCAAGAGCAATACTGCCACGAACAAAGGAGTTATAGAATGATCACTCCCAACCATGCATATAGATCCACTAACAAAATTCAAAACCTTGAAATCGTATCAAGCAGATGCAAACAAAGCCCAGTGCTGGCTGTGTTTCTTGCTGATTCTCTTGCTTTGTTTTGTGTTTTGGTTGATTCAAAGAACCACTTTTCTTTAACATCTGCTGCCTGCCTGTAAATGATGAACTAGATTCCAGACACAATTTCTGCAGGTAACCAGCTGTGATACCCTGCAGTGATTCATAATACCAAAGTGTTTATGGAGATTTTTGAATTTACATGTTTATGAAGTTTACAGTGTGACATGAGAGGAAATAATTTAATTGATGTTGTTTATTTTGCTGCAACTATAGCTCTGCAGTGCTCAGTACAGTAGAAAAAAATAGTGTATGCACCTCACTGCATGGTTGCAAAGGTATGGTCAAGAGGACAAATCTTGGGGACAGAGAATTGTGTGCTATCAAGAAGAGGAGTGAACATTTGACTAAATTATATTGTGTTGCAATGTCAGACATCCATAATGTAATGTAATTTAGTAGAAGACTTTAAACTGTTCAAAAATGACAGGTAATCGGTTAGGGAATGGTTATCACTTGTTTTTTATTGAATTAAGTATCCTTCTGGAAGTCAAACATTGAATGCAGAAGTATCTTGCTGCATGTAACAGAACAGAAATGGGCTTAAGTGAGATGTTCCCAAAGCAAATTGTGGTAGGATTTTTGTGTAATTCAAAAGCTCCTCATCCTGACTGGGAAATATGCTGAGAGGATGCATCTGTTGCTATGTGTTCAATACTAATTGATATGAAGGACTGTGTTTTGGCACAGAGTGCATGGAATAGGTTCAATATGGTTGTTAATGAAGTTGGGGCTGGCCCTAGGCTTTCCATCAGTTTGTACATCAACACTCAACATGTGAAAATAACTGAGCAGTCTTCAAAGTGTCATTCTGCTCTTGATCTTTTCATGGAAAATGTGTATTTAGAGGAATTTGGGAATTCTGAACTGAATCACTGTCTCCAAATCTTGCCTTAAGTCCTTTAATAGTAGGTTTGGAAACATAAGCAACCAGCCTTCCTGGAAAAATGAAGGAGAAAACAATTTGAAAGAGGAGATGACCCAGTTTGGTTGTTGTTTTCTTTCCATCCTTTCATTTCTCTTGGCCTTTGGTGCTGCCTTTTCCATCTGAACACACAGGTTTTGAGCTTGCAGTGAGAGAAGATCTGTAATCATACCAATAACCATCTTTATAATCAGATTAGATTAAAAAAACAAAACAAAAACAAAACAAAACAAAAAAAGCAAAATGAAACAAACAAACAAAAAACCAAAAAACAAACAAAACAAAACAAACAAACAAACAACAACAAAAAACAACAACAAGAGAGAGAGAGAAGGAAAAAAAACCCAAAAACTGTCAGGTCCTGTTATCTGATTGCACAGGCACTACGGCATGGCTTGCATCCATATGCTAATGTCTCGTCTTCCAGAAGAAGATGTCTGCTTTCACGAGCATTCTCTGTCCTGCACTTGCCCCAGTGCCTGGAAACATGTAGGAAAGATCTGTGAGATCTGGTGCTGCACAGAATTGGGATGGAAACTTGCAAACAATTAATTTATTGATATGGTTTATGATGGAATAATGCCTTGGCACCCATCCAAATAGACATCCTGATGCAACAATGAACAAATCTGCAGTAAGGCAGACAGAAATCACAGCTCTAGACATTATAAAACCTAGTTTTCTCTAAGCAGCCAAGCATTTCAGACGAAGATTTGTGCTAATCAATTGCATCCACTTGCTGTTCAAATGATAGGGTTGGTAAACATTCCTCTGTCTAGCCAGTTTTCAAATAAAGATGGAAATGGAGCAGTTAAAGGACCAAAATGAAAAGGAAAAGAAAATACATATGAAATTATCATTTCAAAAAACAGTTGCGAATTAGGATTATAGAACATAAGAAAACTCATGGGATTAATAATATGTTAAAAATAATTAAAAGAATAACAAACACTAAAGGAAAAAAATAAACAGGAAAAATAGCCTTTTAATTTTATTTTTTTTTAACTAGGAAAATAAATAGCAATTATATCTAGATCAGTCTAATCACAGGTAGATATTATCTTAATTTTTACCAATATTTATTTTTTAAAACAGCACTATCTCTTCTGTACTCCAGTCCTAAACTATGCTAGCTAAAGTATAATGTTAAAACCACTTAAAATCATTCTGGCCTGTACTTCATGCTTAGAGGAAAACTGTATAGAATTTATTGAGAGATTTTAAGCATTCAATATGTTGTTTTTTGTTTAAACCAATCGCCTAGCATTTAATAGACAATTAGATCCCAGCTATTGAAGTCCACAGGATGACTCAGACATTCTACAAATAATAAACATTTTCTCTATTAAGAATATTAGATTTTTAGAGTAATTGATTAAGTCACAATTAAATGCTAAAGTACTTTCCCACCAGGGTACAAACAATTAACACAAGCCCAATTCTTCATTGCCTGGCATCTTGTGCAGAGAGAAAGAATAATGCTTGTGATATGGTATCATTGTGCATTATATTTGCTATGTATTGTGCATTAGTGCTGAGACCACACAGTACCCTTTCCTCATTTTTTTTTCTCTCTTCTTAAACATTAAATTTTCAGAGTCTCTAATAGCTCCTCTCACATGATGCTCCATCAATCCCTTTATCATTTGGGTTGTGCCTCAGTGTTGTTATTTCTTTTTTAAATAGTTTATTGATGTCCTTTTCATGATATGGGAACTGAACTACACTCTCTACTTGGCTGCTAGCTAAAGTAATGAAGGAAATGCTGGGCACAATCCTTCAGATCACATTCAAGTATCTCCTATTAAGCCTTTTTGATGGCATGCTCGAAGGAAACTTTTGGGGCTTTCACTGCATTGGCCTGAATATGAAACCTGTGGACATCAGTAAGAAGTTAAAGACGAGCTGAAGCTGAATTGTAGCTCTGAGTTGTAATTCCAGACAAAGAACACATTTCTATTAGATCATGTACTGGGAGAAAAAAAAAGGCTGGCTTTTCAAATACTCAAACCTTTTCAGTCCCTTCAAATATCTCTGGCTGTACATTTGTTTTATTAATGATATAGAATCACAAAATGAATGAATTTTGGCAGGCACCTCTGTAGACTATCTTGTCCAACTCTCTACTCACAGCAAGGTTGGCTGGAGCAGATTGTTCAAGGTCATGTCCAGTTGGGTTTTGACTATTTGTGAGAAGGGAGACACTGTCACCTCTCCAGGCAATCTATTTGACTACCTGTACGATGAGAATCTTTTTCCTTATGTTTTCAAGTCTATCTGTATTCCTCCTGGATCTCCTGGCTTGGATTCCACTTTGAGATAAGTCAATTAACTTTAGTTTGGGCTGAAACAAGGCAACAATTCTTCATGCTGTGCCTGCCTCACTCATGTCCTGTCTGCAACATGAATTGCATCATGCATCACAAAGCAAAACATTTAGTTAGGTTACTCTTGCTGTGTGCTAATTATACATTCGGTACAACCACCCATAGAAAGGATCTTTCTTTGGAAAGTAGTGGATAAGATTAGTATAACAGTATTCCTTATATAAGAATATTACTAACTTATTAAGGATATAGTTTCTTAATATAATACATTTCTTAACATACTATAAAAATTTTCCTTCTGACTTTTGCATTGCAGTGATACAGGCAAAAAAACAGTTTTTCAATGAAAATGATTATAGAAATCTAAAACATCTCCCCAGAAAGTCATTGTGATTGCAAAGAAAAATAGAAACAATTTAAGACTCAAATAAACAAAATAAAACCTGAACTTATTAAAAAAAAAATCAGAAGATCGCTATAACAGTTTGCTAGCTGATATCATTGCAAGAAAATTTGCTTCTCCAAGAATTCTGACTTCTCTAAAGAGGTCTTAGAAACAATATTCTCAGATCCAATTTATTCCCTTCAACTTGAAAAAAAAAAAAAAAAAAAAAAAAAAGAAAAAAAAAAAGAAAAAAGAAAAAAAAGAAAAAGAAAAAAGAAAAAAGAAAAAGATTATCTCCAGAGTTGTAGATATGCTTCTTGAAGATGAACTGTAATAATTGTTCTTCGAGCTTAGTTCTGATAAATATGCCAGTAAGTTTTATTATAATATTAGTAAAGAGATTTTTTTAACTGAATAATCCCTTCCAAAAACATAACTTTATCTATTGATTATGACACTCAAATTTCACTTGTTTTTTTTACCAAATTTCTTATTTAATACAATTTTAAAATAGAGATAAAAAATCTCTAGCCAGAAGCTACTTGCTCAGAAGGCAACATACTACCATGGCAATTTGGATGCCTTGAATACCTTTACATGCATTTGAGACAGGCAGCTCTACCAGATCATCTGCAGACCTGCAGGGATGTCAGCCCACCATCCCACCATAGAGCAACAACTGAGCTGAAATATTTTGAGATTAATGTAATAAATGTTTAAGTCAGGACTGCATATATAACCTCCCTAGGGATGAGATATGGGACCAAATACAGAACTTGGGTGAATTAAAATAACAACAACAACAACAAAACAGTAACAAAACCAAAACCAAAACAAACAAAAAATGTTAGATTTTGCATGATGAGACACGTTTTTTTTTTTATAGCTTCCAGAAGACTGTAGACACTACATATAGGAGACCATGCAGGTGTTACCCAGCTCTGTTTTCCTTCCCATCTGTAGACTGTGGTTATGCTCCTGAAGGATTTACAAAATTTTGCAAACTTGATTCTTAGATGACAAGAGGATCCAAGCCTCCAGTTTAGAGCTTTTGAACTGGTGTTGAATGCTTACTGCAATATCTGGAATTTCTAACATGGAATGGAGCATCACATTTCTATTTAACGCACAGGTGAGCCACGTGGCCTATATTTCTCCTGCTGTGTGAGTGCAGTGTGACAGCCATTTCTCATAAGCAAAATTGGTATGAAACAAAAAAAACCAAACAGTTTCACAAAGAATGAACCAAGCAAAACACAACAACAACAACAATAAAAAGTTCTACTGGAATTAAAATACTAATTAGGTTTCTGCATTACACAGAGCTATGATAAAAGACATAAAGTCAGGGTTGAAGAAGACTGTGTGAGAAAAGGGATGCTTTAAGTAGATGCATTTACAGTAAGACAGAAAAAGAAAAAAAAAAAAAATAAAAGCTAGATAAAGAATAGACAGCAGTTTGGTGCCATAGGGGGGTAAAAATGCATTTCAGAAAGAGAATCTTCCTTTTATTTATTTATTTATTTTTTCTGTTTCACCTTAGAAAAGCAGTTCACACTGAATCACTACACCATTTATTTGCAAGCTGTATCATGTCAATCTTTATGTTATTTCATTTTGCTTTTTAGTGGAAAATTAAAAAATGCTATTTTGGTAGGATTGAGGACAATGTAATAATCCTGCTCAAGAAACATGTCCCTTTGCCACAACTTGCCTGTGAATTCAGAAGACCTATTGAGCTGTCACGTATGTATCTCATGGTGAAAAAGTTGTTTTATTCAGAACAGTGATAATGTCTTTACATATATAGATGAATATAGAGGGTATATACATATGTAAACAGTCATCATGTGGAAGGAAGCAGACTGGAAAGAATGAAAGAGTAGAAATAAATTTTTAGGAAGAGAATTTATATCTAGTTGCGAGAAACAGAAATCTTACTGTTGCTACATCAGGGGGAAAAAAACTATTATTTAATATTTCTATTCAAGCCCAATATAGATACAAAATAATTAATCCAAGCAGAGAAAACTTCTCATATCTTTCCTTTTATGCCTCCAACTTCTGTGTATATGAAACAACTTTGTTTCATTATCATGTGCTTTTCAACCCGAAGAAAAAAAACCAAAAACAACAAAAAACAACCACCCTTTACCTGTGATATTTCTGTTGCAGTCTAGATTAATTCTATTCATTTTTTAAAAAGGATCAATTCATGATATTTAGTAACCTCCACAAGCTTGGCTGAGTCAGATAAGCTTCAGATAAACATCTGACCTTTACAGAGTTTATCCGAAGTGATGAGAAGCTATTGAAGTGCACCTAGCACTAATTCTCCACTTGTTCCAAGTGGGAAAGTTTCATTGATGTTAATGGAGTCTTTGTGCTGTAAGGAAGAGGAGATCATCCAACAGATATTCACACAAAAGAGAAGTTAACAGCAGAATATGAATCAACAAGAAGATAGTGCCAGAAAATTTACTCTTGCAGAGTGTCAGGGAGTTTGCTTTTTAAAATAGCAATATTACTTCATAAAACTAAATTGAATAAATTACCAACAGAAAGTGAACTTTTGCTTTCAGCATATAGCTTAGCTTTAGTACCGCTTCCTTGTATGTGCACTTGCAAGATATAAAAGACGGAAAGAATTTTTAATCACCAAAACAATTTGGACGATTTATACAAATTGATTTAGTGGAGTTAAATTCTTTGAAGTGTGGAGGTGAAAACTATTTCAGATCACTC
Source organism: Coturnix japonica (assembly GCF_054131305.1). Classification (NCBI taxonomy): domain Eukaryota; kingdom Metazoa; phylum Chordata; class Aves; order Galliformes; family Phasianidae; genus Coturnix; species Coturnix japonica. Next base: position 5,044,934 of record NC_140664.1, read on the forward strand.
TTAGCAGTCCTGAATAACAGAACTTCAGCACAATATTCCTGCCTTCCTAACATTTAATTGGTCCTTTTCTCCAAAGCCTGGCCACAGAAGATTAACAAAAACTAATGAAGGAAGATAAGCTATGAAAAGAAAGACCTCTCTAGAATTAATATTGCAGCTGCACACATTTATAGCAGCTGTAGATCCAGTCTTTTGCCTGTCTTCTTCCCTGATAAAGCTTTCTCTCTTTTTAAGAACAGAGACTTTTCTGCTTTTTATCATTTCTATTTTTCCCTCAATGAGTTATTTGTTCATTGGAATGTAGAGCTAACGTAAGCTAAAAACTCACTGAATTTGCATCGTGCATGGCAATGCTTATCTTGAGAATCCCTACTAAAAAAACCCTGACCTGTGCATTTTCATTGTCCTACCCAGAATTCTATTATATTCATGATATTTTTGACATGACACAGAGAAAGAACAATGCTGGAGATGTGAATACACTTTCTCTCTCAAGCAGAACAAAACTTAGACTATCTCAGGTCTCTCTTTATGGGAGAAAAAGAAAAAAAAAAAAAGAAAAAAAAAAAAGAATTAATACATTAAACATAGGACATACCCCAGAATTTTACAAGAATCTCTAATCCACTCAGTTGGGACATGTCATTGTTAACATTTTGTTTTTCATTATGGAATTTTTTGTTCTTTGGGTACTCCAAGAAATGAACATCTGGTATTAATAACTTATCAGCATAAAAAGCTCAACAAAATTACTACCTATTGTGGTTGGCAGATGGGTTGCAAAAAAGAATACAAAAAATTCCACAAGACACCAGCTAGATTAATCCACTGCAATATAGATCCTGATTTAATTCAAACAATGCATAATGCATTGACTTCTAACAATAGGTGGCTATTGTGAGCAGTCTTTTTGTGTTGAGGCATATTCACTAATGATTATTCATGTAAACAGGCTTTTTGTTTAAAATTAAGCACTGAATTGTTTTGACTGGTGTGCTGGTTTCAGCTTTGATGAGAGATAGTACATGCATACTGTGGAACTGAGAGTCTCATAAAAGTAGAAACAAACTCCCTACTCCAGAAAGCTCTTGGCACTAAGTGCTACCACTTTGGTAGCAGTAAGAGACTAAATGATAAGTATTTTCAACCCTCCACCCCTTTACCTGACACTAGCTGTGAAGAATTAGGGAGGGCTTTGTGTGGGATGACATATGGCACCATTTAGAAATGCATTTGCTACAATACGGGCTTGAGTTGAAAACATTTGAATGAAGGAAAAATTGCCGTTGACAGTACTGCCACATCTTTCATTTGAAAAAGGGAGATCAAGTTGAATAGACACATAAGTTGTCAGCTCTGCATTAACGTTTGCCTTCCTATATTTTGCAGAGACTTGAGGGCTGTAGTTCCTCGCAATTTCTTTCTTTTTCTTCTCCTTCTTTCCTTTCTCTCTCTCTCTCTCTCTCTCTTTTTCCCCCCTTTTCCTACTTACAAAGAAATTTAAGATAATCTGTCCAATTTATTTTTCTCTCTTACAAACCCAGAATGACTGGGTCACAACAAAACCAATGAAAGAAGTGAAATTGCACCTGATGCTGACTCATGTTGTAGCAAGTGACAAAATTCTAACGGCAGTGTTTTCACCTTGAGCTAAACCTAAGATCGTTCTGACTTTATGTAATGGCCATGGATGAAGTGGAGCAGGTACCTGCCCCAGAAGGACTGCATCATTTATGAAAGAATACTGTTTTCATTTCTAAGCAGAGATAATACATTCAGATGCCTTTTACTCTCCTTTCCTTTGTAGTCATCCAAATAAAGGGAGGTAACGTCCTTTATCAAAGCAAAATAAGTTCAGGGTAAGACATAGACTGCTGTAAAAACTGAAAGGGAAGAAGCCATAATAAAAGGCAAGGTAAATAGATGTAAAATTGGGCAGATTAAGCTTATAGGAAAGTTTGTCTGATTGTCATGGAATGGTAGGGGTTGGAAGGGACCTCTGGAGATCATCTAGTCAACACATGTCAACACATGTGGAATAATGCATAAAAGAGAGAGCAAATATGATGCAATACTCTGTACACCTTTCCAGTTATAATCAGATCAGAGATCACTGAGAAGATGCTTATGTCTAGATAAATTTATTTAATCTATCTAAATTATACCATGAACCATCCTCCATGGTTTGGCTGATTATTTTATAACCTGTTTCTATGTTTACCCTTGGTAACTTTTCACAGCAGTGAGCTGCCCAATGTAATTATATCCTATGCAAAATGTTGTCTTCTCTTTTTTTAATTTTGTTATTTAATAATTTCCCTCAGTGACTCTAAATTCTTTAATTGTGACACTGAGTATTTTTTTTAAGCCTTATGTATGATACTTGTCACTTTCTACACATCTATCAGATTCCACTCTATATTACTTAGCACTCAAATTAATAATTCCTAGTCAAAACATATACGTGTCAAAGAACTGCATGTTAATTCACTCCGGAAGAGTACTCAGGAGGTCTCTAACCCAATTTCCTGCTCAAAAGTGGGTCAGCCATGGGTTGGGACCAGGATACTTGAGGCTTTGTCCAGTTTGTTCTCAAGAATGGGCACTGTATGCCTCTGTGCTATTATTACACATTATTTCCCTCCAAAAGTTGGCTGCATTCAGATCAAAAACTAAGAAAGATCTACTGCCAGAACTGTCTCCTGAACCATATTTAGTACTGTTTGGTAAAGTATAGCCCATTTCAGCAGTATAAATAATTGTTACAGTGCCTGGTACCATGCACTGATGCTACTGAATACACTAATGTTTACATTGCCTGAGCGCATGCTGTGCCTCCTGGTACAGAAATCCATAATTCTGACAGTTCAAATTGATTTTCTGTAAATCTTTCATTCCAGATGCAATGACTCAGATGGAAAGAACATCCCAAAACTGCAGCTGAAATGATTGGGATTAAATGGGGGAAATGGGAGCAATGGTTTCAGAGAACCTATGAATGTGATCCCATGTGTCTTATGCGGCTCGTGAATGGGTGCAGCATGTTTAAAAGCAGTGAACTCCACAAGGACTGCTGTTGCATTGGCTGTATGGTTCTTGTCTGAGTCAGCGGTACAAAAGAAAACTGAAAAACAGTGCAGTTATAAATAAAAGATGCAAGAGTTATTTCAGTAGGAAAATTCTTGGTCAAAAGAAAAACAACAAACACAACACAGAAGCACAGTGTTGACACTTCTGTATCCTGCTGGAGTGTTCGCTGTCCTGTTTCAGTGCCTTTGTACTAAGTGGATCCATAAAGCTAAAGAGTGAAAACCCAGGGATTAATCTAGAGCTCTACACTATAATCTCCTGAACTGGTTATTATCATTGTATTCCAAGGCATGGATGTGGCTTGCACTGCCAAGCAGTCTCCCACATGTTACCCAGACATGGTTTAAAGTTTAGGGCAGTACCCATCAGGCAGTATGGAGAAGATAAGATCATATTCATCTCCCTCAACCCAAACTAACTCAGCAGGCTTTCAGCCTCAGTTTGGTATACTATCACACCATATTCTGAAGCCTGAAAAATAATTTTTTGTTATAAAAGCATCAAGAAGTTACAATATATCTAAACAAGAATGACTATGTTTTTAAGAAATTTTGATGTTTTTGTTAGCTTGTTTTGCTTTATTTTTTTTTTCATTCTTTATTATTTTCTTTTGAATGAAAAAATAATATTTTGTTCAAAAATGAAAAATCTGTCCCATAGTTCACCATTTCCTTTTATTATTATCGGCAGAAAGTTTGTCAGCACCAAATAAATCTGCAGTATTTCTGGGAAATCATTTTCAGAAATATTAAATATTTAAATCAAGAAGCAACTTTCTTTATTTTTTATTTTTTTACTCCATAAAGGTAGGTTTCCATGTAGCTGTCATACTTAAAAAATAGCACTCTAAATCTAGGCCTATAATCACCTAACACTATATATACCATATGCAAATATGTAATTCACATAGGATTGGCTCCTGAGGGAATTCCTATTAGTAGCGTGAATTGTATTGCGGTTGACAGTCTTTTTAGTGCCATTAAGGTAAATGAGGTGGTAATGGGAAGTGCAGATTATACAAACTTCAATAATTTATTTCATGCCTCCCATCAGGATAGCTTTTATAAACAGCTAGTGTTCTTAATTGAAATGTAAATGAATGATAAATTATGAAAAATGTATTATGAAAAGAAAAACATGGTAAAATAAAGGGAGTAAAAACAAAATTCTTAAAGTAGAGGAAAAAGATGAGTTTGCATGTTAATTAGATAGCACAAAATGATAGTAAAACAAGAAAGAACACAGATGAATGCCTGTGTGAACACAATGAAACCCACATATCCTCAGCATTAATATAGTGCTGCCTGGCTGTGCTGAGCATACATGAACAGTAGCGTGAGCTTCTTGGTTTGTTTGTCTCTCCTTGAACACACAATATCTGATGTGCATATTACTGAATGGAAAGTTTTCATTTCATGACATTGCTCTACAGCAGGGGAGCGTGGTTACATCCTGGTCTTTCTAATGGACACTGGCAAGGATTTTGAAAGGTAAGCAGTGATTTTTAGAGAATAATTAAGACTGGAAAGGACTACTAAGTTTTCTAGTCCAAATATCATCCAGATATCACCACCAATACTGCCCACTGACCATGACCCTCAGTGACACATCTACATGTTTCTTGAACAGCTCCAGGGACAGTGACTGCACCAGTTCTCTGAGCAGTCTGTTCCAATGATTCACCACTCATTCTGAGAAGAATTTCTTCTTACTATCCAATTCAGATCTCCCCTGGTGCAACTTAAGGACATCACCTCTTGTCCTATCACTATTTATGTGGGAAGAGAGGCCTCTGATTTCTTCAGATTTGCTTTTTCATCATGTTCATTTTGAGGGTTCAAAGAGTCAGGATTCAGGGAATTATGTCAGTCTAGGTACACAAATGAGGCTTATAATTATCAATTATGAAAAATCTTAACATTTAACATCCTGGCAAGTACTGCATGCTAGAAATAAAATACATATAACTCTGCAGTTTCTGGCAAAGCTTGCACAGGTCTTTACAAATTATCTCATACATTTGAAGCAGAAAGGGTCTTATTAAAGATTAAGAAAGTGTCAGGAATTTCAGAAAACATTTACTTGATTATGTCTTTCTTAGAAATGGGTGTATTGTGCTCTCTATGCTTTCAATAAGAGATAAGTTTACTGAAATCAGTTTTGAAAGTTAAAAAAAGTTGGAAGTCAGTAAGTCTTAAATTAAATTAGAAGTACATTTGTTCAGGAAGCATACAATGGGCAGAAAATCCTTACTCAAAGTAATCCCTGAGTGATTAAATATACATTTTTTTCTTATCAATGTCATAAAACATATCCATGATAACACTTTGGAAGTGCTCTAAAATATCACTTGCTGAGAAGATGTTACACTATCTTCACTATGGGGATAACTGGACAGCATTCAGCAAAACTGCACACAAGTCCTTCCTCCTTCAAAACCTTATGTTACATCAAGAGCAATGTGTACAGATGAGATTTCTCTATCTCACTGATGGCACAAAAACTGCAAATGTGTCCTGTTGTTAACTGAAGTCTTTATGTTTCCTTCAAGGACAAGCAGCTTACTGACCTACTGGCTGAGGAAATCACCAAGATGATTCTCAAGGGAATGTTCTTTACTGAAAATATTCAGTAGAATGTTTTGTTATAGTCATAGAAAATAAAATGTTACTGCAAAAGGCGCAGCAACAGATTTAAAAAATAAAAAATAAAAAGAAAAGAAAAAAAAAAAAAGCAAAAAGCTTTTGGCAGGTAGTTCAGTCATTCAATTTCCTTAGTGATCAAAAGATAATAGAAACACAGTATAGAGCCTGAAACTACTGGATGACCTGCTTAAAACTGTGAATAAATGAAAAACATTTTTACTTATTATGCTGGGATGATAACCTCTAAATCTGTCAGTCCATGTGATTTCTGTCATAATTCCAAAATGTAGGGAGGACAGATAGGTGCATTCAAACAACACTCGTTTTCCTACCCCATGAGCCACAAGTCATAATGGTAGCTTTATTTTCATTTCATGTCCAGATGTAAGATCTAACAAGAGCTTCTCTGCTTTAAGGAAGACAGATAATCTCTCAGAGAGGCTGTAGGATGCTTTGGGAGTCAATCACCAGGCTGCTTGTGACATCTGCAGTCATGGTCCTTGTAAACATCTGCCCTGAATGGTTTTAAGGCTTTGACAGATGTCATTGTGCCTACAGGGCAGAAGCAAATGGATGAAGAACAGCTGTTTAGAGGAAAATCTGGGAACCCAGAGGCAAAAGCAGACTGTCAGACAAAATCACTTAGGAAAGACAGCTGGGTACTTAACCTACCAGCCAGTGAGGCAGCCTAGTCCTGCTCCTACATAATAGTAACATTAATATGAGACAGGCTTTATTGTCTTTTGGCTCAACTCTTAAAAGAGGTTTTGTGGTACTCTCACATCTTTCACTAGACATGGAAACTTTCCTCTTGCCCAGAAATAAACTGCCCAATAGGAAATTTATACATAGGCTGATCTGAATGCCTCCGATTTATTTTCATGAAAACTACAAGAAATATAATACTATTTGCTAGTGCAAATTCTGAGCAATGAACACTATTTTTTAACATGATCGTGAACACTAACTATGTATTTTTGCCTATGATTAACAAGAGCCTGCGTGCCATTCTTGTAGGCTCTTCCATGTCATTATCACTATGCTCACATTCACTGTCTGAATGTGAAACACTGGTGAATGTCAGTGGGTGCCATTTTTGTTTTCTGTGTGAAGGAATTCAATATCAGACCTTTGCTTCATGTTCACTTCCATGTCAGCTCCCATATTGTCAGACCGCCCCTTTGCTGCCATCTGTTGTATGGCAACAAAATGTAATGGAATATTGGGGGGAAGGCTCATCCTTGACTCTCATAACACCAACATCCACTGCTGATGTCACAATCCAACAAAATAAAATAGGAGGCATTACTTTCAGAGCAGCTTTCATAAATGGCTTAAGCATACGATCAGGTTAGTTTAAGTTTGTACAGAGCTACTTACTTTCTGAAACTTTTATGAAGTTTCCAGATAAACTGAAGCTTGACGTAAGTATCGGTGAATTAAATGCACTGTGTTTCGCTTTTAAAGTTTAATTAATTAGTGTCCATAAAACATCTTGCAGTTCTCAGAATTAAGGTCGATAAGCACACTGAACAAAATACAATTATTATTAATCCTGTATCTCCCTGTGTGTAGGAGTATCAGCAGAACCTCTTAGCACAAGCACTATAAATTACAGAGCCCTAAACTTCCAAAGCTACCTCCCACTGCTGAAGCTCCATTATTTTTGCTGCTGTTTTCCTGGAATGGATATTTTTTTATTTTTTTCTTGTTTGATGAAGAATTAAAATGAAGGACCACACAGCTCTTTCTTTAAAGCTGTGTGCTTTGACTCACAGGAGATTCTTCAGCTCCCGCAATGACAGCGTGCCATTGTGATGAAATAATGCTGCAGACACTTAATAACATGGAAGGAATAGATACAACCTAAACATGCAAATATGGTAATTATCAACCTCAAACACAATTATCTCATGTGCAAGTACTTGTAATGGGAACAATATTTCAGAATTGTATTTTTTTCCTAAGAGTCATTTGCAAAGCACACAGACTGTTTCTTTCCTTGTGGATATTTGTCTCTCCCACAGAATTTCATTTTCCATAGTGACACAAGAAGCACTGGTTCAGTGACCTTGTCAGCTCCTTCATAGGGTATATAACTTATGCTGTCTTTCCACCTTTACATGAACTGTGTATTTCAGCTTCACAAGCTGATCAGGGAAATGTGCTTTTGCCCAACATGCACGTGGCTCAGGATGCAATTACTGGAACTGGCTTTCCTAGCTGCCTGCTGCAAGAGCAAGAGGTCAGGTTCTCTGAGGGTGTAAAAACCACTCCAAATTCATACCGGCACCAGGATGATTTATGCTGGTAGAGAATTTGTACCAGTTTTTATGTCTGTATCAAATTTGTTTGTATAATAACACTCCTCTGAGATTTTATTCTTTAAAATAAGTACAGCTGGTTGTTATCTCTCTCTCTCTTTTTTTTTTTTCCTATTCTTCCCCCATCAATGGTAATGCACTGGCTTACTAGACAGTATTACAGACGTAAGGGGCTACTGTTACGTGCACACAGTCATCTATTGAGCATAAATGACTTATTTTATGGATATGAGAATGGTAAATTTAATCTTTCCTTCAATTTAGATGAAAAAAGTTAACTTCCTTCTAACTTCATAGAAGGTCCTATAGGATGGTTCTTGTTATCCAGATCATTCTTGGTACAGGAATACCATCAGAAACAGCGCTGTAAAAACTTTGGAAGTCATTCAGAAACAGGAGAGAACCATAAATCTTCATGAAAGTTTTGTTGTTGTTTGTCGTTTGTGCTTATTTAATTTCTATTTATTTTTTTTATTTTTTCCTTTTTTTTTTTTTTTTGTTTTTGTTTGTGTGTTTGTTTGTTTGTTTTCTGGGGGGGGGGGGGATATTTTTTGTGAGATTTTCAGCCTTTTTTTGTAGATTACGTGTCAGTCTGGGTATTTCAGGCAAGAGTTGGAGTCCTGCATCTCCAGTTACAGCCAGAAGCTGTTTAAATACATATAACTCATGTACTCCTGTAACTCTGAGGCCACAGATCCAGCTCAGGATTTGTTTGTTTGTTTTTGTTGTAGTGTTACATTAAGACAGAGCAGTTAGACTGAGCCTAAGTAAGGGATTTTGAAAGTACTCTCTTCCAAGAAAAGTACCACAGAAAGTACCACATTCGGGTCTATAATTACTCCCTCCATTCTATTATATTTTATACATTACAGGCAAGAAGATTCATTTGAGTGTACAGAATGTTCAGATATTTATTTATTTATTTATTTAGTTAGTTAGTTAGTTAGTTAGTTAGTTAGTTAGTTAGTTAGTTCTGCATGTCAAGATAGAGCTTGGACACTGGAATAATAATTCATTATATAAGTTCAATGAATCAACGGGGACAGCAAGATTTTATCCCTTGAAATGTAGAGATCAGCTACAAAGGTTATGCATATTGTTCAAGAATTCTATGCCATCTCATCCCTGCCATATATGTGCAGTGGTTCTGGTAAACTGTTGATACTCTTTTACTTCCAGGTCAGGACCATCATACTTTTATTCAGTAAAGCTTTGTCAAGCTCTCTACTCTCTTCCTGTTCCATCTGCTCTCAGCATATACTTCTCTTGCTGATTTTGCAATTTGATCAAATATTAATGTACTTTGAAATTACTCTCTAAAAATCATATATGATGTTATAGCTCAGCATTATGGATGACATACATATGATGCTATGGATCATTATATACTTTTAGACACAACTAGAATCTGAGTTCAATTTCTATTCCACAGTCTGTTTGTTAGTAGCACCAAGAATCCATGAAGAGTTTTTCTAAATAATGAAAATGGAAACAATTACAGATCATTAATAATTATGCAGACAACAAAAGTCATTAATGTAATTCTCAGTCAAGTTTATCCCCTGGTACCTCTGAAGCTTGGATATTTGACTTTCAAGCCCATTCATGCATCTGTACTATAAGAAACTCCACAAGTTTTCAGTGTTTACACTGTTAAATGTCTGTCTCTATTCAGTAAACAGAACAACTGAAGGACTTGCATACATGAAAAGAGATCTTTTCCATCAGTAGAACACAATTTGACTCAATTTGTGGAATAATAAGTTTAGAGTATCATAGAAACATAGAATGGCTTGGATTAGTAGGGGCCTCTAGGATAATGAAGCTCCAAGCCCTCAGCCGTAGGCAGGGCCACCAACCTCTGCATTTAATACTAGACCAGGCTGCTAGGGCCCCTCCTGACCTTGAACACCTTCAGTGACAAGGAATCCACAACCTCTCTGGGCAGCCTGTTCCCAGCACCTCACCACTCTCTTGGTAAAGAACTTCCCCTGATATCCAATCTAAATCTTCCCTCCTTCAGCTTAAAACCATTTCCCCATGTTCTGCCATTACCTACCCTTGTAAAGACCTGCCTCCCCTCCTGTTCGTAGGATAGATGCAATAAGGTCACCCCTCAGCATTCTCTTCTCCAGGCTGAACAAACCCAGCTCCCTTAGCTTGTCTTTGTAGGGGAGGTGCTTCAGTCCTCTGATCATCTTTGTGGTCCTCCCCTGGACCTTCCCCAACAGCTCCTTGTCCTTCTTGTATTGGGGCCCTCAATGCTAATCTTAATAGTTGTAATAGTTGTCTCAATAGTCTTGTACTGGGGGGCCCCCGGAGTAATCAAAACAGCGCAGCTTTCCCCTGCACTGGTGCAAGGAGCAGGAGAGGCAAAAAGATGTGAAAATGACTCTACCACTGTGCTGTTTAAAAGGAAGGGGAGTGTGAAGGACCAAAATTCCGGAGTCTTTGAGCACTTCTATGCAATACAAAGGCAACGTCATCATCTGGAGAAGGAGTAAGTCTGCAGATTTGAGCCAGGATAATATGTCATTCAACACTAGTGTAAGGAACACATATGCAAAAACACACTGTAGAGAATCAATATAATTATCCTGTCCAACTCTCCTGCTCAGGTACAGACACCTACAGCAAGCTGACCAGGACCATTTCCACATGGATTTTATCTATCTCCAAGGAGGACTCTACTGACTCTCTGGGCAATCTATGTCAGTGCTCAGTCATCCACACATTGCTTACTGATGCCCAAAGGGAGTCCCCTACCTTCTATAGTTTGAGCCTGTTGCCTGTTGTCCAAACACTGGGAAACATAGACAAGACCGTGGTTCCATCCTCTCTGCACCCAACCATCAGGTATTAATGGATGCAGATGAGATCTCCTTCTCTCAGACCTCTCAGCCCCTCCACAAAAGCTTCAGGTTCTCTTACTGGCCAGAATACGTCCATTTCTCTCCATTAGTGTCAAGGCCAAAACTGAAACTCTAAAGTCTTCCATAAAGCTTTGCTGAAGCCCGGGGTTGAACCAGGGACCTTTAGATCTTCAGTCTAACGCTCTCCCAGCTGAGCTACTTCAGCCCTTGCTAAGCATGGATTTTCTCACAAACTGATAGAACATATGTCTCTTTCAGCCCTTTATTGTTCAGACTCATTTTGTGGACATTTGGCTCTTTTGCTGTTATTAGATTGAACACTGCAGGGGGGCAAACACTGTACCCCACTGAAATCAATGATATCAAGTCTGCAGCAAGTGGACCTGGTAAAATCTGCAGACACTAACTTGCAGATAATTCTTTAAACATCACCATCAACATAGACATGACTCCCCAAGACATCAGCTACAGACTTAAAACTAATAGGTTTTAATATTGTATGGAAAAAAAGCAGGAGAACTGATACATTAGCATGGGGCCTTGTTGAAAGGAGAATGAAAACATTTTGTGTTTGGAAGAAATTAATTTTGGAAAAAGTAAAGTTCTGAATTTATGCTTCTTTTCCTATGCAGAATTTGCACAAAATAAAACTAGTAAGGACTCATGAGTTAAAGTTATTTTAGCCCTTCATCCTTTTGGAGCAATAGAATCCTAATTTTCTAATATTTCAGTATTTTTTTACTTACTTGTTTCCCCTTAATTTTAAACTCCTCCTTTTAGTTTATTCAAAAAACGTATTTCTCCTACCTTTCTTTGACATCTTCTCTCTGAACCTGAATCTTGGTAGGATTAGTTCATTCATTTTCTTTGTAGGACCTTACAAATGGTAACACAATGCACCTCACAGTGCCAGTTTTCATGTTCCACTATATCACTTCAATTCACCTACAGTGCAGTTCATATGAATAAATTTTGACATTTACATCTGGGACATCCTTCTGGTCTATGAAAAGATTAAAAGGATGCTTGTGGGGTCTGAATTTAAACTTCTGAAATAGGTCATGGGAATTGTACTTATTCATTCACGTCTGTTCTCTCAGCTGACTACAAAGAAACCTACAGTGACTAGCACAGCTGGAGACACCTACACTGAAGATATTTGAAGCTGAAGGAGATGAATCCCATCCTTGTTCCCTAATAAAGACAAATTTTCAGCAAAACTGTGAAATTCTCACTTGTTTGGACCCTTGTTAAGCCACTTGAATCTTTGCAATATGATTGTAAATAAATCACCACCATTTATACTATTTTATGCTATTTGGGACAGATCTAGTCATAGCACAGCCTACGATGAAAAAGATTTTTTTCTGGCTTGCTCAAGTAAAAGGCTGAATTTCTCTCCCTTCATCATAAAAGCCCCATGACTGTTTATCTTGACATGAGAACTTAGATATTCTGTGATCCTTTCATTGCAGCAGAGCATCCGACTGGGAAATGGGAGGCCCTGATCTGGAATTCAGAGGAAGCCCAAGAGCTATTTAGAAGCTTGCTTTCTATTCCACTTTCTTCTTCTCCTTAAAATAAATAAATAAATAAATAAATAGATAAATAAATAAATAAATAAGACAAAGAAAAAGGAAAAAAAGAATATGATGAATTATTTTTGAAAACCTGGAATTCAAGCAGGACTTGGCCTACGTTATTATTATTTAACAATCAGTATAATTTCCTCCCTAATCTGTTTTTATTATTACTATTATTCTTTTTAATGAAATGCAAAAATCAATAAACAACATATTTCATGCAGGAAATATTTCCTTCATGGAGAATGAGCCTGTTAGTTCGATTAAAAATTTAAAATCCTTATATATTACTTTACATAGTCATGAATAGTCTTTGATACTTAGGGAGAAGGCTCAGAAATCTGACTGAATGAAAGATCCTGCTCAGCTGTTCACAGAGTATTATTGTTATTATTCATTTTTCATTAAGTGAACTATACCAGTCTTGAATTTTCAGACTGAGTAGTGTAGTTCTTACGAGACATGACAAATACTAAGTTAAAAATGAGGATGGAAACACCTTAAGTCCTTCTGTGCTTGAGTTTTTACCCTTAACTTATCTAGGAGATTATCTTGATGGCTTCTACGATACAGATGTCTCTGTATTTAAAAGGGAAAGTGCTCTTTGCAATAATTTTGCTTGCAAGTGTCTGAGAAGTGATGATACTGCCAACAGGAGCTAGCTTCCAACTACAGTCATCCTCCAAAAGAGAAGCTCTAGACTGCAATGTTATTTCCTTAAGCCACTTAAGTCTCCTTTGTACATTTTGTGTCTACTATTATAACTCCTTTGTGTCATTTGCTTTCTGGGGTCTGTCATATTCTTTTCCCTTTCTCTCCATTAACAGAAGTATTGGTAATTTTGGGGAGTGGGAGAAGAAAATAAAGGGTTATTGAAGATATGTCACTACTGAGTATACTTCCAAAATAACAAAAACTGCTGTTCCCAAATTTAGTACCATGCACTAGATTGCAAGATAGCAGCAAGCCATAAATTACTGCACTTATGACATGTAATATAATATGTGGACCATTTTGCCAAATTTCTGTGACATGTATACAAGATTTATTGAAAAACTATAACCCTATCAGGGGCCAGATTCAATGGCAATTTATAACCACCTTAGTTTCCACACCTGTAAGAATTAGTGTCACAAGCATATTTCCTTTTTCCCTGGTCTTGAACCTTTCACACCTGTACATATAGGATGAAGTTAAAATTCATCTATTGAGAAAAGCAGTGTGTGTATGTGTGTGTGTATGAACACGCACACGCGCAAAGCAAATTTATTATTTTATTCCAGCACTGTGTGTGAATAGGTTTCCTGAGGGACCATGCAGATAAAGAGTAATTTGTGAAAAGGCACAAGCTGAGAAGCAGAAAAGGGCAACTTGATGCAATTAATGTTAGGAATCTTCCTATAATACACGTATTGGAACTCAGCATCCTTGTAAACATATAAAAGATTGTTAGTATTTATATCAAAGAAGGATGATCTTTCCTGCCTGTTTCTACTAACATCTAAAATAACTTGCAAATAATGAAGCTTGTGCAATAACAGTGTGTCACCTTTGTAAATCAGTCCCTAGATTAGCTAGCAAACAGGAAGAAGAAAGAGACAGTAGCTAATTGGGCAGCTAATTATGCTGAACAAAATTCCTAGCTAACATAAGCTGTTCCTTCTTAGGTGGCTGGTCTGGTGTCTGCAAGACTTTTCTTTTAATTTTTAATGTCCTGTTCCTCAAAGATAACTTATACTACATTTTAAAAAGATTACTTTAGGCTGCTGAGTCTGCCTGGATGAACCTAAATCCAGCATTAGATCCTCAGAAAACTGCATTTAGCTACTCCTGAAAGACTTCTGTCATTTGAGAATCCTCTGATATAGCCAGAAGTCTATTACAGCCAGACACATTCAGAATTTCTAACAGTCATGGTGCTGCAGAGGGGTAGGTAATATTTAAGAGCTTTGAAGACCTAGATAATACATCAAGGATCTTATCAGCAGCAGAGTCCAGAGTCAACCCTCATGGAATGGATCTGCTAGCTTAGGTGTTGTGTCCCATATATCTAAGGAAGCACTAAGTAACTCCTAACTATTTTTACTAATTTCCTCTTCACCTTTCTGTTCCCATTTTTCTATGTACTGCAAATCACACTACCTAAGTGGATGCTCTATTCACCAAGCTAGGATATTCTGTGCAAGGCAACCTCAATCCCTGTTGCTGCAGAAATCCTGGTTTTCACCGGACAATTAAATATTCTTTGGACTAAAGAAAATTTAAATAAAATACAGGGCTGAAGGGGATAGGGCTGACTGAGGGAAATGTGGCTATCTAAACTTATGTGGGGAACTCCACCACAGTGCTGAAAGATTTTGGAATTAAATCGCATTTTCACCTGAAAACCACAGTTGCTGCTGTATTGCAGTAACTTAGTTCCTAAGTGCCTCATTTAAATAAGGTAATAGTAATTCTTCTGTTGTTAAAATTACCAAGGTAAACTCACCTAGCTTCAAGAACCATTGTGGTTGGCCATTTTTTAGGGAGGGGGGCGGCAGGAGAGGAAGCAAAAGCCCAACAACTCATCTAGAAAATATACATATAGATAGATAGATCTGTTTGATCAAGCTAACACTAATTATTATGTATGTACCTTTGTGTGGTTCTACATTGAAAAATGGGTTTGATTATGTCTCATTTTCATTTAAGTAAGCTCTGATTTGCAAGCAGGGGTGTGGGGAAGAGGAGATTAATCTCTGTCTTCTCTCAAGGTTATCCAGTGACTTTGGATAGGTATTTCTACACCTGCTTTGGTGTCTTTTCTCATGTCACTTTTTTTTTTCTTTTTTTTTTTTTTTTTGTTCTTTAATTATTTCTAATTTTGTAGATCTGTTTTATGCAAAAACAATATTACAAAAAGGAACACATTTTTTCCCCACTGAATATGAAACCAAGTTGTAGTATAAAAACATCAACTGATTCCTTATTGTTATAGACCAGTTCAGTCATTGTAGAGTGCTTTGTTCTACAAAACACTGTTCTGATGGGTAGTCTCACCTGGATTTTTACAGATGAGCAGACCCAAAAGATGCAGAGAACACATTTTCAGTACAGATTTTATCTTAATAAACTTATCTCACACATGATTTCCCTGTACCCCTCTTCAATCCAGCTTCAAACATGCACAGCCTCAGAATACAAATGATAATTTACCTAATATAACTTGGAGATTTAGCTGAGACTCAACAGTGCTGATTAGCGTTCTCATTTGCAAAAGAGGATGGATCTGTGCCTGATAAATTTCAACACATAATACTTATCCGCCTCTTGTGTCCTGGACTCAGGTTTATTTTTGTCTCTTCCTGTACTAACTGAATCAACTTGTAAACCTCACAAGACGTAAATGAATCATCAGAGTTTGCAACAAAAATAAATAAACAAAGGGAAGAAAGCTGTTTCTTCCAATGAAACTTTACTGCTGGAAGGTCACAAATAACATCAGACCATATCTTCATAATCCATTTGATAAATAAAGTTCTCTTAAATTTGGAGATTATTTCTCCTCTATTTGGAGATTACTCTAAATCCAGTACAGATTCTACTGTCCTCTACCTCCATCTATGCTTCTATACTTATAAAATATGGTAGCAGTAATTTAATAGCAAGAAGAATGTTCTGTTAGCAACACATCTCACAACATGTATTGCTTGAAACCCAGTTCAGCTCTAAACTATGTGAATTTAGAAAGTTATTATTTGCCAATCTAAGCAATCTAGGAGCCTCCCAAAATAAATGCAACAATTTGCCCTTTTTCTGTGGTTGTCATACCTTCTTTAGATTGCAGCTATCACATTCTGGAGGAGTAGCTTTTTCAATTATCTAAATAGTTTTTTCTTTCTTTTTTTTTTTTTTCTTTTTCTTTTTTTTTCTTTTACATATATATAAATATAAATATATGGTTTTCAGTCAGTAGAACCATCAAAGTACTATCTAGATCCCTGACAGAAAGAGAATTTGTAAAAAAATTAAAATAAATAAATATATAAAAAAAAAGTGCAGAACAAATATTGATTTATTTGCTTCATTAATCAGAGAGACACCTTGGTATTAGGGGTAGTTAAGTTCTTCTACCAAGACATCCTGACAGAAGAGAACTTATGACCAGGGAAGCGTTGCTTCTACAAGATTTTCATCATTAGGATATGGAAAGTTGTTCTCAACCCATCCACATTACCTGTATTGGTTGAGTAGGGAGATGATAAATATATCAGTCTCTGTGAGAAAATAATTGTTGCCCTTCCTACCTCAGAGAAGGAATTTGCATCATATTTCCTCAAGTTTGTTTTTCTAGCTGTAATTTGCTCCAAAAAAAAATTCAACCTGGTGTATAAATAACACACAAACCAGATAGAAATGAGCTGAGGGATGATTTCAGCACTGCTGAGATCTCTGCATGGGTCTGGACATAATTCCTTAATAATTCCGCATCACTTTAGATCATTTTTCTTTTCAGCCTCCTTTGAGTGTTCACCTCCATACATGATGGATTATGGCAGAGGTGATGGAGAACATAGGCTGCAACTACATAATACTTCCTTTATTTAGAATACTAGTTTTATAAATCTATTACCTTGTTTCCTTTGAACTTTAAGATCTCAGTTGTTCGGCTCACTCTGTTATGAACAAGGTTTTAAAATGTATCATAACTTAAAAAAAAAAAAAAAAAAAAAAAAGCAAAAAATTAAGCAAACTGAATAATTCAGCAATAAATCCCACTCTCTTGCTCTGACAGTCTCGTTAATTGCCACTTTATTTAATACCTTCCTCTTCTGCTAAAGGTTATTAAGAAGGATGTGGAAACCAGACACACTTTCAAGCTGTTATTTTATTAGTGTGAGACACTGTGAGATTTCCATCTAGGTTCTCACAATAGGGACTCCCTCTGCTCACTGCTCCATAATGACTGACCTACATATCACTGACGACCAGGCTTTTGCTGGTTGACTGCATTACCCAGAAGAATTTGACTCCCCTCACTGTATTCATATGTCACAGCAATTAAATCCATGTGTCAATTTATTGAATGCAGGCCTGGTGTGAGATGTAGAAATGCTCGTGACTCATTTCTTTCTTTTCAGCTATAGCACCACTTCTTATCAAATTGCATTTGGTTATCATCTTTGTGATACTTTTAGCTTGCTTAGAATTACATTTGGCTTCTAGGGATAAATACTGATCATACCCTTCCTTTTTGTAACATCTTTTTATTTCCCTCTTTTTCCTTGCTTTTTACTACCTTTAAGTTCCATGCCATGTCCTCTATTGACAGACTGTTACGGAAATTATGGCACTTTCTCACAGTCATTCCCTTACACAGATCTGTAGATGCATTGTATCCCTGAATGAAGACGTGAAAAGGAAATGAGTATACAAATGAGGATATCTTTCAAGGGCCAAATTTCATAACATATTGGTGTAGAAGTTTGGTGCAGATAATACATATTGTGAGAAATATAGCTATGAAGATGCTGGAGAGCAGAACTATATACCAAAGCTTTCACCTAAATATTCACTCCTCCATACAGTACTTCAGACAAGACAGGGGAATGGTGTTGTGTCATACCCATATCCTTCAAGAAAATTCAAACCTACTTTTCTCAGAACTTCAATGTGAAAAAAGATCTAAAAGATGATAGAAATGTCTTAATTTGCTGGTGATTTTCACTTTATTTCAGCCTCCCTCATGGCATCCAAAATTTTCAGACAACAGACTATTTGATGTTAGTATGTAGCAAGTAGCAGAATTTTTGCATTATACAGGGCTTGCCAGGGCAGTGCTAAGCTTGTATACTTCACTGGGAAAGATCAACATCATTTTCTGTTCCAGAGGCAATTTTTTCCTAAAACTCGGCTCAGGAGGAGGTGGAAAGCAATCCTATGCCTTGCATATTCCTTTTTTCTCCAGTATCCAATGATAGAACATACAGGAACAGTCAAAGTTGTGTCACGGGTTGTTCAGCCTGGATGTTAGGAAACATTTCCTTATCTTGAGGAAGTTTGAACATTGAGATAGGCTTCCTAGAGGGGTAGTGGATGCTCCAAGCCTGTGAGTGATCAATAAACATGTATAAAGCCTTCAACAATGCACTTTAACTTCTGTTTAGCCCTGAAATGGTCAGACAGCTGGACTATGTGATTTCTGTAGGTCCATTCCAACTAAACTATTCCATTCCATTCCACTCTATTCCATTTCACCCATTCTGCTTCTAAGATAAAACCTACGTGTTTGCAGTAGTCCCTGAGGACCTCTCATTTTCTTCGTAAAAATGAAAGTTTCAAATCTATGCTTTCCCCTCCATGAGAAAATCTTTTCACAAAAGGGGAGCAAGGGGATAGTGTGTGGGTGGGAGAATGCAAGGAGGAATCAAAAGATATGATATTCTAAAGTCTCTTTTATTGTTCCAGGTACACCAGAGGACAAAGCCAGCATTCTGTCATAACAAGGTGATTTTCACACTCCTAGTGAATGTTCTTAATGTTTTTGTGATGTATTAAGTGCAGAAGGGAGATAGGGGGGAAAAAAGACTTGAGGACTAGATGTGTCTATTTTCAAGCCCTTACTTTTATACAGCTTTGTAAAGATATGAAATATCTAAGATCCCTTTAGAAACAGGCCTGGGGCAATGAGTGAAATGGCAATGATGATTTTAAAGTTAGTCTTGGGAAATAAAAAACAACACCCAATACTGGAAGAAAGAGGGATCTGAATAAATTTTCTTGTCTTTTTCATCATAATGATACTCAACGGATCCTACGGGCTTTGCGCCCTCTAAGGAAACTGAGTTATCCCATTCAACTGCATGTGCTACACACCTACAAGATGGAATCTGCATCCCCTAGTCCTGTGAAGGGAGTTTGTAATAACTGTTCTTATACCAGTAAATGAATTGTTCAACTTTCATCTCTTCTTGTCATTCACATGCACTTTAAAATGGACAAGTAACACATAGTTACCTCATGGTACTCCTAAATCACTGATCTTTGCTATATGGTTACTCACACATAGGAAGGAGGTTTTTGGTTTTTTTTTTTTACTATATTTAATACAGATAGGGTCAATACAGACTAGGGTCAAATAATATGATTTTCATGTTATTTCTCATAATTACACATCTAGTACTCAGGAATGGTCACAACAGCACAGGACTTGCAAAACATTGAAGAGAATGGGAAGCTCTGCATGTCCTTAAACAATAAATTCACCTCCTCCCTCTCCATCAAGGTGAGGCATGTCACCATTTACATCCGTTTCCTCTTTAAAGTCCTCTTCTTCTGATGTCCTTAAACCTTGCCACAGTCTAAATAAAATGTTGACATTTAGAACTGAATATTAGTTGAATATACATATATAAAAACCTGGTTCAAATCACGCCCTGTACAAGAACAGATTTTCGGTGTCAGTTATTCCTGGAGAAAGAGGCAGACAAGCAGGATGAAAGGGACAGCAAGGAGAGGTTTCCTTGGCAACATGTGCTTGAAAGGTTTCATGTTTTTAACAGACATAAAGTTTTTTGCTTTGTTTGATTGTTTATTTGTTTGGGTATTTTTTCCCCCTATTCTCAAGTGAAGGGGAGGTAGGAATGTGAATCAAGTTGCTGAACCAGATCACTCCCAGCTGCCAAAATCACCACGCAGACATTAGACACATGGCTTGCACTGTGTCTTCTGTCAGGGAGGCCACTTCTTCTGATGGACTCGAGCACTTCTAGGAAGAGAATCAAACTCTCCTTGATGTGTGCAGAATGAAAACTGCTGCTTCCTCTCGCTGGAATTCACTTGCCCATAGGCATTTTCACTTTCTCCTGTTATTCCATTGAGTGTAAGCCAGAGAATGAGGTAGAAAAATCCAATGGAAGATACAACTTCATGGACTAAAAGCTTTTAAAGAGTATGTTCATATCACCTAGTTTCAGACTCCTAAATAGAAACAGAATTAAATCACTTTACATTCCCATTCAGCACACAAATATGCAGAATAATTCAGCTTTTTTAGAAGGTTGTTTTATTTTCTGCAGGCACAGTTAAGTGGAGTTAATTCAGAGTGTTAGAATGACTCCGCACCTGTATTATGCTACATACTATATTTCTAAAGTTATGAGAGATAAGACTAGGCCTTAGAGACTATTTCCACACAAAGAGCTAGAATAAAATAATAATAAAAAAGAATGCAAGCTTACAACAGTTTACTGTCAGTCTTTCAGATACAGGACTGAGTCTTTCTCTGATTTTCAAAATCAAATATTGTTTGATGTTTTCAGAGTTATTTAACTCTGTTCATTTCGACAAAACTATGTTATATTTATACCAGGGAGTTATGGTAAAAGGGCCAATTAGACCTACAAATATGCAGGATGACATTTGGGCCCTAATGAAGCCAATAGGAAGTCATCATTTCATTCAGTAGAACAGTTGTTATCAATAGTTTTAGTAGGTTTATTTTTCATAAGGAATCTACTCAAAATTTCAGCACTGGGGTTAATCCAATGTAAATGAGAAAGGCCATACAAATGTTGTTGTACTATTGAAACTGATGCATTTACTCAACTGTATTTTTTACTCTGCATCAGTTTGCAGTAATTTTCATTTTCTAGAGATAGAAAGAGAGAGAATCAGGAGAACTGTATGCTATTGAGTCACCTGAAGAAATAATGAAAAGGTAATTGAGAACTGATGACTTTTTGCTATATTGAATCACTAGGATAAGTGCGATAGAAGTAGCTAAATTGTGTTACCCATGTTTCTGTCTCTTATGAAATAATCCAACAAATTTAATAGCATGTCTGTTATTCTGTGAAGAAACACTGTGTGAATGCAAAGGCACAACTGAAACAGTTACAGGTAATGCCCAAGTAATATCCTTCTATAGTTTGAAATTAAATAAAAAGAAAACAAAAGAAAACAAAACCAAAACCAAAACAAACAAACAAAGAAATACCTGGATAAAGGCAGATATAAGTTTGGAAGTTCGGGATAATTTAAGAAAAAAGTTCAAAGAAAGGTGTCAGGCTGAATTAAGTTCACCATCAGTGTCATGGAGTGAAATTCTATGACCTTTACTACAAAGCAAGACAAGCTGATAGATCAGCAAATCTGTGAAATGAGGAGAAATATGAACTTTCCATGAGGATCAGATTGGGACATAGAGGAAGAGGCTCTTATTTACTTTCTTCAGATTTTGATTTCTCTGAATTTAATATATGGGGTGTCATATAAGGCAATATGAAGCTTACAACCTTCTTTAGCTTGTTTGGAAAAAGCCTACATGGTCTTTGAAAGTAATTGTGGTATTTTGGTTTTGCTTTTTCTTAACAGCTATTCCACAAATTCATTTGTTTTCATAATTATTCATTTGAACAAGTTCCAAAAATATGTTTTAATACATTTGCAATTCTCAATAGAATAAGGCAAATTGTGTTTTAACATCAGAGGACAAATCAGTGACTTTTCTGGATGCACTGGAATCATGCAAATAACAACCCACTGGGAACCTTGCAAAAGCTCAACTTCTTATTTGTTTAACCATAATTGCATATTTATAAATTACAGAAGACTTTTCTAATTAATTTTGTATCACGCAAATAACATTGCTTTGTAACAACCTGCTATATTACTAAAATCGTTGCCAAGAAAACAGCAGTCTGGAGTCACATTTAGTTTAAAGGGAAATGAAAGGCAGGCAGAGCAGAGACTAGCTTTTTGTTTCACTCATGAGAGGTAATTATCAGCTCCAAAATACAAGGATAAAAGCCTTTCAATAAACTGACACCTTCTGCACATTTAGTCCCCAGAATGTTTTTAATTCTGTCAAACACAAAGGAAATGTACAAATAAAACCACAATTTCAAGTCAAGCCAACAAATGTGATAGTATTTGGCAAAAAATAAAAGCGGTTATGATGGAGATGGATTTCCTTCTGTACCTAACCATTCAGAATATGGAAAAATGCAAGGCCCCATCCTAAGATGTGCAATTGAATCACACCAGAAGCTTAGATCTTTCTTCAATCAAACCTGTGATCTGTGTATAGTTAGGGTATTCTTTGGATATCAGCTGACAGATATGACACAGAAATTCATAATCCACAACAGCTGGAAGCTAAGAAGCATGTCTCAAAGGGCATTAAAGATTTGTGTTTAGGTAAATGACTCCGTCCTTTGCTCTCTACAAGCCCATAGTACGTGGTCTTCTTTCTACCTGAGCTCAAACAGCTTATAAATCCCATCTGTTGTTACATACTCAGTCTTTTTATGCACAGAGAAAATCATATCTGATTGGCAGAAACAAGAATTTCTTGTTAGGATAATTAAAATATTATCTTTCCATGCAAAACCACTACAGTCATTTTTATTAGGCCAGGTACACCATTATACCTTTATGCCCTATGACTGTTTTAGACAAACTCACCAAACTCCATAGTTTGATGAATTTCCTGGGTATATTTTAATATGTCTTCTTAACGTGGTGTGTAAATTTTAATTGGAAACCAGATAAAGTTTGAAGTTCCTCAACACTTCTCTCAGCTGCACTTAACAAGATGAGATTATGTTTTTTACACCGTGACTGTTCAGTTTGTTAGAGTTTTCCATGCATGACATGCATGAGATAAACTAAAACAGTTCAACTAAAATGTTTTAGGCTCTGGTCACCTGAAAGCTAGGCAGCTGTTACTGCAGGCAAAACAGATGAAAATCAGCTCAGGTTGAGATTAGCCTGGGCAATTCCTGATGCCTGTCTTTATGAGTTATTACAAATGCTTTGATATTTTACTGAGAAAATGAAAACCCATATTTTCTGCATTACAATGGACATCTAAAAGCAGCTATACCATTGCTTCTTCAAGGAGATGTTCCTGAAGGGAAGTTCTTCAGTTACTTGTTCATGTCATCCTGTAAGTGTCATAGCTGCAACTGCCATTCAGTGCCTGTCTATCTGACAACTGAGTGTTCTCTAAAGGGGTTTGTAAGGGATATTGTTCTGGAGATGCCAACTGGGGTTTTTCCAAAGATCCCTAAGAATCAAGGAATATAATAAGAGCGCATTTTGTCCTTGGAAATACAGTGAAGAGGCAGCCAGAGGGTCTCCTCTTGATTTTGTGATGGTTCTAAAGATTTGCCTTGAATATGCTAATCCACCTTGTAATTTGCAGTCTTGAAATCACAGAATCAAATGTTCTGGGTTGAAAGGGACACACAGGGATCATTGACCCCAACTCCTGGCTCCATACAGGACCACCTAAAAACCAAACCCTATATCTGACAGCATTGTCTAAATGCTCTTTGAACTCCAGCAGCTCAGGGCTGCCTACATTGCCCTGGGCAGCCCATTCCATGCCCACCACCCTCTGGTGCAGACCCTTTCCTTCACCCCCAGCTGCCCCTCCCCTGGCATAGCTCCATGCCATTCCCTCCGGCCCTGTCGCTGTCACAGAGAACAGAGCTCAGCGCTGCCCTCTGCTCCCTGTGAGGAGCTGCAGCCACCATCAGGCCTCCATCAGCTCCTTTGCTGGGTTGAACAAACCATGGGACTTCAGCTATTCCTCACACACCCTGCTCCCTATGCCATTCCCTATCTTCTTTGCTCTCCTTTGGCTGCTCTTGAATAGTTTTATGTCCTTCCTTTCCATTCCCTGGTGGCAGTGCTGGGCCTTTACCCTTGAGTTAGTCTGTAGCTCCTCTCAATTCAGTACTGTCCACTGATTTATTAAGTATACCTTCAAGTCCTGCATCCAAGTCATTCATGTAGACTTGGGAATAACTGGCCCTAAAATGGAGCTCTGCAAAACCTCACAAGTGACTGGAAATGTATCAGTTAGAAAATTTAAATAACTGTTCTATGTTCCCAGGATAAAGCAGCACTAGTGATGCTTGGACTGAGATTATTAAGAAGACTAATAACACTGACCTGATTATCTCACATTTTTTCTTCACAGAAATGTAAAATTCATGAAGGCAAGACTAAAATGAAATTAATGAACAAAAAATAGATCAATTAATTAATTAATAACCTTCAAGGTTTTCATCTCTGCCACATCTACTAAATAGGATAGTTAAAAAAAAAAATCACAGCAAGTCTTAATGCTTCATTCCCCACCTTCAGTGTGAATTTATAAATTATTTTTAAAATCCTGGGTCTGCAGCACAGAGTTGTGTGAAATGCAGGGAAACAAACAGTGTTCTCTCTGGAGAGAAGTTGAGAGAGAATGTATTGCACATGACCAATATAAGTCACATTATTTGAGTTACTGCTGACAGGTCTTCAAACATTACAGTAGAATAATGTAGATTATTAAAACTAATATCTTCCTTATACATCTCACTTGACTGATTGGTAGCAGATCATTTTAAAGTCTGTTTGCACTGTAAATCTTAATTGCAAAGAGGGCTTTCAAACTGTCGTAGATAATTTTACTAAAAAAATCTAGAATTAAGATACTACTACTGACAGTTTTTTGAATGTGACATGTGACAGAGAAGATCCCTTGCATCCTCATTCTGTATACTCTGATCCACAGTTAGTGTTAATCAGCATAGCTTCATTGATGTGCACTGATTAGCCCTCAGGAGACGCATGTTGGTGTAAACTGAGTAATCATCAGAGTTGTGATGATTTAAACTAGTTGAGAATATGGCTCATTTTGTTCTATTCAGACCCTGTTAATAACAAGAATAATTAGAAAGAGTGCCTGCAAATGAAATATTCTTCTACAGAGCTGTATGAGCAAAACTATGTGAGGAATCATATAAAATAAAACTAAAACTGAGAAAAAAGCATACCTTGTGCTGCTTGGATTTGGAGGTTTTTTTCTGGTACATTATGACAATTTTTGCATTCAGAATTAGCATTCTCAGTTTTAGTATGTTTACTTGCATGAAATGCAGATTGTCATTAAATGTCAGGCTGCTTAATTGTGCTTTCATTTGTATAAATTGGAATGTTACTATAGAAAAAGAAAAGAAATAAAATGCCTTTCATTTCCATTGCAATATTATGTTTGAATTAATACTTAAATAACAGGAGAAAATATTTTTTAGGAAATCAGTGTTAATTGGTATTCCACAGTCTGAAAGGATAGGTTGCCACAGACTGTGTATCACTTGCTTCACAAAGACAAAATGCTTCAATAATATGTTTTTCTGCCCCGGGACCAAAGAATGAGCACTGTGATTCAGAAAACCAGAATTCAAAGGCTTTGCTTCATCCTGCCTCTTAAGTGTTTGGAGCCAGCTCTGAGAAGGAAAATGGGCTCTTGATATGGGACTTCGGTAGCATTAATGCACCTGAATCCAAAGTGACTAATCCAGAAGATTCTCCTACTTGAGCTTAAGGCACTTGAATTAATATAATTAAGTTCATGGTTTTTGTTCCAGTGAGCACAATGGCAATGTTCAGAACCCTGACAATAAAATGTAGATTGAATTGCCATTTTGTATAACAGCCTGACAATCAAATTGTCTTTCCAGAAGCAAGCAGTCTGCCTAAGGTCATTACTTCTCACAAAGTGCAAAACTATGTCAAATTCTTTGCAAAGGCTCAGTATTGCAGGAAGGGGATGGCTGTTTCATTTTTCTTCCTATTAAATATTGCCAGTAGGAAATGTTGACTTATGGTTCCTGGGCAAGGGACAAGGAAAGAGAAATTAGGATACTAAACGTAGAGTTTTGCAGGCAGGAGACTCAGTTGGTCCTGATGATGCTATTATTAATTCTCTTGCATTTTTGAAGTAGGAAAATAGTTGTCTAATGTACATGAGTAGCCTTGCTGGTAGGGATCAGAATTTGACCTTAAAGGCATTAGACTTGAAAGGCTTTATGTACAGTGGCAAAATTTCTAAAATAAAAATAATGGGTGGGAACGATGCCTTCAACATGTTTGGTCTTTCTCCCCAAATTAAGGTATGTAAACACAAACTGTCTTGATGCAGTAAGTGCAAAATAATTATTTCACTTGCTGGGTAGATTATAAATATTCGCTCATTGTTCACTCAGCCCTAGCTGAGCTAACTTTTAATTATTTGTTTGTTATTGTCTCTGTGAGAATTCTAGATATGGCAACTATCCTCATAAATCACAAGTCACTTATTAAGCCAATGAGCACGTTTTCAGAGGATCAGCTGCCAACAAATGTGAATTTTTGAGGTCTTCAGCAGCTTATTCTCTCCTTGCAAGGGGGTCTGAAATGAAAGAATCGTTTACGTTAGCCATGACAGCAGGCACTACAGACAGTTGAAGCAGTTTGCAAAGAAAGCATCAAGCTAGCAGGACAGAAGAGTTTCACACCAGTAAGGAACAACTGGATTTCTGTCCCCATAAATACAGCAAGCAGATGCCTCTCTGTGCTGCTGAGCTTGTCCTTTGAACAAGATGTTGCAAGAACAGGGATTTTTCTGCTAACAAAGGAGCACATGCAGAGAAGTGCAGGCACTCCCAGGACCAGTATATTCAGTGTTTCATAAACTTAGCTCACTATAGTGAAATCTATTGGCCACACTTCATGGCAAACAAGAACTATAGAAAGAGATGGTTAATTATTTTAGACAAAGTAAATAAGGACTGCAACTTTCAGTGTTTCTCATGTATTAACACTGACTTGATTTATCTTTAATGGGATAGGTCTCATTCTGCATCATACAAGACTAGTATTTCTTCAGGATGACATTCATAACAGCTTCAGCAAAGCATACTTGCCTATGATGGTTTCACAACTGTAAGTAATACTGGTTGAAAGTCACCTACACATTATTATGGCCTCCTTTTCCCCTGGAAAGGTGACTACATACAAAACTCATTGGAAAGGGTTCCCAAGATGTACTACACAATGTACCATGCATTAGTTTTGTATGAGAAAATATAAACTGACCTAGACACATGCTAAGCCAGAGATGAATGAGGAGCATCCCTAAGGGACATCTTCTATCCCTATTTAAATAAGTAAGACCTGATTTGATAAATGAGTTGCATTCCTGTGCTTAGTGGCAGAAAGCAGAGAAAGTGTTTATTCAGAAAATCATAGAATTATAAAATCATAGAATTGCTTGTGCTGGAAGGGACCTTGAAGGTCTTTAAGTTTCAACTGTCTGCCATGGTGCGGGTTGACAAAAGACAGATCAGGCTACCCAGGGACCCCTCCAAAAAGAGAAACTCCACAACATTGTAGGCAACCTCTGCCAGTGCACAGTCACCAAGGCAGTAAATAATTACTTCCTGATTTTCAGATGAAACATACTGTGTTCCAGTATCTGTACCCTCCATTGCTCCATTGCTTTCTGGGATAAACCATAGTCTTGTCCTGAATTTGGAAGTATTATTCAATTTCTCCAAGTCTCTGTTTTTCCACATCAATATGTTTTTTGGGTTTTTTTTTTTTCAGTTTCTTTTTTTTTTTTTTTATTCTTATTTTCTTGTCTAAAATCATTTGTGCTTTACTGATATAATCTGCTCTTTTACTGTGGCAATTCCTATTATCAAGCAATATACAGCTATGATTAATTATATTATATATTTAATAACCTATTGTGTTTATTCATATTATAGCTGTACTCCACAAATTCAATAAAGACAATGATTGCATTGTACAAAATGGTATGCAAGCCACTGATAGGTATTTCTTGCATAATCTTTGGGGAGATTAGCAAATTAAAGTTTTAGAAATAATAACAGATTTATTACAATTTATTTATTTATATATTTCATTATTGGAAGTAAAAAACCACTGTATCCACAACAAGAGTTACGATTGAACAACAGTTTCCAAGATCAAATATGTTTGATCCTTGAAAGTCTCAGCTAAATGTCAAATTTCTCTTGCATTCATCAATTGAAACATTCCTAATCAAAGTGTTCAGAGTCTTTTTAAGACTGTTTAACTCATCATTATTCATGAAGGTGAAATCACTTCTCGTGAAAAACTAAAATGACCTACTTGATGAGTCTGTGATAAAAATGTTGCTGACTACAGCAGCGAGGCAGCATTTGCACATGAGAGATGAAAAGAGACATTTCCTTTCCACTGGATGGAAGGTAAAGGAGAATAGGAAGAACCTGAGTTTTATACTCATTCCTATAGAATGGGAATATGTTTTTTGTATTGTTCAACACTATTATAAACTTGCAAACAAAAATAGGAAAAATAGTCACATATGTATTAACAAATTTATATATACCGTCTTTCAAATCAGACAAAATACTACAGCTTGTCAAAATAACCTATTCAATATCCTGATCAGTTGGTTTGTTTCTTTGTTTTTAGTTGAAATTAATATTACTTCAAGGAATATCATATTTCCATTCATTTTTGTGAGTCTAGGTCTTTCTTTTCTTCTCTTCAAGGAAAATTCTATTAAAAATCAGAAGTATTTTTTCTCTATGAAAAATTGTTCCTCCTAGGAACAAATATATTTCTTGCTTTGTAAATGTCAATTTCTAATAGCATATATTATATTGGGCATATTCTAATGTCCACATTGCCAAGCATATTTAATCTTACTCTAGAAATACTTTGAGCCATTGAAAGTCACGTAGCCCCATAACCATGGCAAAGGTAATTACCTTTGAAACAGTCAGTGTCCATCCCTGTCTCCCAAATATTTTTTTAAGTGGTTGTGTACTAAGATTTATTGGCTGAGAGACAGCACGTCAGTTTAATGCTAACGTGTTCAAACAGTTCCTGGATCCAAATTATCTCTAGCATATTTGGTTGTATTTTGAATCTGTCATGGATTTAAAACACTGTTCCCAATCTCCTAGTTTCTACTTCTATGCCTTAACTGTGAGACCAACTTTATACAAGTTGGCCTTTACATAAAAAAAATAAAAAAAAAACAAAGACTGTTTCATCTGTGGACTCTGTTTGAGCTTTAAAAAACTTTTTAAATCCTGGATTATATATATTTCCCATAGTCAGTTATCTTCAATGTGTAACTTTATCAAGAGCCTTTTGAAATTCAAAGTTGATGGCAACCCCTGTGGTTTGCACATTTCACCATAGCAGGAATAATTTCTGCAGTCTATTTCTTTGTTCTGCAGACTCCATCCTGATGCACCTGAAAATATGGTCACTATCACAGATAGCTTTTTATCTACCTCTATTATGAAATAATCAAGTGGAAAAATCTGGGCTTAAAAACAAGTGCCAATATCCTAACCTTTGTTTCTGCCTCCCCCTAGCTTCTTGTTGATTTGAACTTGTGATTGCTTCTTTTGTCTTCTTGTCCACCAATATTGTGCTGTGAGAAGCACCTGTGGTTATTTATCCAAACAAAAATCAAAGCCTGCAGTGTAATTCAGTAATCAGTAAGAAGCAGGTGCAAAAATGCAAAGTGCTGCACTGGACAAAAAATAATGAAAGAGGAGTAAGAACAAGAATAAAAGAGGAAGTGATGGGTACAAGAGAAATAATGTAATCCACTGTATAATTTATTTTCTATTTAGATTTCAGTTTATTTTTAATTATTTAGTCTATTAGTCTGAGCAGTATTTCTGTGCTACAGTATTAATTTAGCAAGTAGCATTTTTTTTTTCCTTACTTCAGTCACTAACTCCATAATCAGGTGCCCTCTTATCTACCTGCATATTTTTGTGCCTTATTATTTCTCTTTTCTACTATTGCTACTCTATACGTTAATGGTGATTTTGATTGTTTCTCTTGTATTTTATTGGAATAATTAATATTTTTTGTTGTAGCTTAATCTGTAGATTTTTCCCCTCTTGGGTATTTGATTTGTAGGCATCTTACCATCTTCAATAAAAAAATGAATATTCAGTCATTATATCTGAGGGATTGTATTGATAAATTATTTATCCTAAACTTCTGACAACGGAAGCACTTGTCTGTCCTCCAGTGTTTGTTCTTTTGTTTGTTAATCGAGCTAAGGCATTTGGAGAGCTTTAGAACTTAAAAATATTTTACATATATCCATTTATAAATATGGATTTGAGCTGAATAAACTGTAGCTTCTGGTCATCCTTCTTGGGCAAGTAATTTGCACATCTTTCTAACACACATATGATTTCTGTTGATGGCACAGAATCACTGAATGGTTGAGGTTAAAAGGGAGTTCTGGAAGCCTTTGGTTCAATCTGCTTGAGCATGAACACCTAGAACTGTCTGTCCAGGACCATGTTCAGATGGATTTCAGGCATGTCCAACAAATAAGGACTCCACTGTATCTCTGGACAATCTGTGCCAGCACTCACGCACTAGTACTGAGATACTATCACTTGATATTTTGAATCTCTTGTGTTCCTGTTTGTTTCATTGCTTCTTGTCCTGGTTCTGTGTGTACCGCTGACAAGAGCCTGGTTCTGCCCTCTCTGCAGCCTCCCTGATATACATTGATATGATGTTTCCCTGATAGACATTAATATGATATCACTAGAACTTCCATTTTTCCAGTCTGAATAGACCAATCTCTCAGTCTTACCCCAAAGAAGAGTTGTTCCCATCCCCTGATCCTCCTCTCATTGTAGCCCTTCTTTTTCTGTCTTTCCTGTATATCAATGTCTCTTAGTCGCAAGGTCAAAAATGAAACTCAAAAATCCTCCATAAAGCTTTGCTGAAGCCCGGGGTTGAACCAGGGACCTTTAGATCTTCAGTCTAACGCTCTCCCAGCTGAGCTACTTCAGCCCTTGCTAAGCATGGATTTTCTCACAAACTGATAGAATATATGTCTCTTTCAGCCCCTTATCGTTCACGCTCATTTTGTGGACATTGGACTCTTTTCCTGTTATTAGAGAGAACACTGCAGGCGGAAGAAAACTGTACCTCACTGAAATCAGTGATATCAAGTCTGCAGCAAGTGGATCTGGTAAAAGTCAGCAGACATTAACTTACACATATTTTTTAAACATCACCATCAACATAGACACGACTACCCAAGACATCAGCCAAAGACTTAAAATTAATAGGTTTTAATTTTGTATGGAAACAAACAAACAAACAAACAAACAAACAACAACAACAACAAAACAAAGCAGGAGAACTGCTAGGAAATAAAACATTTTAAATTTGGAGGAAATTTACAAGGAAGACATTAATTTCAATGGTTTGGTATAATGAAGTTTTCCACCAATTTAAAAGAGACTTTAAACATTGATAATGTCCCAGATTTATTTTATTTTATTTTACATTAATTTACTTTATTTATTTTATTTTATTTTATTTTATTTTATTTTATTTATTTTTTCCCCAGCTTCCAGCAGTATACCCTGTTTATTATGGATCTGTGGTCTTTTCAAGTATGGTGTAACAATTTTTGTTCTATGTGTTGAACTAATTGATTTTTGAGGATTTTCCATCAAACAACTAAACTATTTTTTGCCACTGATCCTGAATCATATAACTGTCCCATATTCCTCTAGATATTAATTTGCTAGTTTTGCTATTCATAACATAGTCTACGAACAACATGAATGACACGTGAGAAACAGTAAAAAGAGAAAAAAAAGGGAAAAGATAACAGAGAAAAAGAAAGAGAAATGGAGAGAGAAGAAGAGAGGGAGGGAGAAAAAGAGGAAGAAGGAATGAGAAAGAGAGAGGGAGAGAGGTGGGAAGGGAGAAAGGGAAGGGGAAAAAGCAAAGCATCACTGGTAGATTCACAGTTAGCTTAAAAGGGAGATAATAGGCCTATATTCTGAACTGTCAGGACTGCAGTATTGAATATGTCCTTTTTATGCTTACATTTGTCCTAGATGCCCCTTCAATAATGAAAAAGGAGTAGACTGCATTAGAAGTCCTGGTCAAAGATCATAATATAACTTTTTCTAACAAAACAATTATTTAGTCACTGATTTCATAGCCTGGAGCCCCAGTTGCAAGAAGTTATTGGTTGCAAGTCTTCAAGTATCATTAATGTGAGTGGGAAAGGACCCTCCCCTTCCCTCCCCTGCTGTCTTGGAATGGGCTCTGATTTTAATCAAAGAGACCTTCTAAGGAGGAATTTGTTTCTGGATAGCTTCAGCCTTGGAGAATTTCAACTAAAATCCTGTAAACAAAGACAAGAGTGAGTATTTTGCCAGTAAAGACACTGGTGCCTTCATTTCATCTACCTACATCCTCACTATGCTACGAATTGCATGAAAATCTTAGCTATTACTCCCCCATTGCCTCCTCAGTTTAAATGTTTTGAAAGATACAGTTCATCAACCCAAAAAGCAATCAGCTCAGCAAGCAAAGTGAACGCAACAGAGAAATCTGTACCAGTTGCCATGCAAGGAAGAAACACTGAGACTGATTCATTACAGTCTGCCTTTCTTTTGCTAATCTGCTCAATCAGAAACCAAAACCACATCCTGTTGAAAGTTTAAAGGAGTTCCTGATAAGTTAATAAAAATATGGCAGTAGTTCCTTCTGTCAGCAGATTTAACACTGCGGTTTCACTTTTGCTTCAAGTTCCCTGGGTAAAAAATCACCCCTTCAAATTCTTCTTGTGTTGGAAGCTGTGAGTCTTAAGACATGAAATCACTTACTGCTGGCCTGAAATAGTGTGTATGATTGTTTTCCTTCAGAAAAAGCAAATAAACAAATAGACTAACAAAGCTGGAGGAGGAAAAAAAAAAAAAGAAAAGAAAAAAAAAAAAGGAAGAAGAAAAAAAGCAAACCAGTGAAATTAATTCTACTTTTGTCTATTTAGCATTAATGGCCATCAAAGTTGCAGCCCCGGGTCACCATGCATCATAATGTATCATGACGAAGATAATTTATAACTGGATTTCTTGCACTGGAGGAGATCAAACTCTAGAAAGAAATTTCAGGTTACCAAAGGATATTTACTAAGAGTACTAGAAACAGCAAAAGTCCAAGTGCTTATTTACAAACCTTTTCTTTAGGAGCTAGGCATTTACCTAAGTGTATAACCTCAAAAGAGTCTGCTGAGTTAATGAACTGTGAATAGGTTTTGCTGACAAGCAGGAAGCTTTTCAGATTCAAATTCACTGTGAATAAAACAGTCTGGTCCTGATAAATGGACATTATAAATTAAAGATGTAGTTACTGTGTTGGATCATCAAGCCCATATCCTTCCATCTCAGAAATATACATATGTATATATACATATACATATACAGATGTATGTATGTATTTCCAGAATGTTTTTTTTTAAAGGATTAAAAATGACTATTTTAATTCATGAACTGATTCGTAAGAGTCTCAGCAACTGAAGAACCTGCATCACTGCATCAGTTTAGGGTTTTTCTGTGAGTCAGTGAGAGTAGCAGTGCACTTCCTGTGAGTTACTTACAGTTGTAATACTAAACACAACCCCTGTTCTTAATTTCACTCAACCCTCCTGGACTGCCCAAATAGTACAATTCTCTTAACTGCATTAATCAAATTTCAAATCTTTGAGTCATGTCTTAAGTCTATATTAATAACACAATACTGACAGTAGCTGATTTTATTTCCTTCAATTTCCAGAAAACCAGCGCATAGGATTTTCTTGATGATGTATAATAAATTATTTTTTAAATTATTGTAATGCAATAGGTGATCCCACTGCCAGTGGCACAGTGGTAGGAATGCCGCGTTGCAGCACCAGAGGCCCTGGGTTTGAATCCCCCCTGTGGCGCAAGTGGTAGAAGTGCCGCTCTGCTACACAGAGGCTCGAATCCCAGGGAGTTGGACTCGATGATCTCTAAGGTCCCTTCCAACCCGCATGAGACTATGATACTATGATGATGATGATCTTTGTATGATTTCCTTCTGAAGCTTCATCCTACAGGCATTACCCATTAAGCACACACAATATTTAACTCAATTATGAGGTGCTTCTATACAGGGTTCTGTATGTAGAAGTGTACATACGAATGAGATATCAGAATTCTCATTATAGTGTGTAAATTTCAGCACAACTGATTAACACCACGATGGACTTTTTTTCTCTAAAGCACAAATTGTGCTTTATGATCTCCTATTTACTAATTTGCTAGTGCTATTTGAGATATCCAAGAAATCCACTTATCTGTCGGATATAAATAAGTGTATTATGACACTGGAAGTAGATGGAAGTCAGAAGTTACACTGTATCCTCAGGAATATCAAGCTTTTCTTTTTAACATAAAATATGGTGAATTTCCATCAGAACATGCAGGTAGATATTTACATTTAAACATCTTTAACTGAAGTTGAATTTTGTCTTTCCTCTACAGTAAAAATAATCCTGTCTGAGGATATGTTGTTACATATGCCTCTCAGCAAATGTAATTAAAGTTGTTAAGTTATTTATTAAGGTTATGTGTTTTCTTGCAAGCATGATGGACTATCCCTGTAATCACAGTATCACAGAATCACAGAATGACCCAGGTTGGAAGGGACCTCAAGGATCATGTAGTTCCAACCCCCCTGCCTAGCAGGGCCACCAAACATACACCTTTACTTGATCAGATTGCCCAGGGCCCCGTCCAACCTGGTTTTGAACACCTCTAAGGACGGGGCATCCACTGGGCAGCCTGTTCCAGGACCTAATCACTCTATAATGGTAGTGAGCAAGTGCTTAACAATTATACACTAACTTAAGAAGTCAGGAAAGATTTGTCCATGTCTGTCATGGTTAAGGAGTTGAAAGGGAATTCGCTGCTAGATTCTCTGAAAATGGTGATATGTCGAAGTCAGTGACATTCTCTTATTTGGATTACAGGAGTTTTCTTACATAGACTTTCTAGAGCCTACGTCCTCCAAATTCTCTTTAGTTACCTGTCTGGCAAACATCTGCACCTTTCCCAAAGTTCTTCAAACTGCTTTTATGTTTAAGGTAAGCTTTGTCTCAGAGCCACAAAATAAAAGTATTGTTTTAAATACTATAAAGCATCTGCTTAGACACAGGCCACTTATCATTAAGATTTGGGAACACTCTTCTTGTGTGTATCATCTGAAAACAAAACAAAACAAACAAAGATACAAACAACAACAACAACAAAACAGATTGAAACTGAAAAAAAATAAAACAATACAACAAATTGATCAAACAGCAACAAGAAAAAAGAACAGATGAAAAAGCAAGATGTAGATTTTAGTAACTTAAGCCCTGTTTATCTTCAAGCAGACATAATATGTTATATTACAATCTAGACATTTACATTTGAATCTAACATGAAAACAAAATCAGGTGTACAATGGGATAAATTATGCTCTCACAAATGCAAACACTACTAATAGCAGAAGGGGGCACTAGTAACCAGCTAGTATATCTTTTTAATCTGGTGTATAATATGTATTGAAAATAAACATGCACACACATAGTCTCACTTACAAGCTAGTTGTCCTGACCTTTCTCAAGATGTAGTGGATGTTCTGTGATATGAATTCTGTCTTCTTCAGCCTTTACTTTTCATGACCAGTATTCTTTGCCTGCCCTATTGTTGCATAAAAGATAGCCACTTCAGAAAGCCCAGTAGGGCTGATTGTACCCTATAGCAGTTTCCTTTACGAAAACATGCTTTCAGTGATAAAGAAATAAAGTATTACCTTGGTTATTAAAAAAAGTATTGCCTATTCTCTATTATTTCTTTAAAACAACAACAGCAATTTTTACTTTGCCATGAGAGTGATGAAGCAATGGAACAGGTTTCCCAGAGAAGCTGTGGATAACTCATTCCTGAATGTGTTTGAAGCTGGACTGGATGGGGCCTTGATCTACTGGGTGGCAATTCTGTTTGGAATTAGATGTTTAAGGTTCCTTCCAACCTGAACTATTCTATCATTCTATTATTCAAAGCAAAGACATAACTAAGAAAAGGTCTTAAAGTAAAGGCATGTTTTACACCTTGTTGGAAGAGCACATGAAATGTTCTTGGGAAGAAAGAATTATGTATCTCTCTTGTCAACACTTTTTATTTCCCATGATATTTACACCTTCAACTGTTGTACTGATTACATTCAACAACTTTTAATGAAGATCTTTCTCTCTCTCTCTCTCTCTCTTTTTTTTTTTTTTTTCATAAACTTGAGGATTTTAGGTTGCCTTTCACAACAGGAATGATATTTGGAAAAGAGAACTGTTCAAAACAAGAATTATCAGGGCAACAGTGGTTACATTAACTGATTTAAATGGAAGGACGTGAAATATTTCTTTCAGTCATTATTTCATTTTCTTTGACTCCACTCATCTTTTTCTTCTGTGATTTGTCATCTTTCAAACACAAGAATGGAGAAATGTTCTTAGAATTTCAGTAAGCTGTGTAATCTGAAGAGCTTCTTTGTGCGGTATATCTTCTAGATTTTTCTTTTCTAATTTTAACTGTCTCAGGATTATGTCTCTTCCTTTAAGAAGCAAAGAACTTTCCATGCGTCAGTAGGTCCTACAACCAGAGATGTTTTCTTCTTAATTTCATTAAAATCATTTGCAAGCTTTTTGTTGCAGGTGTTGAAGGCTGCAAAAGTAACCCTACCACACACTTCTAGATGGGTACAAAGCAGACTAATACCAGTTGAGAGCTAAAGCCAAGAGTGATGCTGCTGTCACCTTTGTATTAGCATATTTAAGAAAGTGTAAAAAATGCTTCTTGGCAACTAAGGGAGAGAGAAGTGAGAAAATAGAGAAAAATGACCTTACAAATAACAAGGTCAGTGCAGAAGGAGGATAAGAGTTGCTCTAGGTTTGGAGTTCCCTGCAGCCAAAGAGAGGCCCATGGTGGAGCAGACTATTGGGCAGATCTCCATATGCAGTCACAAAGGAACCCACAGTTTCTTGGATGAAGATACAGCCATGGAGAATAGTCCATGATGGACGGCTGGGGGAGCTGCTGCCTGTAGGGATCAGTTCATGAAGAACTGCACCCCATGGGAGGGACCCAATACTGGAGAACAGGAAAAGCCTGAGAATGAAGAGTGGCAGAAGATTGGAAGAAACAAAGTAAAGAGATAGGGGAGTCAGGTCTGAAGGAGTGAAGTTGAGCCTGGGAAGAAAGAAGGAGAGAGAGGTGTTTTTAATTGTTTTTATTTGTCATGAACTTATTCTGTTTTTAATTGACAATAAATTCAATTAATCTTCAGTCAGTTAAATCTGTTTTGGTCACTGATGAGAAATATCACCGTCCCTACCTTGACCCACAAGCTTGTCCATTTTGTTTTCTCCCCCTGTCCTGCTGAAGAGAAATGAAATAGACGTTTTTCAGTCACCTGGCATCCAATCAAGGCTAGCTCACTACAGAAGGCATCAGATAAGCTAAATTTCTTCTTTTCAAATTTTATCCAGCTCAAATTTTACATTATCCAATCTCAAGCTATTATGCACTTCTATTCAGAAGGCCTACAGAAATCTTTCATCTCCCAAGTGTCCTGAAATGTAATAAGAAAGGAGAGGAAATGGGCTTTAAAAATTTATATTGAGGGGTTATAGTGGATGACATTGCAATTAGAGGTTAAGGAAATGCTAAAGGCATGTTGTCCTTTTAATGGAACTTCCAATTCAGATCCTTTTTCTCCCTGGGTAGAAGCAGGTACACAGGGACTCTGAAATGGATGCATGCAGAACCTGCTAAATGTGTTTCTAATTGTCTGAGTTTAATAATTGATAATATAGACATAGCTTGCAAATTTTTCTTTCACATAAAAGATAATTGTGCCTGAGTATAGCATAGTCTGAAATTAAATGTGTTAAGTGCTCCAGGGACTAGTATGTACGTGCTATGAAAGATCATTTCTCTTGATCAGAGTAAGCCAGAATCTGTAACAACTTTTATTTATTTGGCGTCTAGTGGCATTCAAACAGCTAAGGCAGGGCTGATGACGCTTGATAACAGGTGCTTTCTATTCTCTTCCTTTCCCATAAGGAGTCAGTATGAGCTATTTGCTTTCACTTGTCTCTTTTTTCCTCATTTGGGAGCTCAAAACAAAACCTCTGGCCTTCCTGGTTTCTCCTTCTTGGGCACTCTGTCTTTCTCTTCTGCATTTTTCACTTTCATCCCCTTTCTTATGGTCTTTTGCACTTTAGGGAAGTGAAGATGAAGCAAAAAAAAAAAAAAAAAAACAAAACAAAAACAAACAACTGCTTC
This sequence comes from Coturnix japonica, assembly GCF_054131305.1. Classification (NCBI taxonomy): domain Eukaryota; kingdom Metazoa; phylum Chordata; class Aves; order Galliformes; family Phasianidae; genus Coturnix; species Coturnix japonica. Next base: position 5,083,473 of record NC_140664.1, read on the forward strand.
AGGTTGCCTCTAATTTCTCCTTCAGTACTGTTTGGGGGAAGAGGATGGATTTTTTAAAGGTTAAGAAGAGCAAGGAGCATAGGGCACATGAGAGATGTATGTTCCTAGAAGTTTAGGGAAAAAGGAAGCTATGAAAACACTACAAATGAGGTGAGGTGAAAGGACCTCATTGGAAGGAGTTTTCGAAGAAGCAGAGAGGTCAGAGTGCATAAGAAGGAAAGAGGGAAATGCATTCTGAAATATGATGGATGAGCAAGATGAGAAAGTGGGTAAGAGAGACAGAAGAAGCAAGAAGAGAAGACAGTGATTAGGTAAGATTTTTGGCTACATTTTTGATTGTCTCATATGATCAAGGTAACAGGTATGTCAGATTCAGTACACATTTATAGAAAAGTAGATGAAATGTATGGGCTAGAATGGTAATCTGCAAAAAAGAGTGGATGAGTGAAAAGGGTTGTGAGGTAGTGCAAAACTATTTTTGAGGGCATAAAGGGCATAATCATGCAACAGAAATGCTAAACAGGCATTTAACATTTTAGCAACAAGAACCTGTTTTCACAGAAATTATTACTAGACTTTAACAGCGATCTATTAAAAAAAAATGTAGAAGTCTAAAGGAATTTCAATTTCTCAGAGCTCTGAATTAGTGCTCAGTGAATTCCATCTGCTGAGAAGCAATGATAAACAAATAGGCCTACTCTGCTTCTCCTATATGGCAAAGGCTGATCATTTTGTCTAAAGACCTGTTGGATATATAATATTATGCAGTAAGTTTAACAAATGGAACATATCCCAATCTCAGGATGTGACAAGTCATCCATCACCAGATGGATGTAACTCTATTTACCACTCTCTGGGCCTGGCCCTACAGACAATTCTTTACCTAGCAGAAGGTACCTGTCCAAGCCATGAGCTGACAGCTTCTCCAGGAGAACACTGTGCGAGACAGCATTATTGCAAAGATATTGTAAGACAATGTTCTTGATCTATCACATAAACAAACAACAAAGGAGTCTGTGTTGGATTTCCTGGCTTTATTTTGTTTTATAAAGGTGCTCTTATGTACTGTCCTAAACAAAAAAAATGACACTCTGCTGACAAAATTTCTATGACTTTCTTCAGTGAGCCTACATAAAATGCTTGTATGTGTTTGAAATCATAAGTCTTCATCTCCTATTTTAAGGCACAGCAGTCTCTAATGTGTGTGGTCAGATGTTTGTAATTGCTTTCTTTCAATATAAAGAGTCTACACTCCAGAAAATTGGGCATGAAATCTTTGTACAAGTAAAACTCTAGATAAAAATGACTCTTCAGTTACATTTCTGAACTAAAATTGGCTTAATGTTGAGAGCTTTCTCATCTTTCATGCTCTCTTCCATACAAATCAGAGAAATTCTGGGAAGCAGAGCACGCAGTATACTGAAAAATAGTAATAATAATGAATAGTGCAAATAAGAATAATCTGTAATTTTATATCATAGGTGAAAGATATTCATGAAAATTAAAAAAAAATAAATAAATAGAATGAAACACACAATGGTTAATTAAAAAAAAAAAAAAAAAGTACTGAAGAAAAGCACTTTTCTAGTGATGAGAAAATCCAAGTACAATTATAGTAACACAGTAAAGGACAGTGCTGACTGCTTACATTTTGATAGTGAAGATAAACGACAGTAATGCACACGATGGTCCTAAAAGCTAGCTAAAGAGGACTACCATATTACAGCAGAAATTAATGATTTTTGGAATGTTTCATTGATGGCAAAATAAAGCAGTTATTAAAGCAAATCTAGAAAAAATGGAATACTAGAAATATATTTGCCTTGTAGTAAAGATACACTCAAAGTTTGTGAAAGCTTAGTAACTGGTTAATAAATTCCTGTCTAAGAGGTCTGCATGTTTGTGCTAAACCTTATTTACACTCATCTATATGTTCTTTAATTAATGGACCAGGATCAGTACATACATTGCTAACATATATTAAGGGAATGACTGTTATTAATCTTTTTTTATATTAGCTGCTTATGTCTGCTTCATAGTGTAAGGAACATTGGTGTGAAAAATATATTTAGAAATGTTCTCAGTGATAAATGAAAACAGAATTAACAAGACACTTGAGTGTTTGGGGAGAAAAAAATACAAAAAACAAAACCAAAACACTTTGCAGTTGCCTAAATGTGGACACTGATGAGCACCAATGTTAATTGTGGCTAGTCTGCTCAGAGCTGTCATCTTTCCTGTGTAAGCATGAGCACCTTAGTTTGTAGAATTGGAAAAGGTGAATGCTTTTAATCTCCCTCTTTTGCCATGGATGTAATGGCCACAATAGGCAATTATGATCTTGAGATCATAGAGACCTTTATATCATTGTGTCTCCAAGAAATTATTCTGCTTCTTTGTTGATAAATGTTGATAAAGGACCTTCTACCTCCCCGCCCCCCCCCCCCCCCCTTCTTGAATTAGTCTTACAGGCTAACAGTCTGAAATTTCAGTATAGATTGAATAGTTGTATTGATTGAGATGAATAAAGAAGAGACCAGCCCTGCTCTCACTGGAACCACATTTCAGATATTGGAAGAGAGCAATAAGATCTCCCCTCAGCCTCTTTTTTCCCCAGACTAAACAGCCCCAGTTCCTTCAGACACTCCTTCTAGGGCATATTCTCCAAGCCCTTCACAAGCCTCCTTGCCCTTCTTTGGACCTGCTCTAGCACCTCAATGTCCTTTCTGTACTGAGGTGCCCAAAACTGAACACAGTACTCAAGGTGAGGCTTCACCCATGATGAGTACAGGGCAGGATGACTTCCCTAGTCCTGCTCACCACACCGTTCTTGATGCAAGTCAAAATGCCATTGGACTTCTTGGCCACCTGGGCACACTGCTGGCTCATATTCAGTCAACTGTCCATCAGTGCACCCAGGTCCCTTTCCATCAGGTAGTTTTTCAGCCACTCCTCCCCAAGCCTGTAGGGTTGCCTGGGATTGTTGTGACCAAAATGCAGGACCCAACACCTGTCCTTATTGAAACTCATACATTTTGTCTTGGCCCATCAATCCAGTATATCCAGGTCTGGATAGTGACTCTGGAAGTCCTTTCCAAATATTTCATGACCCCCTTTCAAATTTTTAGAGAATGCAATGTTTTTAATGGCTGTATGGTCAATTTTACCCACCAGATTGAAAACCATAGTGATGGCTACCACCATTACTGTAGTTTGTGATTTCCAGTTTAGACAGTAGGACTTCAGGATTTTGTAATTTGAATAATCATGTTTTGTGGCAACTTGATGTGCTAGCCATGTTTCTGTCTGTGGTTCCTGAGTTCACATATTATGCAAAATAAGATATTCTCAGAGCTGTTTCAAAGTTGAAGAGTTTTTTTGTTTTGTTTTGTTTTGTTGTTGTTGTTGTTGTTTTTTTGGTTGAATCCAGTCTGGGAACCAAAGCCTGCATAGCCTTTACCGACAACATTAGTACTATGAAGTGTCAATAAGCAAAGATATCACTGATCTCTAGCAGAGGGTGCTATACTCACCATGTGTTGATGATTATGATTAATGATGTTTTCAATTAATTTTTAACGCAAATGAGATTGCTTATAAAATTATCCATGATCCAGATGTACCTGATAACCTGTCTTCTGGACAGAACCCCCAAAGCGCAATTAAGCAACCTTGCTGTCTGAAGCAGTAAAGGCAGATTTCTTTGACAATAAAAAACAGTCTGAATGGACAGACAAATAAAGAATCATAGAGTGGCCTGGGTTGAAAAGAACTGCAGTGACCGTCTTCTTTCAACCCCCCTGCTGAGTGCAGGATTGCCAACCAGTAGACCAGGCTGCCCAGGGGCACATCCAGCCTGCAAATAAAGAGGTCTACAGGTTTTCTCTGGATGCTTTAATAGCACCTATATTTGGTTAGATTCAATCCTATTGCCACCTTACACCTGCAAGATGGATTTACAAGAGGATGCACAGCTTATTGTCCTCCCTCTCTTTTACAAGAATCTTCAAAGTAACAAAATTTAATTTCTGGATCTCAACACTAAAGAAAGATCCTCAGGCATGAGGGAAAAATATTTACAAATGAAAATGAAATAAACCAACAGCTGAAAATAATCACATGTTGTGTTCAGTCAGCTCTCTTCCTTGTGGATGTGGTATTTAATAATCATATTTTTCTGAATTCACTCAGATGTCAACGGGCACTATAGGGCAGTATAGGAATCTTTAAAAGTGATAGCTTGCTTTTTCTCATTTCTCTGAACTCTTCAGTGTGCTTCAGTTCATTCCAAATAATCAGTGTGGTTTAGTTTGTTCAATGCAAATCACTGGATTTTAATTGAGTCCAATTAGGCACAAATAAATAAAAGTCAATTCAAACTAATTATCTTCTATACAAATCAATACGATTCAATTAAAATCAAAGAAAGCCCTACCTACCCTAATGACTGGCCTGTTTTCCTTTCAGTTTTTATTAAAGGACTCTGCACTTTGTTCAGGGCTGTGTCTCTTGGCAACTCTCCATTTATAAGTGAATAATCATTAGAGGATGTATGGAGAAAAAATATGTAACTGGGTTATCTTTTTCCCATTTCTTACTCTTCTACAGTGTATTTTCTGCAGTGATATCTCTTATTTCAGATTATACAGGTTCAATGTGTGTGCAGTTTTAGCAATAGTTGAAAACTGAGATCTGCTGTCACAGAATTAAAAAAAAAAAAAAAAAAAAAAAAAAAAAAAAAAAGATGTATTCGTCCCTTCTGCACTGTTTATTTTTACTGTAGAAATCCAAATTGACCTGATGACTATTGTTAGCTGTACTTAGCTTAATTGACAGCAGCTTCTTTTTGGTGTTGATTCATAGAGTGAGCAGTGTTTCTGTAAAGATCCTAAAACATGCTTTTATAACATGTACTACAAAGAAAGTAGCACATGTAAGTATGGAAGAAAGACTACATGCTACAGTAATTGATGAGGCACAAAATTATTGGTATTGGAAGGGACCTCTTGAGATCATCATGTTGCTTGAGACTACATCATATTGGGTTTTGAAAACCTCTGCTGGGCTCTAGACACAGTGTTAGAGGCTTGGGTTGGGTATGCCTCAGGAAAAGTATATGAGAACTGCTCTGCAAGAAATGCATCCTGTTTTATTGTGTTGTCACATGACATCAGAGGCAGATATTGATGGTCTGGCAGTAGAGCTTGAACCTTCCCTCCAATATTCATTACATTTTGTTGCTGAGAGACAGATGGCAGTGGAATGGCAGTCTGACAAAATGGTGTCTGACATGGAAGTGCATATGATACAAACGGATGTTACTGAACTCCTCCATGCAGAAAAGAATTACACCCACTGACATTCATGGTTACTTGCTGAATATTTTTGGAGACCAAACACTGGATGTGAGCACAGTGAGGTGGTGGATGGTGTGTTTCATCAGTGGCAGCAGTGATATGAAAGACAAGCCACACTCTGGATAGCCATGCAAAGCTGTTACACCACAAAATAAAGAGTGCCTTGATCAGCTCATTTGCAAGAATTGGATAATGGTGGTGACTATGTTGAAAAATATTTTTCTGTAACTGAGAACTTCCTCTATTGAATAGTGTTATTGTGCTCTTTGTATCTGTTGTAGTTTCCAAAGAAATAAATAGGAGGTATTATTATCAGAGCAGCCTACATAGTTACTGAATCCCTCAGGAAATTATAAGTCTCTTCCTATCCTCATAATACTTTCCCATCTCTGCACATTGACTGAAATGTAAAGACTGCCTCTGAATTCACCAAATATTCAGTTACCCCTTTAAGAAAGGTGAACCTCATGGGGAAGCAGAGAGTACATCATGTGAGGCTGAAACTAATGGGAGTAGAGAAGTACCCCTGCGTCTCTCACAAGAAAGGAAATGACTCAACAATGAGAATCAAAGTAAAGAAACTGATAGCTCAGCACTGAGAATGTAGAAAACTCTATGTCCCATGTTGAAAATAATACATTCTAGCAAAGGAATATTGATATTCTTTTGAAATCAGGGAAATAAAATGCTCCCCTTTGCAACCAAAAGCATGATGAGATCAGTGGGAAGTTTAAAAGATGCAATGCAACATTATCTTTTCAGTCATTTTCCAAGTTCACTAATGTTTCCTGTTTCTATCATCCCTGTAGAAGATTTTCAGAAGCTGTCAGTTACTTCAAATGAAAGTTCTTTCATAAAGAGAATTATGTTTCTAGTCTATTATTAAAGTCTGTGTAGATACTGAAATTCTATGACGAACAGTAATTTAGAAAAGATTGCTTTAATATTTATATAGTAGCGAGGAAATAGTACAGCTCTCATAAAACCACTTATATTCATTTGATAGTTATTCAGAAATGTAACAGGATAAATCACTTCTGGATTATAAAACAGCTAATTAGTAAGAAATTATACCTTGTTTCTACTAAGAAATCAAATATAATACATTCAACATCTAAAAATATAACATGTTGGTCCCATGTGTTAGACTGCATTTCTTCAGGAAAATTTTTAATGTAAAGACTATTGTTTAATATATGATTTTTCTAAAATCCATATGGGCTCAGTTATTTATGGATGTTATTAAGCTCTTCTCTAATAACTAGTTTAAAAATAAAATTTCAGGTAGAGTGCATCGAACTCAGAACATGGAATAAAGAATCAGAGGTCTTGATATCAGATTTAAAAAGTCTGCTGCATTTATTTTTAATAAATAATTTCATATTCATTTTGAATGCCCACAACAATTGCAATTTTGAATTAAAAAAAAAAAAAAAAAAAGGCATACTTCTTTAGTCTTACAATTGGTAAATCTATATGTCTTTTGTAGTGTTCAAAGCCTGGAGCTAGAGTCTGTACATAGACTTCAACTTTTACAGATCAGGTGGCAGATTGGTTCAGTTCGGGGAACTTAAACAAAATCCTACTTTCTTTCTTTTTTTTTTTTCTTTTTTTCCCCACCTTGGGCATTACATTCAACCAACATTAAGAATATCACTGATGTCAGTCAGATGTTTGACATATATTAATTCTCTCAGTCTTACTCATAAAAAGTAACTTGTATGCACATGGCATAGAACTGAAAGATGTTCCAAGTACAGAGCTCATGAGACTTCATACTGTCATTTATTTATTTTTAATTATTATTATTATTTAACAATAAAATATCTACACATTTTTTAATTTTTATTTAAATTATTTTTAGGGCAAATGGCTTCAGGAGTGGAAAGGCATAGTTGGCTGACTTGTTGCACAGCATCAGGAAAAATACAAGAATTTAAAATCCTCCACACAAACTTTCATTTTTACTCAACTTTCTTGGTGCAATTTGAAAAACAGAATTGATGATGCAGTATTAGATTTCCAAAGTGACTGTTGTATGGAGTAAATGTGTAGCATGGGATAAAACTCCTTAATATAATGCATTAGACAAAAAGTTTGTTAAAATTTGAATCATTAATTCAATGGCTTCCAAACTTGAACTAAATTACAGTTATTACTACAGTGTTAGTAGTGCAGAGTTATTACACAGTTACAGTGGAGTCACAAACAGAAGTTATGCCACCTCCAGTAAGGTGGTGGAAATTTCTGCCCCTGAAGCTTCATTAAGAAAAATAAAACTTTTTTTTTCTCCAATCCATATCCATTTCAAATACAATAGTTTATTTTCTGTTGTATAAGTCACTATTTTTGTACCAGATAGTCCTTGCTTATGCTGAGTGCTGTTTATATGTCTCTGCTGACATCAGTAGATGTCTTTGAGATAGCATCTGACTTCCTACAGGTATTGTGCTATGATCTGAGTATGCACATTTTAAAATAGCATTAAAATTGTTACAATTCCAAAAACTTTTTTGAAAAATAAAATAAAATTAGAATTTCTCTTTTTATTTATGGCTTTCCCCCCTTTTCTGGAGACATTTATTAGAACATGCAAAAGACATTGCAATAATTGTTAATAGTAAATTTCATCATGTTCCACCTTCTCAAGTGTAGTCATAGCTTATAAGAGCCTACTAACAATTTGCAATACTTCTTTTAAAGTGAGTGGCCAGACACTAAAATGATGTATAGGCAGTGTTCCTAAATATTGCTTGAACTGGTAGATAGGATGGGGTTGAAGTCAGGGATAGAAAAAAAAAAAAAACAACAAAAAAAACCACAAAAATTATACATGATTATACATGATTATATAATTCCAAGAATACACTTATATTTGCAAATAACAGCTGAAGGAACAGCATAACAAAATAGGATTAAAGTTTTTGTTTTGTTTTTTAAATACCATTAAAAATTATTAAATATATAATTACAAATTGTATACTACATGTAAAAGGTTCTAAAGGGACTATAAGAAAATATCAGTTTACTGTTGATATTACATTTTATATTAGTGCCAAAATACATAGTAACACTATGTATTTACAATACATAGTAAAAAGAGTGGATCAAATACTCATTTCTGTTAGTATGTTGTACATTGGGTCTGAAGTACATCACAGTAAGTCAAAATCTTTTCTTCAGAAGGTTAGTAGCTTAAATGTGGGTGAAGAAGTTGGCACTTATTCTTACCAATTGTTTTGCCTCTGTTGGCTGTTTCATGATGAAAAATCAAGGTTCAGCACACAAGGTCCTGAAGTGAGGGATAAAAGCAGCTTACTGAAAATCATGGAATACTGCAGAAAACCTGAGCTTTTGAACTAAAGGAGAAAATCAAATTTCACCAATGACTAAACCCAGGGACTATGGAAAATTTTGTTGAGATGTGTAGAAATTTTTTTCTAAACCTTAGACACGAGATTTACTTCATGTATAACAATGAAAACATAGCACCCTGAACTCAGCTTATGGCTAGATTTTAGTTTGATCTCATGCAAACAGTCCCATTTTCCATCTCATCCTATTTCTGTGCTCCGGGGTACAAGGGATGAAGAGAAAGCATAAAACCTGAATCTCTTTAATTAGCTCATTTGGCTTTTTCTCCAATATTTTTTTGAATTTTCAGTGGAACAAATGGGATGTTTTGTCCTGTTCAGCCCCTAGAAGATTTCCAGGCATTTGTCTGAATTCTCGTTTTGGCAAACATTGCTATAAAAGTGGCTTGGGGATATAAACAGTGTCTGGAAATACCAGCTGTATTTTCCTAGGGTCACCTCCAATGGTGGCAATTGAGCCAGCTCCATTTAATAGCTGCTAATTCTCTTCCCCTTCAGTGTCACATTGAATAAAAAGTTCTTATTCTTATTTTCTTTATGCTTTATTTCAAAGCTAAATGGCTGCACATATTACTGGTCTTAATCCTTCATGGAACCAGTACAAATTGACATCTTATACAGCTCAGGGTAAGACAAAGATTAATTAAAAGCATCATGCAGCTTTATTATTCTCTCTCTTCATTTCATTTTTAATTCCAATGAGTTTCAGACTTGTTTTAAAATGGTTTATTTTCCAAATATGAATAAATTCCAGCATCAGATTTTCAAGTAAAAATCTCAGGAGATACCCATGTATCAATGGTATACAAGCCCATGTGGAGATAGGAAATTTACTGAAACGGGCAGTTCTCTAGCAATTCCCAAGACACTTTTGCAGATTTCAGACAAATAAAGATGAATGACCAAACTTCTAATTGTTCATCCAATTAGAGATCATGAATCATAAGCTTATGATTATCATTAAAGGGCTGCCAAAAAGAAGAAGGCAGTGAAGTGGTGGTGAAAGCTGAATGGGAAGTTGCTCACAGAATTCCATACTCTACATTCATATAATACATAGAAGGATTAAGTATCTTTTTTTCTTTCATTTTTTTCTTTTTCAGTGTATGTGTGCATTTGTGTAACTCTTGTACCATTATCAACTGGACTATAATAAACATTTCCAGTACAAGGAGTTGATTTGGCATGACAGTTTGCATGATAAAAACCCTCTTCCTTCTGGTTAATTGCACAGGTAGGAAAGGATGAGAAATTTGGTTTGTACTGTTTTGGACTTTATGTCTATCCATATTTGCCAGAATTCCTAGAATGTTTGCATTGATTGTAATGGAGATACTGAGAAAAGTATCTTTCTATCAAGAAAGAAATAGTGGAGGAGAATATTTACCACTTTAATCTGACGCAGAACGAGATGTCAGGCCCCTCTGCACTCATGTCTTGCTGCAGGAAGTAATTATGTCTTATTGATCTGCATGTAAAATTCAGTACACAAATATAAAAACACAGCAGTAGCTACCATTTTCTGTACACATTTAATTATTTATTTATTTTTGCAAAAAGTTTTATTTATTCATGGAATTGTTTCTTTTCATAATTCTTATTGTTCTACCACATTAGTCTTTTGCTTGTATGAACTATCATCTAGTAGAATTAATGCATTTTGCTGTTATTAAAAGCCAAAAAATTGCTACAATGAGTTTAGAGCAGAGAATAGAAGATGTAATTCTGATCGTGCTCACATTCTGTCTGTTGTAAAATTATGTACTGATCTAGATTGAATAATGCAATTATACAAGGTTTGCTGCCATGTAATTATACACTCTTGACAAAAGTCAATTTATACGTCAATTTCTAGTGTTTGAATAACAGTTTCAAAATAAATTATTCTATTAAAAAGCTTCTATAATCAGAATGGCAGGAGCAGAAAAAAATAAATAAACTTTTTTACATTCTTTTAAATATATTTACTTTTCCTTTCTGTTGTGTATAATTTTTGCTTATTATGATGATTTGTCATATGCTAGAGAACATTATTTACTCCAGCTCACAGGGTCAGCAAAACCCTACATATCATTTCTTATTCCCATTCTGATTCTATTCTTCTTTTTACACCACATCATTAATACACCAATGGGGTTTCCTTTTGAAATTCAGGAAACAGATTAATTATTGTTTCCAATATAGAAATCTCCTCCACTGTTTTCCTATTTTTTCACTTCTCCCTCAAAAAGCAAACAAACAAATAAACAGCATATAAATAAATAAATAACAGTATTTAAATAAATAAACAAATAAATTGCATTGTTTTAATACTGTCTGTTTTTATCAAGCAAATATATTTTCCAATCATCTCTTTTCAATCCAAAATGGAAAAGTGCGATTTTTTAGGTAGGCTTAGTGCTTTCCTGGTGAATCTTGGGAAACTGATTTGAAACACTTGTATTGAAAACCTAAACACTGTATTCCACCCATGTGCACTGCAGGATGTGAAGCTGTAGGTATCCATATTGATTACAGATTAATCTATTTATTTTTTTATTTTCACTTCATGGACATGTTATTTCTTTAACAATTTGCTTGGGAAGCAGATACTGCTGGGAATCCTACTATCTTGACACACTGTGCAGTATTTGTGCTTCAGTGAAAAGAGATGGAATTGTATGGATGAAAACACTGCAAACAAGAGATGGAGAAGAGAATAGGAGAGAAGAGAGGAGAGGAGAGGAAAGGAGAGGAGAGGAGAGGAGAGGAGAGGAGAGGAGAGGAGAGGAGAGGAGAGGAGAGGAGAGGAGAGGAGAGGAGAGGAGAGGAGAGGAGAGGAGAGGAGAGGAGAGGAGAGGAGAGGAGAGGAGAGGAGAGGAGAGGAGAGGAGAGGAGAGGAGAGGAGGCTGTTCTTATTTTGTACAGAAATTCCAACACCTTAATTTTTAAATCTTTAGTTTTTTGGAATAGACACTGTCTTTCTATTTTATGCCTTTTCAGATAGTTTATTTCATTCATAATATTTACTTGTCTATATAAAATTTCAGAACAGACTAAGAAAAATCGAGGAGGAATGTCACTTGGTTGATGCTGCTTTGAATAAAAATGGGTTGGCAAAGAGAAACACTGATAAAATTAAAAGCACTACTATTAATCAGCTGACCTGCCAGTTATTAACTCCAAGTCACTTGTGAACTGGATAATCTAAGCAATTATTAAAGCATGAATGTGAATTTAGCTAATGCCCTCATCCTCCACATCATTATCTTAGGCATAATCACCCTTTGGTCCTTGAAAGTCTGCTTCATTTGAGTGCTGAAAATCTTAGCATGCTGTTTTCCTTAATGACTACAAGACAAGGAAAAATACCTAGGTAACATGGATATCATATTTTCCAGTATTCCTCTTGCATATTTGGAGGGAGAAGATGCCTCCTCAAAGATAAATTTATTATGCCAGGCATTACTCCTAACAAGCAAAACTCCTAACATGCTACATAATATCATAAAGTTCTTGTTTTACCCTATCTGCCCCATTTGCTGGCACACAATGGGCATTTGTAATTGAGCTAATGCAGATTTACTGCCTATGGTGCATGTACCGGTGAGTGAGGAGGTTAGATAAGTATGCCTGGGTCAGCTGTCTGGGGAAAGGTACTGTGTTCTCTAAAAAAGAATTGTATTTTCAACAAGCTTCATTGGGTGAAACACTAAATGATGTTAAATCAGAAGGCTTTTATTTGTTTCTCAAGTCACCCACAGAAAATGGTGCATGGTTAAAATTCTCCTTGCATGTGGTGCTGTGCCTGTATTCTGCCATGGGATTCCTGAGTGTTCCATTTACAGTTACTTCAGAGAGTGAAGAAATCACATTTAATTCCTGATGGATGGCCATGTAATTTTCAGATGATCAGCACTGTGCATTAGTGTAATGTCCACATCGATTTCAATGCAGGAAGATGTACAGAGTGAAAATATGAACCTACAAGCCATTGAAGAACTAATTACTGTCGAAACAGTAAAAATTAAAAGCAGATTTACAGAAGTGGACTTTTATTTGGGTTACTCCGTGACTTAACTATAAAGAATTAACATAAATTCTTCCCATTTTGGAGCCTAGATAATTCAGCATTTACTCAGTTAGACAGCAATAAATTTACATTAATTTTTCAGAAGGAAATAGTATGCCTATAAGATGCTCCATCTTTTCTCCATTTCGACAGTCATTTTATGGTATGTATGTGATCATGTGTATTTAAATGTTTGTAGGGTAAACTGTTATTTAACAAGTATAAAAGACCTGCACTAGTGAAGTCCTCTCCTTCTGAAATGTGAAAGATTTTCTGTTTTCAGACAACAGTATTTTTTGTGCCTTGATGCCATCTACACTTTTTACATTACAGTTGTCTGAGCCTTGGGGTGGTAAAAGATCTGTGTCCGATCAGTCCTCAAGGAAAGCCATTTTTGGTAATATTTTCTTGTGCCATGAATCTTTCTAACAATACTCTCTGCAGTTAATCACCATTCAGGTTTAACATCATCGAACTGTGTTTTGGGACTGGCATTTAAAGAGCTACCTGAGCTCTAATTTTGCCTTGTATCATACTAGTGCAATCAGGTCCTGGTGAGGCAGGTGCATTAAAACTGATGAACACTATTAATAATAATAATGGTTTTATGCAATTGTAAGGATCCAATTTGACTTTAATGAGTCACAAATCAAGCAGTTGGTCTGTGAAATATAGCCTCTGATCTCCGGATAGCTGCATTTCATTTCAAAGTTATAGAGAAGAAAATACTAGGCATTTTAATTAGCTTCTGCTATTTATTCCCAAAAATTTTGTTCATTTTTGAGGAGAAAAACACATTCTAGATTTCATCACTTCTATTTTTTTTTATAAAAGCCCACTATTATTGTTACATTGCTTAAAATAATAATAATAATAATAATAATAATAATAATAATAATAATAATAATAATAATAAAAATAATAATAATAATAATAATAATGATAAAAATAATAATAAAAGCCTCTTTGCTTCAAGATGATAATATATTCCTGAACAATTCCTTTCAGTTTACAGTAGCAGTAATATCTAACATCTAACTGGGGAACAAACAGAAATTCCTCACCTGATTGGATGTCTGCAGAGGAATTAAAAAACATCTGAGGCAATTATTTTTCAAAAAAAATTATGATATATGACATTTACGTTCACTAAGAAACAGTTAAAATTATCTATATTTAAAAGGAACTGTGGTGTGCAACTAAAAAAAAATTAAGTCATGGAAAATAAGTCTGAAAGAGATATTGAGAATTCATGTAGTCAATTGCAAGGGAATAGAGTATTCCCCTGCACTCGGGAGGATCAGTGCTACTTAAACCATTCAATTTGAAGTTTAATTTAACTTTTCTTTTAATTCATGCTTGATTTTGCACATAGACACATACTTTAATGAAGAGAAGGTGTGAGATAATCCCACTCCAATTAAAAAAATCTTCACAGTAAGATTATACTCCTTCAGACAAGTCAATGTCATTCATCCTCTGTTATTCTTTTTAATATAAAAACCTGAAATCTTGCCATGTTTTGAACATGTCTTTGAGGAGACTGAATGTTACTATAACTACATTATTAGATGGGGAAAATAAGTCATAAGATATTCTTTCTGAAATTTTATTTATTGACATACAGAAGAATGTTTTTTGTTGTTGTTTTTAATATAGGTTCCCAGGTATTAAAACAACCACCTATCTTTTGATAATATATAACAACAAATGTTATACATATAATCATAGAATCACAAGGTTGGAAAGGACCTATGAGATCATCTAGTCTAACCGTCCTACCTTTGCTACCTGAAGCCACTAAGTTATCTCTCGTAGCTCCTCATCCAGATGCCTCTTGAACACTCCCAGGGATGGCAATTCCATCACCTCCCTGGGCAGCAATTCCAGCGCCTAACCACTCTCTGAGAGAAAAAGTTCTTTCTTATGTCCAATCTAAACCTCTTCTGGTACAACTTGTGGCCATTTCCTCGTGTCCTGTTTGTTGCCTGGCAGAAGAGGCCAAGCCCCTCCTCATCACAGCCTCCCTTCAGGAAGTTGTAGAGTGCAATGAGGTCTCCCCTGAGCCTCCTCTTCTCCAGATTGAACAATCGCAGCTTCCCCAGCCACTCCTCACAAGACCAGTGCTCCAGAACCCTCACCAGTTTCACTGCCTTTCTCTGGACACGTTTCCAGGCCTCAATGTCTTTCTTGTAGTGAGGAGCCCAAAACTGAACACAATACAGGCCACTCTCAGGTCTCTTTGAAGCCTTCCCTTCCCTCGGCTTTCTTATCCTGTCCTTATGGAGGAGGTGTTCCATCCCTTGGATAATTTTTGTGGCCCTCCTCTGGACATTTTCTCTTCATGTTGATTGACTGAGAAACAGAAGACATGACTTAGGATTATAGTTCAGGAAGGAAAAATATTTTTGATTTACAATTAACATGGAGTAATTCATTAATATTATAAATAGTCTTGATTTCTTCTATCTGAAGTAAAATGTTCAAACATACAGTCTCAAATCTGTTTGCTTGTTTTCTTTTGTTTTTTTTTCCTAAAAATAAAATAAAATAAAATAAAAATTTCCAATTTCGTGCTTTGTGATTTGCTGAAAGATTATACCATTTGCTGTTGATAATAAAATAGGTTTGCTCATTTTTTGTTTTTTTTTTGCATGTGCGTAATTTATTGATCTAGGACAGCTCAGCAGAAATGCAGCATCTGGTTGCTCAATGAAGTCTTGCATTTCTCCCAATTTTCCACCTGAGCTGACTAGAAAATATAAATCTATACTTGATAAATACCAACCACTGTTTCTCTGTCTGAAAAATTAATTTCCAAACTTCATCATAAAATTGTACAGCAATCAAGAACACACACAAGCAACCAACATAATACTAGTTCAGTGTATTATATTGGCAGCAACAACACTCACCTCTAACTGTTTTGCCTCAGATTTCATTTCAGAAATATGCAAATGCACAGTTGTTAAAGGAAATGATTACAGAAATATAGAATCAGTAGTGGTGTTAGCCCTGCTGTCCTGGCTAAGTTCCAGTTCAGGTAATTATGTTCCACTTCCCTTAATTCTCTTATTGTTATATTTCTTCTCTTTCACTCAATCTACAGAGCAAGGACCTTAAAAGATATTTATTTAGCTTCTAAATAATGTGGTTTTGTTAATCTTTCTGCTTTTCGTTATTTCCTTTCTTTAACTAATTACACACGTCGGATTTTACCCACATAAATACCTAAACTTATAAAAAAAATTTCCTGTTCTTTCCACTTTCCACAGAAAAATCAAAGATTATTCTGATCACATGGCACAAAGAGACTGCAGCAGGAGTGTTCCATTTTACACACCAAGGACACACTGTAAGCACTGATCTAAATTCACAGTTGGGATTATAATGTGTTTTATCAATGGAGTAAGGCAGAAACTTCAAAGCTAAAATCACATTGTAGTGGAAAGACAATCTCTGGAAATGACTGTTCTGGATTCACTGTAAATGGGGACCAACACAACAGTGCTCTCTACATAGGCAAAAACCTAGTGCTTGGTAGGTGGTATTTGTATTTTATCTAGAAACAGAAGCTGTACATAACTGCATGTCTCCATTTACAAGAGGGGTCTGCCAGTGAATTCTTGTAAATGAAGGTGGACTTACACAAGTGGCAACAAAGTGCCTTTTGATTCACTGGGTGTCATGGAAAAGCTTTCAAACGTGTCAAAGAAATTGGAATTGAAAAATTAATTCCAGTTCTACAAGTGATTTAGGAAATTTTGGGTGTTTAATCTCTTCTGGACCCTGTTCTCTGACCAAAATGTTAACTTGACATTTACATTTCTACTTGCAGCAATGTTCAGAGCTACTCCTTCCAATTTCAGACATGTTTTGTTTTACCAAAGGCATGGAAAAGATCTTTAAGCATGCTAGACTCCCTGGTTTGTAGAGTAAACCACATGCTGTGTACCTTGCAGATTTAGAGTCCATTATGAAATGATACGTAATGTATGTCTGTAATAACAGCAGTTTTATTTTGTCTTTAAAAATAATGCTACTGTCAGATGTTATTGTATAGAAATACTTCTGAATATCTGGATAATTGTATGAACTTTCTTTCCATTTCAACAATTTTCATGTTGTATTTCATGCTTCTTTCTTTATGCAACAGAGATATGTCAAAATATAGAAAAATGAGGTTTGTGGTTTTGAGGTTGAGCAAGGTTGTAATAAAACCTATTTCCTGTGGCTTCATTTTTATTTGCAAGCGTAATCATCTTTCTTATTGCTAATAGATATTTTACAGTTGACATACTTAATCTCTAGACCTCCTAATTTCAACTAAACCAACTTTTCACATTAAAGTATAGATTTGCAATAAATATGAGAACTAATTGGCTTGAAAGAAAGCATTAAGAATATGCTATTGGATCATTAATCGGTGTCTGAGTTTCTAGAAATTACCAAAAAAAAAAAAAAAACCCGAAAAAAAAGTCTGCTGACTTGTAAACCACATATGAATAATAAATAGAATGGAGACAAGACTGCTTAAATAAAACTATCATGTACTTGCCAACCTGACATTTAAAGAATATGTCAACAATATAAAAGCTACCCATATGAGATATTTATTCCATCACGGTTATATTAGAAACTCAGATTGCTGACACTTTTCTGACTGCTAGTCTTTTGAAGAATAGAGCTTCCTGTTTATAATTATAATTACTTTAGAGAAAAATAAGCCTATTCTTTGCATTGAATAATGATCTTGCATTTTATTAGTGGATATTTCTTTCCTTCCAGAATTGTATTACATGTTTGCTGGATTTTTGGTAATCTTTATTTTGTGTCCCAGAAGAAATTAACATATTAAATAGGATTAAGATTTTTATTATTATTATTTTATTTTTTAACAATTTCTTCTTGAAGAAGAACATAAATGGTCCGATAAACTCAACTAATATGGAGATATGTAGTTTTTTATAATTTTGCTGCATAACATGTAAATTAAGTAATTTATTTCCAGTCTTATTCTCTCCTTAAACTATACACAGTCAAAAATTAATAATGTGCTGCATTTTTAGAAGTTAATCTGTATGATAAGTAAGTGCAGAGTGGGAGTGTTCAAACTACTTTAACATTTTTTTCTTCTTAATATTCTCATCGCCATTCTTTCACATTCTTTCTTCACAAATAACTCTATCACAATATGTTTTTCCTAATTAATTTGGAACTTTTTGTGTGTGTGTATTGAATGTAAACTGGACTTTATTATGGGTTTTGTTAGCTTCTAGTGTGTTTTAGAATTCCCACAGGATTTTGCAATTTTAATGTCAATTCTACTGGTCTCTTCAAAAGTGAAGGTTTAATTTTGCTTGTGTTAGTTTCAGTCCTTGAGCTTGAAAATTCCAGTGTAAATGGAGGAAGCAAACAGAAAAAGACAGAAAAGAGTTGAAAAGAGATTGGGAACACTAATAAACAGCTCTGTGAGTACTACTGGCACTACTATAGTACTGGGAGAGGGATACCATTAGGAACACTGAGCTAAAGCCAAGAAAATAATTAGTGAAAGGAATGGAAGGCATGTCCCACTAGGAGAGGATGAAGGCGCTTGAGACATCTATTTTGGTGAAAAGGAGGTTGAGAGGTGACTTTACTGTTCTCTGTAACTTCTTGAAAAGGGTCTTGCTGCCTCATAACTGGTTACAAAATACATGAGAATGGCACAAGCCTGCGCCATCAGAGTTTTAAACTGGACATTAGAAAATATTTCATTATCATGAAGTTAATCAAACACTGGAATGTGTTTCTTAAGAGAGCTGATGACCCATGCCTGTCAGCATTCAAGAGTCATTTGGATAATGCCATTAATTGTATGCTTTAAAACTTGGATAGTTGTGGAGGGACAGGCAGTTAGGAGTGATTATCTTCTTAGGTCCCTTTCAACTGAACTACCCTGCATAGATGATTTCAGATTACTGTACTGGGGCAGTAGACACAAACACAGGCTGTGTACCACCCTTCCCTTCTTCCTGTTATCTAAAGAAATATAGCCACTTACTTTCTTGTTGGTAAGAGTGTTGAGATTTAAAAAACAAATCTGGCAGATGCCCAGATGGGGAAAAACAGTGGTAGGATGCTGGGAATTGCACCAACGTAAAGGCACAAATGTGACTAAGGAAGATAAACTAGATAATACAGCTGATTTCCAGGACTCTAGATCCTCATGGAAATATCTGATCTTTATTTCAGCCTGTGAACAAGCTGATGAAATAGCTGTGATGCATCTGTCACATATCACAAATACTTCATAGATAATAATTCATATATTTGTGTGCACTGTCAACACAATAGATTATTTAAGCCTTTTTCAGCTATGTTATGTTAAAAGTTAACACATTTCCCTGGCATAACCACACTCAAGCAATCACTGTTATGATGTTCTACTATGAGACCACAACAATACAGCAGTAACTGGCACAACACATTATAAAACACAGTCTGAAAACTCAGTCAAAGGACTGGAAAGTATCAAGGTTTTTAGAGAAAACATATGCCCAGTTCTTTTGTAAAATACATATTACTTGTGATTAGTAACTTTTTATCCACCACCACTATTTGGTAGTGGGGTTTTGTCCACTAGTGTTGTGAATTAGATGGATTTTCTGTGGCTGTATTTGGCTCATATTCTTGATAACAGGACTGAGCCTTATAAGTTAAAGAACTGGAATGATTTGAAAAAAAAATCTGAGTAATGAAAGCAAGATATTTTATTGTCTCCAAATTACCTGGATTTATTAAAAATAAAAAGGAAAAAAAGTACAGAACTTCAATGTGCATACCAAAGTGATATTAATTCATTCCAAAACCAAGCTCCTTTTAGAAGAAGAGGAAGATATCTATAGCAATTCGGCACTAATCAGCGTCTTTTGCACTTGATTTGCCAACATGACATAGCCTAGGTAATCGAATCTGCAGATTAAAATGAGAACAAAGAATATAAACAAGAAAATGTGCTAAGTAATTTGAAAATCATGTCAATTGTTATGAACTACAAGGACTGACATTTTGTTAACAGCCATTGGTAGCTCTTTGTTGAGATAGATTTACTCCATCATTTTTTATTGGAATGTCCAAGTAATTCACATCATATCTTTAGATACATAAATCAAGTAAAAAAGTGAAATTATATTTCCATTTTTAATCCTAGAAGTTTGTGAGCCTGAACCTCATTCAACTGCAAAACCTGGCTTTAAAGGAGAAAGGCACAGATTCAAAGATTTCAATCTGTATGCCTTTCATGTGCCTGATCAAAATCCCTCCATTGTAAAAGTGGACCAAGTCTGAGCACATGATAATCTAATGATGTTTAACTAGGCCAAGTGTAACACTTTCCCTTTGGGTCAAGGCAATCCTAGGTATGAGTACAGTCTGGGAGAACTCTCAAAGAGCAGAGAAGGACTTAGGGTCCTGGTGGATGCTAGATATGAGCCAGCAGTTTGAACTTGCAGCCCAGAAAGCCAACAGTATCTTGGGATGCATCTAAGGTCCCTTCCAAACCACACGAGACTATGAGACTATGAGAAACAGAGGGATGGCAGCAGGGAGAGAGAGGGGGTTGTTCTCCTCTACCCTGCTCTCTTAAGGCCTCATATGGAGTACTAGGTCCAGGCCTGGGACCCTCAGCACAGGAAGGATTGGGTCTAGAGGAGGGCTACAAAGATGATCAGAGGGCTGGAACACTGCTCCTATGAAGAAACATTGAGAGAGTAGGGCTTTTTTAGCTTGGAGAGAAGATTCTGAGGAAACCTAATTGCGGCCTTCTAGTATATGAAGGGAGTTTACAAGCAGGTGGGGCACTAACTTGTTACATAGTCTGTGATAAGACAAGGAGAAATGGCTTTAAACTAAAAGAGAGATTTAGGCTAGATTTAGGAAGAAAGTTTTTTACTCAGAGGATGGTGAGGCACAGGTTGCCCAGAGAGGCTGTTCATGCCCCATCCCTTGAGGTGTTCAAAGACAGACTGGGTTTGTGGGCAGCCTGATGTGATCTAGTGGTTGGTAATCCTGCCTATGGCAGGGGCTTGGAACAAGATGATCTTTAACATCCCCTCTAAACTAAGCCATTCTGTGGTACGATGATTCTTTCCAAGAATCAAGTAGATGAATACTCTTCACGTCAATTTTTAAATTATTATTATTATTATTATTATTTTCTTTTGTAAAACCAGCCTGTCTCTGAGAAGGTCAGAAGAATTACACCTTTGCTGCACTAAATGAAAGAAGAGTTCATCTCTGATACTTGGCTTTGTAAAGTGTACAAAAAATAGACAAGAAGTATAAAGCAAAAATATTAGTAGTGTAATGGATGGTCTACATTAAATTCTGGAGTTCTTTTTCTTAAATCTGAATCTATTTTTCAGCCTCAGAATTCTGTAGAGTGAGGCAGGTCATCCATCATTGAAGCACTCATCAGACTTAAAGCAATTAGAGAGTGACTGTTGTCCTGAAATTATGAAGGACTGATTGTATGCATATGTAGCTGAACAATGAAATATAAAAAGATATATATATATATATTATTATTATTATTATTATTATTATTAATAATAATAATAATAATAATAATAATAATAATAATAGATGTATTGGAAAAGAAAAGTGGATAAGGAAACTTGCATCTTACAAAGCAATTTTTATTCGTTGTAATTTTAATCATTCATTATAATATTCATTCTGTAGTGTGAATACATGGTGATAACTACTTGTGCAATTTGGGCTTAAAAGTACGAATACATAGATCTATGCAGATGCACAAATACACCCAGAGTTCTGAAAGTGCAATTTACCCAACTCTGCTGTAACACTTACAAAAAACCTAACATCTTAAAGATGATATAACTGAGGAAGGGTATTTGTGATAGTGCCCAGAAATTCCTCATCTCTTAAATCTTCTCCACTCCCTGTTTTCTGCTGATATCTACTGGCAAAAAGGACACACACACACACACACACACACACTCACACACACAAACAAAAAACAAAAACCAACCTATTACAAAGGTGTGGAAACAGTGACTGTTAAAATGATTAGAGGAAAAAAAGAATCAGAATGCTTAAGTTTAGTGGATGAGTGATGCAAGTTCCACTGATTTCAATTATAGATATTCTTCCTTAAGATCAAGTTTGTATTTGTACTGCTTGTAGTTTTTGGTATAACATGTTGAGGCTTAATTATTTATAAATAAAAGATATAAAAGCAATACAGTAATCCATGATTAAAATAAATCAGAGTGGAAGCAAATGTGCCTACCTTTCTACGGTGCATGGTGTCATGAAGAGTCATTGAATGATTATTTTTGGATGGGCATATGTTCTGGAAAGCCATTTGTGACTTTGTTACTGAAAGGGTGGCACTCCCTTATCTGGGAATTATCCATCCTGAATTAAACCTGCAGCATAGTAAGAAGATGTATCATTTGACTTTTCATTAGTTTTTTCTACATTATAGAGTCCAACTTCCAGCCAAACTGGATTTGAGTCCCTCCAGTTTCCATGGCATTTTGGAAGCATGCCCTGTATAGAAGAAAGTGATTAAGGCATTTTAGGATTATGCCATTGGTGTCATCAACATTTCCTATTTACTTAGCTTTATACCATGTTGCCTTCATTAACAGTGTGCTGATTGTCTTTTTCATAAGAAGATTATTTTTCTGATCACTGATCACAAGTTTGGCTAATGGTGTGGGTCTCTTCTCTTGTCATTCATTGTGGGAATCAGAGTCGAAGAATTTTAATATGATATCTGGCTTTCCTGCTGACCAGTTAGATCATTCATTTGTAATTCATTTCCTATGCTGTAGAAATGAGGTTGTTAACACTGTCATATCTCTAAGAAGCAATGATATGACATATCATTCATTCGTATAAAGGAAGGATGGTATAAATGTTGGCTTGATTATTGCTATCTTAATGTTCTGTGGAAAAGGAGGAATTTTCTGTTCACTAGAACTGCTTACAAGGATTCTAAGAGATGAAATAAATGTCTTGTAACTATGGCGATCTGAAACTTGTCAAAAAGTGAAGAAAGTGGGGCTTATTAAAGCAGCATCATCTTGTTCTTTGCATATTTCATTTGGAGAAAGGTGTAAATGGAAAAATTGGACAGGCACTACTGTCTATTACTGCCAGGAGCCTGGAGGTACCACACAACATATCCAACCTCCATTTGCAAAATACTGACTTAAAAGCAATTTTAACCTCTGTGCAAAACCATTAGCTGTCCTCTGAATGGACTAGACTGGAACCATAATCCAGGGCTCACATTTCCCTGCGGTAAATATGCCTATCAGTTAAGATCTTCTGTCACTCTTCACTGGGAAGCAATCAGAAATATCACCATGTGGAAAGGCTAATTTGTCTTTTCCTCTTATCCTATCATATTGTTTTCTTGCTTGCTTGTTTTTCATCCTGCAAGTCTGGAAAGAAAATATTCAGTTCAGGGCTAAAAAATCCTGAATGGAAAGCCTATCAGTACGTTAGTAGAAGCGGACATATTTCCAAACAGAATATATCTTAACAGCAATTTTTGTAGATGAAATTTATGTTTCCTGGTTTGGAGGGCTTCTTGTTGTATCCTATATGCCATTTTCATTGCTAGAATGAGTGAGGAGGAGACTGAAATAACTTTTCCAGGAAACCTCAAGGACCAAATCCACCAATCTTTTCTGAAATAAATAAAAAAATAAAACTTGTAATTTTGAATTTATGAAGTGTATTCTCAAAGAGACAAGATGTTTTGTTTCTCATTTGAATGTGTATCATTGCTGTTTTCTCTATTTCAAGTTAGTTACCAAAAATGCCTCTACTCAAAATGATATAGAACTCACACTCAAGTACTTTTGAGAGAGCAGAACTTCCACATATTTTGGACAAAATAACAAGACATTAATTTCTTATTTGTGCTACATGGATTTTGGGGAAAAAAACAAACAAACAAACAAATAGCAAAAAAAAAGTTTAAAAAAGTTTTTTTTTAAAAAAACAGTTTACGGTGAATTTCTGGAACTGGGGATATGTCTAGTGAAAGCTTAAACTGCAATGATACTGCAATAATTTACAGTTGCATTCTCTTTATAGTTTTATGTTATAATAACTTAATGGAAACACACTGGAGATGAACAGATCGACACTGCTGGTGAAAATTATGGAGATAAAGGGGATACATTTGAGTAGAGATCATATCGCACTGAAAGAGAGTTTGGTAGGGAATATCAACATAACTCACATTTTTAAAAATTTTAAAAAAAATTTTACAGTTAGAAAAAACTGTAAAATTGTTTTGATCTCAGGCGTTTAAAGTTCTAGAAAAATGAAAACTTACAAAAAAAAAGTAGTTGTTTTCCTGGCCGTGAGTTTCTTCAATTGCTAATATGCCACGTGAATAGCAAGTCTAAGGAACACACTGTGATGTAAGAAGCATTAAGAGATTATCTTCAGGGATTTTGGATGAAACTCTCTGAATTACCTCATAACAAGTGAAAGCGTCAAAGCTGTTTTCTATCCAGCAGTGGCTAAAGTTAAGATTTACTCTACTGCAAAGCATTAAGGCACAGAGGAAAAATCAACTCTATCAACTCTCACATTTTATTCCTGGAGCTTACTACACAAGTCAGAGAGCAAATGCTTTCAGCAACAAAGATAACAAATGTCTAATCAGGTTCCTGAGGTTCCGAAAGCTCAGGAGAGTCAAGGAATAAATAAGTGTTGTGTGAGATTATGAAATGAAGGAGAAAACAAGAAATATCAACTTCAGGTTTGGACATCTAGATCAGAACTTCTGTACAGAGCCTATGCCTTGCTCTTGATGCAGTAATAAATCACATTTATTAAAAAGGGAACAAACAAAAATCCCAGGAATCAAGTTTATTCTTGGTGCAGCTTTTCTAATCCAGGGAGAAGCAAGTCATAACAGTACAAGTTTCTCCTTTTTGCCAAAGTGAAGTGAGATATGATTATATTTATAGGAAGAAGAGCTTCACGTGTGTAAGTAAGTTTATGTAGCTTAGAATTTGCCTTGTGGTGGTGTCAGCAGGTTAACTACATTCTGATGCTGTAACTTGCTTGCAGAATCCTCATTAATTTAAATATGGGAAAACGACAACAACAACAAACAAACAAACAAACAAAAACTATTCCAGTCACTGAAAGTCAGTAATATTTTCAGTCTCAGCATTGGCTCAAACAAAAGAAGAGAAAATAAATAAAATTTATTCATAGATAATTATTTATTAGCATAAATAAGCAGTTTCTACTACAGATATTTATTATAATGTTAAAAGTAGTTTGAGAATTTGCCCTGGTACATGCAGACAATCTTTACAGTTACTGATATACTTTCTGAGGAGTTATAGTTGAACAACAGCAATATTTGGATGATTCTGCAAACACATCTGTGTAGGTACACTTCCCTAAGAAATATAGAATCATCAACCTTAGAACCATAAAATGTTTTGAGTTGGAAGAGACCTTTAAAGGTTGCCTAGTCCAACTCTTCTGCATATATACAGCTAGATCAGAACCCTGTCCAGCCTGACCTTGAATGTCTCCAGGGAGGCATATGACATGGCCACTGACATTCCATGGAAAATAGTAAAAAACATAGAACAGGTAAGTGAGGAGTTAAGGATACCATTAGGCTTTGTATGCATGAAAGTTTGCAGATGACATCAAACTGTGGGGTACAGTTGACATGAGACCTAGACAAGCCTGAGTATGAAATTCAGTTATCCAAGTGTAAAGTCTTGGATTTTGCACATTTGACAAGCTGGGGGATGAAAGAATGGAGCATAACCAAGCTGAAAAGGACTCGGAGGTACTGGTGGATGGGAAACTGGACATGAGCCAGGAATATGCCCTCACAGTCCAGAAAGCCAAGCATGTCCTGGGCTGCATCAAAAGACATGTGGTCAGCTGGTCAAGGTGTTTCTGACCCTCGACAGTTTGTTGGTGTTGGAGTTCAGTTGTGCATTCGTTTGTGGAGTCCTCAGTATGGTAAAAATGTGGATCTTTTAGAGCATATCCAGAGACAGACCACAAAAATGGTCCAAGGGATGGAACACTTCTCCTACATGGACAGACTGAGAGAGCTGGGGCTGTTGAGATCAGGGGAGATCTGAAGGCTCTGGGGGGACCTGATAGTGGCCTATCAATATCTAAAGGAGAGCTGTAAGAAAGAAGGTGACAGACAATTTAGCAGCATCTCTTATGATGGGACAAAGGAGAAATGATTTCAAACTAAAAAAGGAGAAATTTAGATAAGATACCTGGAAGAATATTTTTACAATAAGGATAGTGAAACAATGGAACAGGGTGCCCAGAAGGGTGATGGAAACCCTGTCCTTGGAAACATTCCAGGTCAGACTGAACAGGGCTCTGAGCAAAGTGATCTAGTTGTAGGTGTCTCTATTCATTGCTGGGAAGTTGAGCTAAATGACATTTAAGGGTTCCTTTCATCTCAAAAGATGACATAATTCTAAGATTCTATGAAAAACCATCAATATATTAAAACAGTCATAGCTAATGAATAGAAACATAGTTTACTGTGGCAATAGCTCATTGCATGGTGCCACTGGCAATTGAATTATGAATTGACAATTTTCTCACCTCAAGTGTGGAGAATGAAGAATCACACAATATCATAGAATGGAATAGAATATCATAGAATTAAGGTTGGAAAATACTTCCAAGATCATCTAGTGTAACCATATATCTACCAGCAAAACTGCCACTAAATTATGTCTATAACTACATATTTACCCTTTCCTTAAACCCGTTTCCAGGAACAGTGACTCAGCCACGTCTATGAGCAGCCTGTTTGTCTTAATATACAACCCGAATCACCCCTGGTGCACCACCTCTCGTGACTGCTTGCCAGGTGGATTTAACTCTCTTTACCACAACTCTCTGGGCTCAGCCCTCCAGACACCCATTTTACACAGCAAAGAATGCACTTGTTCAAGCCTCAGGCTGCCAGCTTCTCCAGAATACTGGGAGATAGTGTCAAAGGCTTTGCTGATGTGTAGGCAGACTACATCAACAGCCTTTCTGCCAGTATCTTCAGGTGGATACCATCTGGTCCTATGGACTCGTAAAACACCAGGTGTTGTAGTTCTTTAACACTTGAATCATGGGGATTTTATTCTGCTCCCCACCCCAGACTTCCAGGACAGGATACTGAGTAGCCTGAGGATGACTGGGCTGAATGTTAAAGACAGGTGTAAAGATAGCATTGAGAACCTCAGCCTTTTTTTTATTCTCAGTGGTCATCATCTCCATGAGAGCAAATAAAGTTAGTGGGAAAAACAATTAGGATCCTAAGCAAGAGGGAGGATCTACTTCTCCTGCGGTTTTCTGTTGATTATAGAAAACTGCTATTCAGCTACTTCATGATAACAAAGGAAATTAGTTATTCCTTAGTGTTTTGATAACCGATTTCTATACATAGTCAAAAGGTTGGTTTGTTTATTTGTTTGTTTGTTTTCTCCGGTCATTTTGAGTTCATTTATTAAATCACATCACATTTTCTATTTCAGTAGGTCACAAAAGAAAAGAATGCAAGTGTGCATTGAAGAATGAGTATCAGTTTTATGCAAGAGTTGTTTTTTTTTATGTAGTATTTGCTAATATCATTTGTGTGAAGCCAAGAAATAGAAACAAAGCAGTTTCTGGGACTTTGCTATGCAAAGAGTTTGAAGTCTTTGTCAATAAACAATCAATTTCTGCTGCTAAACAAAACTACTAGAACTCTTACTCTGTAGTAGATGACTGGAACAGGGAGTTTGGGGATATGATTCATTTAATCTGCCAGTTGGTATAGAAATATATATGAATACCTACAGTTGAGCTGGCTGCTTAGGCTTCCATTATGGTAAATGTAGTCTAATCAATACAGTCAATAGAGTTTAATGTTATTAAGTTGGACAAATGTGTACTTTAGGGTAAGATAAAACTCCTCAGACCTCAATTCTGCTGAGTTTATTGACTAAATCTTTACCGACTCTAAAACTCAGTGTAATTTTGTCAGACGTTTTTATAGTGCAGACATCCATAGACAGTTAAATAAACACCAGGGTTCGTGATGCTCATAATCACAGAGTTCATAATCCTTGGCAGTCAGATATTCTGAATTATAGTTTAGATTGTGTTAATGAAATCAGAGCTGGCAGTCCACCTACCCTAACCTAAACACAGATTCCTTTCCCATTTTCTCTTTTGTGGGAGTCTGATGTCTCAGGCCTTGAAAATAATGCAAGGGCTCCCTAATCCTCCACTAAGCAGTACATTCAGGACTGTTTTCAGATTAGGTTTCACCTCTCAGGGTACCCAAAACAGCAAAGAAAACAGTTGCAATTTACTTTAGCACAAGAATCAGAACTCCTCAGCCTCTCCTGAGATTATCAAACACGTGCACAAAACCTTTCAGATCATCCTTGGACTTGTTCAGTGTCTCTAGAGGAGAACCTGCCCTTTGAAATCCCTCTGTACATCTCTTTTGTTTTTGATAATCAACTATCTACTTTGGCTTAGGGCTTCTGAATATATTTTTTATGTTTTTCTGTGTTCCTGTCCTTATACAACCTATTGAAATGGTGCCACTTCTAGTAGAAGTTTTGTTGTCCCACCAGTGCATCATACAGCATTGATGTGCCTTGCTGTAGAATTTGTTGTCTGTTAGAAAAAGATGTATTCATTTCATGTTTAAAAAAATGTACTGTAGGCATAAAATCTGACTTTTAAAATGCCAGTCTTCTGTTTGCTGTTTCAAGCAATGTAGTCTGAGCTTCTTTAAATATCACATCTCTTCACACAGAAGGTATTCTAGACTCGATCTTTCACATGAAACAGAAGAGTAAAAAATGAATAATTATATTTACCAGCTACTACTTTTCTACCAATAGTTTTCATAATTCATTAAAGTGTGAAGATTTCTCCTAAAAAATATTTAACTCTGTGTTATTTTCACTAACCTGATTCCAAAGATGCATCTTCTCTATCTACTTTATATATATATGTACCATGTGTTATAATCCTTTGTAAAAAATTCCCCCCAGTGTGGACCACACTGCCTTTTGGCTTCATCATTCATCCATTTTTCTGCCTCCTTGTATGATCCCTACAGAGGTCCTCTGGTGTGCTCTTCACAACTTTGTGTTTAGTAGACACTTCAGTATTAATGCAAGAATAACCTTAATGGAAATAGCAGCAACATGTACCTATCATAGGTTATAATCATGCCATTTAACTATTTAGAAATTGTTTCTCCAGTTTAGTTTTACACTGTTCCTACTCATCTACCTCTGTTTTAGTGCTCTTGTATTATAATCACTATAGCTAACATTAAGCAATTGGCAGACAAAACCCTTGCTTTGACATTGAAAATCAGAAGCAACAGAAACAGAAAACAGAACACAGAAACAGAAAACAGAAAACAGAAGCAACAGAAATGATGTGATCTCACTCCTTTTGTCTGGATGTTGTTTATATTTTTACCTCAAAGAATCTTAATTGTCCATCTGCCAGTGTCATAACAACTGATGGCTTCTAAGTGAGGCATGTTCTTGATGTTTGCTAGGAAGAGTGATTAGAAAGCTCACAAAACAAAAATAAATAAATAAATAAAAAGATCAGAGGACAAATTGTCACGTTAACATACGTTTTCAGCTCTCATTTATGTGCCTTCTTTTCTTCAGTTTCAGTCTGGGGGAGGGAAATGAGAGCAGTGCTGCTTTAAAAGCCATAAACTTTGGAATTAAAACGAGTTCCCAGCACAAACTGAGCAATAAAAAAGCAATCATATCACCAGGCTGCTGGCCCTTATTATTTTAGCATCAGTGTGATGGGCTTTAAAAAGCTTTAGACATGCTGGGAAAGTTAAATACACGTGTTCCGTTTAAAACTGACCAGCATTTAAATACGCAGACACCTGCCACGACAAGCAGTCCAGGGATTGCTCTTTCATTTTCTAAATGGAATAAAACTGCTCAGTAGAATGGCATGACATCTGCGTGGATATTTGTTTAGTTGCTAGCGGTGTACTTAATGTGAGGGATTTAGAGTATTAGGCTCAGACAGCATTTCTGCAGACTCCACTTCCCCACAGTGACTTGTCTATTGAATGTAAGATTTAAGTAGTTGAACAAAGTGATCCTTTGTCTAGCACAAAATAAAGAAGTGTGTAGGGGTGAGATGGTTTGTGTTCTGGTTTTCCCTTCCTGCAAGAAAACTATTAGTTTTGTTAGCAGCATGAGCATTTCAATGTATGCACTCTTGAGATGCTGGCACTAGAGCTGTAGGGGGAGAGGAGGAGCTGTTTTTGTACCCCAGGCAACTGGAATAAAAATTCTGTTTATCAGAAAAATGAATAGAATTACTTTTTCTTATTCACTTCAGGGGTGATTTAATCCTTTTTAGTGTTTACATTCAAGTTAATTTTGAACTGAAACATGCACTGCACTGAAACTAGATAATGCTTTGAAGTACCAGAACTAAACATTCTGATTTTCCATATTTTTCATCCCTTGAATTCACCCCAAATTACCATTCTCTCATTGTGTCTGAATATGAGCAGTTTCAGCTTTCTCACACATGCCTGAGAAGGGCTGAAAATATTTTCCTCATGGTTGGCTTTTTTTAACCCCCATTTTTTTTTTTTTTTTTAAAGACATGCTCCTTCCATTGGCTCTTTTAATTTGTTGTGAAACATTCATCAGCTCAATATCTTCATACTAGCCTCTTCTTCCTTCTCTACTATTGACTGGTATGTGTGCTGGAAATGAAGAATGATCACAGTGTGGGAAGAAGGTCATTTATACTAAAGGAATGAGATGAGGCTTTTAATTATCCCACATGAATAATTTGTCAGTGTCCCATTCCTGACCCTCTGTAAAAGGTGTCTAGCCTTTATTGTTTTACAAAGTCATAAAATCATTAAAGCTAATTTGGTCTACTGTTTTCTGTGCTGACACAATTTCAAGGTAAGAAATTTACAATCCTCTTTGTGTTATGTTACCGTTAATGTAATTTAAAGTGCAACATGTCACAGAAAGTTTACCGTAATTTTGAATCCCTTATTATTATATAGGAGAAATGTAAAGATAGATGACTGTGTTTGAATTTGACACTTATACAATGTTTTTCTTCTAATAAAAGCAAACTCACTAACTCCAATACATTGTTAGTGAGCAGGCAGTCTTTCTTTATGATGTCAGATAACCAAGGGGATTTTTCCTCCCTAATCATGCATGCCTTGCACAAAAGACTCTCAGCTTATATGCCTTATTTTGTTACCTGTGAAAAGGTTTCCCTGATCAGTACACACATTTTCAATACTTCCCCCAAAAGCACTAACACAGGGTCCTGCCTTCTTGCACATGCACAGTGATTTTGATTGGTGGTCTAAAGACACTCACGATGAAGTAAGCAGTCTTCCTCTTCTTGACTGCAGATTACTCTCCTTATTTTTTTCCAAGTTGGCAGTTTTAGAGTGATATACTGGAGAGGACATCCACACTGATCTAAACAACACTGATATACTGGATTCCTTAAGTACGTATGTAAAGGATGTTCTACTTAGCATCGAGTGTTTTGCTTAGCATCAGCTAGTTTTGTGAAAGAAAGTCCTGTTCACTTAAGGATATGACTTATATCCCACTGAACATGTTGAAGAATGCAGCTCTGTATACAGACTCTTCTAAATAGGGCGTTAAAAATAAATTCTAGAACTGTTGGACAGAGAAAAGAGAATATAAACTGAGAGACAGGAAAGACAAGAAAGAAACAAGTTCTATTACACATGTACTTGCCCATTACATCTGTACCTTCTACCCAGTTTAAAATTTAATCCTTCCCGAAGGAACAAAATATTGCTATACTATTTTAGAGTTAAGAGAGTGAGAAAAAAAATAAAATAAAATAGAGGCTTGACTTCACTACAGGGTTAATCAGGGAGATCTGTATCTGTGCCTGAACAACTGGACTGCTGAGATTTTCTGTCTGTTCTCCATTCTGCACTGAGTGACCTGGGGTGTCCACCGTGCAAAAGTACAGTCCTCCTGTGGATCACATACATTTTCCCCTTGGATGTTTTAACCTGCTTCTTCATCAAAACAAACAAGCGAACAAAGAAAAGTACTACCAACTTTGAATGGAAGCAAAACCCATGCTGTACATATCAGCTAATCCAAGCAACAAGGATCCCTGGATCCAAGGAGGCTTTACTCTATGGGATAGTTAAGAGTATCCAACAAGTGTACACATGAGCTCTGAAGGGATGTAGGCACTATGGGTCACATAAAATCAATGAAAAAACAGAAACATCAACTGGCTAGAGCAGGAAATGATTTTGCACTCTGCTTGCTTTTATTGTATTCTCCCTAGCCATTCCCAGTTCTAATCTTTGTCCTTTTTCAAGTTTTCTCGTAGTTTTAATAAATTCAATAAATAATGAGAAAATATAGTTTGGTGGGTTTTTGTTTGTTTGTTTGTTTGTTTGTTTTTCACACTAGACTTAACTGAATTTAGAGCATCTCTATGCTAATTCATTTCTTCTTCTGGGAGTTAAGATGTCCTAAGAATACAGCAAAAAATCACAAAATCGCTACTCTACATCAGGCCAGTCCTTAGCCATTTGTGACGTTGAAATAAGTGTGCTACTACTTCATCTACAAAAGCTGTTTGAATTCTAGATTGCAAACAGAGAACAGAAAGTATAATCCTGTCTGTTCTCAGAATCCTGTGACCCAGTGTCATTAACTCTTCAGAAAGCCTGATTGAGATAGGTGGCAGCTATACAGCAAGAGCAGCCAATCTATTATGTATTTAATAATCTCATCTGGTTTCTATTGCAAAATGATCATGTCAGCTTATGACCTATGGTTACATAGGCTCATGCCTGATGTCACTAGTTAAAATAATGAGAACTGGATAAGGATCACATTTCTGAAAAGACTATCAAGATATTCACCAAATTGATTCTTACTAGGGCCATCTTAACAAAGTCTCTCTTTATTTTATTTTATTTTATTTTATTTTATTTTATTTTATTTTATTTTATTTTATTTTATTTTATTTTATTTTATTTATTTTATTTTATTTTATTTTATTTTATTTTATTTTATTTTATTTTATTTTATTTTATTTTATTTTATTTTATTTTATTTTATTTTATTTTATTTTATTTTATTTTATTTTATTTATTTACTTATTTATTTTGTATGTGTGTCACAAGGACTTAGTAAAGGGCATCTGCAGAGTTTAGAGTACCAAGTCCATGGATGTCATGATGTCATAAGACAACCGTCAAAACAGATTATGCCTACCCATATAATTTGTTCAGTCTTCAGCTTGATCACATGGCATCTACAGTTATGAACTACGCATAGACCAATGACCATTCCTTGTAGACAGATTCTTGCTTACTGAAAGGCAAGTAAGTGCAACTCTATGGATGTTACTACTGTGACAAGAGTCAGAATCAGGTTCAGTTTCATTAATAAAATGATACACCCAGGGATCAAAGCCTGGGTCAAATTTTCTAGTTAAATATTCCCTCAATTCCCTTAAATTCTTACATTGCTATTCAGTTCTAATTCTAGAAAACTTATTTGAATGAGATCTTGAATTCTTTAGCTCTGCCTTCTCTGAATGTCTTCTCAATACACTCCTTTCCTCTCCACATTTTTTCAAAACTATAAAGGTTTTTCCTGCCATCTTATAGATAGAACAAGCTGCAATATAATGCATCAAGGAGTTAGTAATTGTATTGTTTTTTTGTATTGTTTTTGTTTGTTTGTTTGTTTTGTTCTGTTTTTTTGGGTTTTTTTGTTTGTTTTTTTGTTTTTTGTTTTGTTTTTTACAGGGTTTTTGGATTTTTCAACAAAAAGGCCCAAAGCATTAGTAAGTAAAGATATTCTTTTAAATCTACGTGAATGTCTACCCTATGCTTAAGGTTAATAAAATTAATGAAGTGTTGTCTGAGAACTGAAGGGAAAGAAGTTTATAAAAGAGAAAGGCAGTGTCCCTGCATCTGATTGAAAACCACGGAATTTAATGAAAAGACTTCCGTGTGCCTTGGATAAGGCTGAAGCCTAGTGAATAGCTGTGAGGTATCTTTAATGCTGCCAGCACAGCTGCAGGAGGAACACACAAAAAATAAATGATGAAGGGAGAGTATTTTCAGCCTGGCATCTGGGTCTTTTGACTGCCATTTCAAAAAGGAGATGGGAGGAGCCTTGCAAAATGCTGTGATAATTGGCCTCTTCCTGCCCTATTGAAGGCTATCTCATGGCTTTAAAAGTCAAATCTCACTTATCTTTTATTATTTTATTTCCAGCCAAATGAATGCAAGTGGCATCAGCAACAGAACTCAGGACCTCCGGCTCTAGAAATAGAGGTCCTCAAGCAGAAGTCAAAGCAGCAGCTCTGGTAGCTCAGCCAAAACAAGAAAGTGATGCTTACAAACCCAGCTTTTATATTACTATACTCTATAGTAGATGTCAAATATATAAAAATCAGTTTCAGATTGAATTCAGCTCACCTCAGCATCCAAATGTTTTAGCCTGGCTTCCCTTATGCAGAGCTTACAAAGTCAAAGATACTTAATTCCTAGTAAAAATGGAGCAGGAGATCATTCAAAAAGTCACTGTTAGTGTTTGCCCACTACCTGTCCGCATCTTCCAACAGCTGTTGTTCAAAGCAATATAAAATAGGTGGCCATAATGCAGTTCAAATTTCACTCAGTTATAAATGTCACAAGAAGGAACAGCGTAATTCCATCAGCTTTCAGAATTCTAAAATTTGATCCAGATAAGGGTTTATATTTAAACCAAACTGGAGAACATTTTTAACTTAATTTCAGCATTTTAAAGGGTAATGTATTTTATTCAGAAACACTCAAACTAATGGCTTATTATATAAATATATATATTTAATTGACTTACTGCTGATTAATATTTATTTATTTCTTTTATGCGAAAGAGTACTTTGAAATCTACGTGGCACACAGTGGTTTCTTCTTTCAAATATTTTTCTAGAGGCTAAGTGCCATCATTACTTTGAGCAAAATTATGTACTTCTTTTAGTTGTCAGTTTCCTTAAAGATTTGACAGAAATGAGTTCTTCAGGGCAGAGTTTAACTCTGCTTGTATGCAATCTCTACAAGAGTCCCTTGGTGTTACAGTTATGAAACAAAGTAGAAAAGTTTCGATATTCCATAGAAGCAGCGTCCCAGAGTTATACTACCTTAATTCCATGCCCAGAGATGGATGACCCATCCTGAGAGACATTCAAAGCCAAGCTCATCCAGTCTCTAAGCACCCTGATCTAGATGTAGGTGTCCCTGTTCATTGCAGGTGAGTTAGACTAGATGACCTTTAAGGGTCCTTATTAACTTGAATAGCTCAATGATTCTGTGAATTCTTAGTTTGCAATGAATGTGTTCTCTCAGTGACAGAGAGTAATTGCATGGGGCAAAACCTTACCCCTGTTCCAGGTTACAAATGAGCTACAAATTACCGTGTCAGTTATGTTAATTCATGCACATTGAAAACTAATATGAAAATCAAGATATTTTCAAAAATAAAATTAATGTGAAATCTAGAAGGAGAGATCATAGATGTATATTGTACTCTATAATATCAGACTAATTCCATTAATAATGCAATTTAACACATAATTTGTAGAAAAAGAAACACCTACCAAGCTGTTCAGTAGCTTTTATTTTTCAACTGCCAGAAGAAATTACTCAAGATGGGTCTTTTTCAGATGTTATTATTAAATTCCATTTATTATGGAAGGCTGAATTAATGCACCAATCATAAACATAGTGCCTTGACTTGAAACAGCAACACGCACAAACACAGAAAATTCCATCTAAACATGAGAAAGAACTTCTTTATTGTAAGTGTGACAGAGCACTACAAGTTGTCCAGAGTGGCTGTTGGTTATCCTTCTCTTAGATATTCAAAACCTGCCAAGGCACTTTCCTGTGTAACCGTCTGTAGTGCTTTAGCATGGGTTTGGACTGGATCTCCAGAGGTCTCTTCCAATACCTGTAGCTGTTTGATTCTGTGATTCTGTGAAATAGATATGAATTTGCACTGAATTTTTTCTCTGATTTTTTCTGCCTCACTCAGTAAACAGCAGTTATGTAATGTAAATCACTGTGCTCCCTCATGCAGTTCTTGCTTCCTGTTTATTACTTGCTTGCAGTCTTTGGAGACTGAAGAGTAAGTCTGCTCATTCCCACTCAAAGCATCAAGTAGAAGTTACCAGTGTCCATAAATTTATTCTGCTTTCATCTAGAAAACCATATTTTTTTCTGCACTGGTCTTAATCTTTAATCTTTATACTTCCTTTTTTTCCTTTGAATTCTATTTACAAAGTCTGTTCATTACCCCATTTCAGACCTTTCCATATCTGTATAATTTCATGAAAACGCATAGGACTATAGTCAGTATAGCAAGCCAAACTTTTCCTAAGCTCATTAAGACTACATACGTACTGTATACCAAGGTAGTCTTCCAAGAATCTAGGTTTGTTGTTTTTTTTTGTTTTTTTTTTCTAGAACTAGTTCTTTCTGCCTGACAGTAACACAGGCCAATGTCTGGGTACCTTTAGAGTAGCCATTTTTATGGCTGCTGTTCATTATTATTATTACTATTATTATTATTACTATTGATACCTTGATGCCATCTTCCCCTCATCTCAAGGCAAGGCAATTGCACACTTTATGCCGAATGAAAAAATCTCCATACTTTACAGATGAGTTGATGAAGCTGTGTTTGAGGCCCCGTCATTGTCTTTTGTAATATATTCCCAGGCTTATAACACTTAGGAAGCATGAATGTTTTGTGTTGTTTTT
Source organism: Coturnix japonica (assembly GCF_054131305.1). Taxonomy (NCBI): domain Eukaryota; kingdom Metazoa; phylum Chordata; class Aves; order Galliformes; family Phasianidae; genus Coturnix; species Coturnix japonica. Next base: position 5,120,160 of record NC_140664.1, read on the forward strand.
TTTTGTGCTCTGCCTGAGGGTATCTGAATACAAACTTTGCACTTTCCTAGATCACTGCTCCTAGAGTTAATGAAGTCAAAGCACCTGTCATGGGACTGCTGATCATAAGGTGCTCTGCAGGTTCAGAATGTGACAGAGCACAAGCAGTGCTGATCTGTCATCTGTCATACACAAGCAGTTTGAATGCTTGACTGAGAGGAGAACATTTGGTTTCTGACTCTGTTCATGTATTTTTATTTTGTTTTTAGTGTGTACAAACTACATAATTCCAGAAATTATATAATGTAAAAAATGAATGAATACACTGAAGATGCAGATAGAACCCCAAACTTTGTTCTGTGAATCTAAATCTTATAGGAACATTGTTAATTCCTGCCCCAACCTGACTTTTTTCTCTTCCATGCAATTTACACCTACAGTTACCTGCACTCATTAAGAGCTGAGAATAGACCAGCCACTGTCATGTGTTATCTGTCTATGAAAAAAAAAAAAAACAAAAAAACAAAGCAGAAAAACAATGAAGTACGGCTCCTGAAATCTATATGGAACTCCGTGATAAGTTTCAAACAGGAGCTCCTTTTTATTTTTTTCTGTTGGCAGAAGATTGGAATACAAACAGAACTGAGACTAAGTTCTAATTCTTCTGCTTATTCTTAGATTTTCTAACTTTACATATACATACATATAAACATACATGTTTACATATAAAACAGAAAGGAATAGGGGGTAATGCAATCATGGTAACCATGTAAACTAAGGTTTCTGTGCAAATATGGCCATAGCTAGGTGCTGGTAATGGGAAAATCTTCCTCTCAGAGTTCTAACAAAGTTTATACAAACGCTCTTATTTTATTGAAGAAGTTGATTTAAGATTATAGAGGGAATTGTAGATGGAATGAGATTACAATGAAATTTCCTTTCAAAAGAAAAGTTATTTCACTGATTTTCTTCCAATAGAACATATGGATATAGCAAACCCTAGACGTAAATACTTTGGACATTATTCTTTGAAATAATCATTAAAGATCTTTCCTGCGCTCTTGGATTGCCTTGCATAACTTCACCCTCTTCTGCTAAGTCAGTTATCTAGGAGAAATGGAAGTCAACAAAACCATTTCTAGATTTCATCTGACTTAGATAGCTATCTGAATGCAAGATGAATTTCTTCTGGAAAATGACTTTTTTTCAGGAAGAATTGTTGTTACACTTCATATCTTCTGTTCTACTCTTTTCCCTTTAACAGCCATCTGGAAATGAAAAGCCTGATGTTGGTTTTGTGCCATTCACGGTCAGATAAATCATTCTGTGCTGTCTACATCTTGACCTCCTCCATTGTTCAGCAGAATAGTATGCTTGCTATTCTTATTAAAGTTTTTCTGCCATGGTCATATGGAAAAACAGATTAATATTTCAGTTGTTACAAGGGTAAGTAAATCAGTGTTATTTAACATGATTTCATCATATATAAAATGAATATTTCTATAAGTAATTTAGACTTGGAAAATTTGCTGCACTGAAAATGAATGTTCAGAAATGTTCTCGTAAACATTTGAGATACTTGTGGAACAGAATCAGTCATTTACTTAAAAGCCAGTGGAAGAGCGCACCCAAAAGTCGTTCACGGGAAGGACTGAGCAACTTGTTTTATGTAGGATCTGATTTGTGTCTTGTTTTGCATTTTCAATTAGGCCCTAATTCTGTAGCCTTTATTCATGGGAGTATTCTCATTACAAGAAGGGACTAGAAGAGCATAGGTTGTTTAGTCTAGCTAAACAAAGACTGAGAAGAGATATGATTACTGTCCATGAATATATCATAGGGGTAAACACAGAAGCAGCGGCATTGTTTAAGTTTAAGGACAATGTTGGCATAACAACATACGGGTATTAACTGGCTATGAATAAATTTAGACTTGAAAAATTGGAAGAAGACTTCTGCTCATCAAATCAATGAAAATGTGGGAAAGCTTGAGTAAGGAGAGGATGGTGTAAGAAATAATCTATTCTAAAGAAAAGTACTTTGGGTAGTATGGGCTGTAAGAAAATTTATACTTAAAAGGTTGTGATTGCATACACTTCATGTGGTAAATTCAGTCTCATTCTGTTAATAATTGCTTCAAATTTAGACTTCTAAATGTAATGCTTAATAACAATCTGAAGCTTAAAATGTATTAGAAAACTCTGCTGAGTGACATGTGTAGCTGTAGCTGGGTTTAATATATTCAGCAATGACTTCTGCAAACAGACCTTGCAAAACATTCAAGAGAATAAGAATATTCTGAATTAACTAGAGAGAGAGAGAGAGAGAGAGAGATTACATCTCACAAGACTTTGAACTGCATTTGGCTTAATTTAGTAAATTTTTGCAAACTCAGATGCAAAATATACAGATCCATGTTTGAGTGCTTTGAAATTATCAGATGGAGCCTGGAAGTAGAACTGCGCTTTATGAACATTTTTGTTTTCCTTTTTGTGTACCTTCAGTGGTTGATAATAAATGAACTCAGCTTTGTAGATACAGCGAATCTGTACTTTCTTGTCCTTACTGACTTTCTTGTCTGCAGATGTTTGTGGAATTGCTCTATGGAGTATCTGTTTACAAAACTCCCCAGGTTAGGGTTTCTATTCTTGTTCTACACTTATGGATAAATTAAGTTTGGAAAGACCATTAGAGTCATTTCATCCAACCATCAGCTTACATCGTGTCCAGAAGTTTGAGAGCCTGGTTCATGTTTGGATCTCCTATACATCAATGCAATAAAAATATATTTAATTATGGTTAAGCAGAATAGTCATAGGGAATCCATAAGAAATTTCAACCATTTTCCCAGGGTCCTGTATTTCTGTTTATGAATGAATAACTTTGTCAGAGTACAGGTCTGGCTTTTGGGAGCAGACAGTACATTAATATGAATCAATAATCTCTTCTCAATTAGAGAAAAGTTTGTACTCTAGCTAAGATCTGTTTGCTCAGACAAATAAGATAAATTGAATTTTTTATAGGATTGAAGATGTTAGGCAAAATACTTAAATCTTAAACCAAATCTTCTTTGTAATCAGGCTGTAGGAAGATTACTTCTGCAAAGTGTTTTAGCTCTTAAGTAAATGAGAAATAATATAGACTTTTCCTCAATGTAAATTATTTATCCTCCAAAGCTGCATACAATGTTGGTCCAAAATCTGATATAAATTACATAACAGGCACATTTAAGGATAATATTTTTTATTTTTATTAACGAATTATACAGTACATATTATGTATTTGTACATTTCTTGCACTTCAAGAGACAAATAGTATGTCAGAAAACAATTTTAAAAGTAACACTACAAAAGGTCTTTTCTAAAATATCTAAAATCCATTCTGGTGCTCATAATAATATGCAGGTAAAAAGGAAACAACAACAACAAAAAATACAAAAACAGAACAAAACCAAAACCAAACCAAACCAAAAAACAAACAAAAAAAAACCCCAACCAACATTCTAAAAGAATACAGATGAAAACCACATTAAGAATTTTAAATTACTAACAGTGAAGCCTATACGCACATATGAGGAGGGAACAGAGTTCAAATAAAAACCTTGCTGGAATTCCTCTTGAATTTAATCAAAGCTCAGTCTTACAAGTTCTCTCAGTCAATACATTCATATCATACTTCTTCAACAGTAGGGGTGATTAACTACTCAATAAACTATAAAGCTAGGTGCTCCTACAGTAAAAATAATGTCTGAGTGCTTTTCTGGAAAGCGTTCAAGTTGTTTAGGATGAATAAAGACAGACATTTGGAAAAATTTAATTGTTTAGGGTAAACATAAGATCACATGAGATGATCAGAAGTTTCAAAGAAATATTCTAGCTTTATAAATCTGCAAATCTCCATGGAAAAACAAAATTATGTAAGAAGAAATTAGATAACAGCAAATAAAGTTATTCAGTCAATATGCAGTAGCAGCAACAAATTTATATTCACATAGCTTGTATAGTACATAAGTGTGCCCCCGTGGTGCAAGTGGTAGGAATGCCGCATTGCAACACCGGAGGCCCTGGGTTCGAATCCCCCCTGTGGTGCAAGTGGTAGAAGTGCCGCTCTGCTACACAGGAGGCTCGAATCCCGGGGGCTGGACTCAATGATCTCTAAGGTCCCTTCCAACCCACACGAGACTATGATACTATGATAATTTTTAAAAAGTGGATTCGTTGCACTAGCTAATTTCTTAAAACTGTAAAGATTGTGGCAAGTTATGTCTATTAAAACTAATTTTTGCTAATTGTACAGATAGTTACTTGGAACTGCTTAAAACTGTATCACAGTGATAGTTATCTACATAAGCATCCTAATTATAGAGTCAAGACTACAGTGTACATGTCTCCCACAGGTCACAGAATTATTCAGTAGGTAGCAACTTAGTTCAGAGCTCGCTGTTGGACCTAGGCTGTTATTGCTTTTCATCACGGTTAAACCTAAACCGATGTCTTAAGTATCTCAAGCTATAGTGAACTAAAGCAGCATCTTTAAATTTGACAGTATGAATTGATTGCAGTCTAGTTTATATGAAGTTTTGATATAAATGATACTTCTTCACTTATGAGTATTCAGTTCAATATTAACAGTCTCAAATATGGAGCTCAATTCTAAACCTTCTTTTATCTGCATCTCTTTTCCCTTCTTACTGCTGTATCTCTGTACATTTCTTTTCCTAATTCTCAACACTTCTGAAGAATTCCAATAATCAGTTTCTATCTTCAGAGCTGAAATATGAAGACCTTGCTAATGCCTTATTAACAGATTGATGGTAAAAACTCGAGTATTTTCCCCATGCTAAACTGGACAGTATTTGAAATGAGTAATTTGCCACAGCCAGTTTCCATCACAGTCTCATTAGACAGTAGGCCTTATATTATGGAAAGCTCAACACTGCATTAAATGCCCTGATTTGTAAATGTTTCCCAAACTTAATTTCTCTCTTTAACAAGGTGATATCTCATTTGAATTAATAGTTTTCATTAAGTTCCTTTAATTATTTGTATTTATCATTCCTACAAATGCATCCCTCAAAGTTACTTTCAGCTAGAAACCCCATTACTGTGGGAATCATTCAGACACTTTATGATGGTCACTGTCCTCCAAGTTTGCATTCAGACATTCGTGAATAGAAAAAGTTTTGTAAGCCCTATGATGAAGTAATTCATCTAAGTCAGAAATCCTTAAATGTATAAAACTGCTTAAATATTACTGAAATCAGTGGGAGTTAAATCCCTTAATGCATTTGACAATCAGGACTGAGAAATTAAGTGACTTTCTGCAGGCTATTCAAGCATCCATTGCCGAAACTAGGAATTAGTTTCATGTGTACAAAATTTTAACCCACTACCTTTACAAAAATTATCCAATATCTTGCATCTTCCAGCAAACAAATAGTGCTTGAATGCATACTAGAACTCAACTTATGAATGTTGTAACATGGGAAAGAATTGTTAATGATTGCAAGAATTCAGGATAGTGATGAGTTAAAATGCATAATTTGTGGGATTATTATTTTTTTTTTTCTTCCCAAATTATTGATACATAAGTGCTTCTCTGGCACTCTTGTGATCACAAGTGGTATCTCAAATCGTTTCTGGTCAGAGATGTTTCATTACTCCCTCTGCAACACATACTCATAAAAGAGACATGCAGAATAAGATAAAACTTTAAATTTTTATCAGGAATCTAAAATATTAATAATATTTATGGAAAGTAGTGCCTAGATACAGATACTGTGGAGAGCTCTTTTCTTCCAGTGATTTTGCACTGCTGAGTCCCTGCTGAAGAGATCATCCCTCTGCAATCCGCAGGGCTCCTTCCAGAAGCAGACAAAGGGGATTAAGGTAGGGATAGTGATGTTGGGTTTACCCAGCAGTTCTGTCTTGGTGAATTCCATACACAGAAAGGTGTGTTGCTATTCTTGATTACCTTCTCTGATAACTGATGTGACTGAATAACTGATAACCCAAAACTGTATTTTTTAAAGTGAGTAATCTCATTAAGTTATTAATCTGATGACATTCAAGGAAGCAAAAACAGGAAGCTCCAAGTAATTGCTGAAAGAATGCATCTTTCTATTTATTAAATTTCCTGTCATTTTGTTTCAGTTCATGTGCTTAGCGGGGGTGGCGTATACTTTATTTCTATTTTTTATCTTATATTTATTGCTGCAGTCACACTGTGAGCTACCCTCTCTTGTTTTATGGGCGTCAGTCATTCACAGATCACTGTTTGAAATAATGTGCAAGAGAAAATGAATATGATTAAGACAGCATCTAGGTTGGCATCTCTAGCTCCTAAACTGCCATTCCAAGGGCAAACAGGACTCCTATTGCTTCATTGTGGCAACTTACATACAGATAATAGTTTGCTTCAGTTGATTCTTGTCTATATGCCTGATAATTCATTTGCTTATTTAGTTCTTTTCCTATAATGTTCTTAGCTTAGAGGAAGGGAGAAGTAAATAAAAAGTTCCCTAGTCTACTGAAAATGGGAGAAAATTTGCTGCTTTTTCTTTGCAAAGTATTGAGAATATAAATGCATTTACACAGGAATTGTAATTTTTTCTATGATGTACAGCACTGAAACCCTCTCTGAAGATAATGTAATGTAATGTTATATATAAAACAGTGTGACAGTGTCTAGAAAATACTCAGATGCCTGATAACAGTAGTTATCCCAGCTGTTAACCTAAATGATGAGGTCTCCCTGTTGCCAAACCAGCCTCTGGAAAGGTGCAGAAAGCAATCTTGCACCTACAGGAAGGAAATTTCTCATTCCTGTGATGAAAAATTTATTCTGTTTTCTATCCTGGACCTGCTGAGTCTGGAAAGCATCCAGCCTGTCACTTGTGAATTAGGTATTATGGGGCTGATGTGCTTTGCAGTAGAAATGGCCAGCACAGTTAGCACATGTCCAGGCAGCAGCTCTAACAAAGGGGTCTGCTCTGCATGTAGTTTATCTCTCTTAGAGTATTTCTGCAAAGGCATCTATGTGGGCATCACCACAGTTTCCACTGAGATAGGCTGAGTGGGCGTTAGAATTCTACATACCACAATGACAGAGACATAAACTTCTGTAAGTCAGTGCAGTTATCCAAACAGACCAAATATATTTGGAGTAATCTTATTTCTAACCCTCTGTGTAACCATAAGTGTTACAAATCCCATTTTCAAAACTGCCTTTTATCCAATTTTATTCCTACAAAGAATTGTGTGTGCCTCCAGCAAAGCAAATCAGCTGTACTTCTGTACTGTAAATCTTCCGCCATTTTGAGATTTTGAGCTTCACTTCTGTTGTCTAATTTTATTCAAAAGAACATCAGCTCGTTCCATGTTGGTCCGATTTTTCTCAGTTTAACAAACGAACACTTGATTACATTGAGACGTAGGACAATTTGTCCTTGTTGATATTCTTAGCAGCATACCTAAATATTATTTAGATGAAGCTACTTTCCAAAGAAATTATTCTCTGCAGGGGCTTGAAAGTGGATTTTTTTATTATTATTTTTTATTTTTAAATTGGAATCTGTGCAGTGTTTCACGCATGTGAATAGCTGGAAGCAGTTGCTTATGGAATTTTAATAGCTAGATTATAACCTCTATTTCTACAAAGAGGTGCAGTTATTACAGTTTGAAGTATGCTGCAATTTTTTAAAAGTAATTGTACATGGATTCTCCTAAACCAATAATACATCTCAGACTGATTTCTTACATTTAATATACACTCTGACACAGAGTGGAAATGTGATTCTTCAGCATGAGCCTTCAGAACTAAGAAAATTGCAGTTAAATGATGTTTATACAGAAGACCTCTTTTCCTTCTGTAAATCTTAAGTGTAGATTTAAATCTTACTCCATTTGTATGATTAAGAGCCAAAAGGGAAAGGGGTGTATGTGTGTGTGTATGTAGGAAGAGTATACACAGCAAGGAGGAGAGAAGCTACAGATACAGATTCTGTTCTCATTTTTGCCCATTACTGGGTATTTTGGAAGTTGTATTTATCAGTGATTTTGTCTGCTTATGGCATAAGCACATCTCTCCAAAGTCATCCTTTTCTCTGTTAAGTTTCATCAAAATGGGAATCAAACTTCTGTATCATCTTCCCATCCCTATCATTTATATACATCTAAATATATCATTTTTAACCTTCACACCAGTTTTAGTCATCTACATCGAAATGGCCTTAATTACTCTGCCTGCTGGGGCAGAGATTGGAGAAGCTTGAAGTGGTGCAGAGAGCAATCCTAGGGGCAGTTGAATTCTCACACTATTTGCACACTGGAACCTGTCTAAATGGAGGCTCTTGTGGGCATGGGTGATAAGTTGATGGTCCAATTAGATGATCTTAGTGGTCTTTTCCAGTCTTAATGATTATATGATTCTATCAATCTTTTGATTTCAGATATGGGACTGAGCAATACTGCCACATGAAGAGCTGAAAAGCAATTGAGATGAAATTTTCTTTCCCATCCAGTAACTCTTGGTCCTATCTTGTCTCAGCAGCCACCAGGCGAAACATCTAAACATTCAAATGAAAAGTGGCTCATCTGACTGATTTTCTTCTTTGTCCAAGGGATATCTGATTTTGACTGAAGAAGCCTCTTAAGAAATACTCTGTTTCATGTTCAAAGACTCACAGAAATTCTGAAAAATCTGCATGTCCTGCTTCTCTTTCCTCCTGACAAAGAAGCTCAGTGCTTGCAAATGCAATAACAAATCTACTATCAGTGATTATTCTGTGTCTAAAACAGCAGTTCATTTCAGGAAATCTTTTGTTGGTTTTGGTTTTAGTTTTGATCTCTATTGTCTTTAGACAGGCAACAACAAGCTAACATCTGTGTGTAGATGGATGTAGAAGCTGCAGTGCTTTGCAGTGACCTGAAGTAAGGAAGACATCTACAGGTCGGTTTCTTACTCCAAACTTTAATATCACATGTGAAGTGGACATGTTTGATCCAGCTTATCAGAAGATATTCAAGGCAAATTAATCTCCAGTCTTATGTGATAGTTGTGGGCAAAAACTATCAACTACTGCAATCCAACAATGGTATTCATTGCACCACATCCATTGTATGTGTTTACATCCGCACTGAATTCTTGATTCAGGTGGATAAATAAACATCTTGGCTTCATTTGAGCAAACTATCTTAGGAAGATAGGACTTCTGAAGATCTCCTAGTCTAATTATAGACTCTTCATAGAATCATAGAATCAATGAATGGCTTGGGTTGGAAGACCTCAAGGATCAAGCTACAGTCCCCCTGCCACACACAGGGCTGCAAACTCTACATTTTTTAGATTTTTTATTATTATTATTTTTGCACATTGTACCATTTATACATCCTTGAATTTCATCTTCATTATAGAAAATATAAAAATAAAATAAAATAAAAATTCTGGGGGAATGAGTTTGTTCTCAGCTGTGAATATGTAGTTATTAATCTTACACCATGTGTTTGAAATGGCAGGTGGAAAAAATAAATAAATAAATAAATAAATTGTTATTTCAAATTTCCCATATGAAATCTAAAAGCTAATAAGACTAAATTTGAAACAAATGAGCAACTCATCAAATATAAGCACATATTTAGGGATTAAAACACAGCAGCCTTGTTGAGGTACCAAAAGCTCCACTTTCTTTCTTCCAGGTTTTCATCTGCAGCTTCCAAACCTCATAGTTTTCAGAAAACTGACAGAAATCAGTGTCTCGCTGCATCCAGACATTTGATGAGAGGCTTTTGGTTTGTTCCCTCAGGGCTGCCTTCCAGAGTTGATTCTATCATCTCCTTTTCTACCATCTCTGAGGACTTACCTTTGCTCTGAGCTAATAAACTTACTGGGACCTGGCTAATTTAATCCATGCAATACTCCAGTGGTAGTTCTAAGGATTTCTAACTCCAGGAGTCTGATTCAAATCACAGGCTCCTCATCCCACGTGTGTGCACTTCAGAAGAAAGGCACATGTCACTGTTGGAATGCACCTGACTCGAATGATGTCTCACGTATTCCTCTTCATCAGCATCATTATGACATCTCCTTGGTTGCTATAGCAAACAATGGAGAAGTGGAGAATGGTTTTGGGCAGAGCACTGCTGATAAAAATCAAAGCAAAACAAAACAAAATGTGTTAAATGGAGCTATGTCAAAGTAGTTGGCATGAGGTGGCACAAACAACAAGGGCTGTAAAGCCCTCCTTTATATATACAGAAATCGGAATGGTGAGGATCAACACCCTCTGCCAAAAATTTCTTGAGCAGTTGAGTTGGGGATGGAATTGGAAAGGGGATGTTTTGTGCACATGTACAGGTGACTGATTACACTCTGACACAGATTTAAGAAAACATCACTGTATCTTCCATTGTTTTCTTAGAATAATAGATTAGATGTGTTGATAAATGAAGTATAATAAATTGAGCTTCCTGGGTACTTCATTTCCAGTGCAGACTCATCCTTAACTATAGGAATATGAGTGCAGATAGGTGTGACAAATGCACATTCAAGTACCGAAATCAAATCAAGTCTTAGTGCCATGAATTTCAGCTCAGAAAGTGAAGCAGCATGACTGCTTTCTTCCACACTAAGGAAGATAAGCACAGGAATTTCATGGTGTCCAGTATGCCCAAAAACTCCTATTGAGTTTGATAAATGCTGTTGCAAGAGCTAAAAGCTCTGAAAACTGGTTCCCATTTGTACTCTTTTCCCAAGCTGTCACCTACCAGATAAATTCAGAAACTTTAATTTATTCTGCCTCAGTTTCCCTACTTATAAAATAGAAATATATATATACACTGCATAATTTTTTTTAATAGCTAAGTAATTCTGTTCCTTTAAATGTGGTTGGTGAGAAAATAGAGCATCATCCAATCATAACCCTGAACACCCAAAGTCAAATAACTCTTACCAAAGAAATAAGGGAATAATACACAGGACAATGTGGGATACAGAAATATCCAAATTGAGATAAGCTTTTAAAATGAGAACTGCAGGAAGAGTGCAGAATATTAATTATGGTGATTATTTACATTTCAGAATTCTATAGCAGAATTCATTTGAAAAAAGCTTTCCAAACTATATATAGATCCTGTTGAGAGGCTTCACAGCAAGAACCTTTTCTATAGCCTCTCTTCCTGGAGGATGGTATTGAGTTGATACAGGATACTCAGCTCAGAAGTTGTGCAAAACACTTTTATCTGAAGACTCCAGTCAGTCCCGGATTCCAGGGAAACTGTACTTAGTTATTTAAAGCACACATGAAAAGCAGTCCATCCAGACTTTAAAAACAAATGACAATCTTGTTTCCTCAGTGCTGTTTCTGAGTTTCTGGCTACTTGAGAGAGACTTCTTTGCCTGCACATTAAATCTGCAGCCTTTTATTGGAGAAAGCTTAAAATGAACATGTTGTAATGACATTTTGGGGCATATATCTTTTGTTCTTTTTGCAAAATTATAGGCTAATCTGTAGTAGGATAGAAATTCAGTTGAGGGGAAATCAGTCTCCAACTACGAAGAGATATTTTTACTCTCATCTCAGTATGAAGACACTCTCCAAGTAAGGTATTTGGACTCTGTATATTTTCACTCTGTATTTAGGAATACAGAGTGAAAACCTGTCCAATAACGGAAATGGGTGTTAAAATTTGTGTTATGTCCAGTGAAATCCTGACTTACCTACAGTAATCTTTTGTAGTGTCTCTATAATTTTTCTGAAGAAGCAGAGGGATTTTCTTCTCTTCAGATTCACATTTAGGCTGAATTCAATAAGCTATGGCATATATCCACATAGGGCTGAGGTGATGGCTGAGGTGATGTTTTTTTGGTGGAGGTCTGTAAAAATAATATAAAGCTCATTTGTGTGGCAGTGTAAAGGATAAGTTTTGCCATCGCAAACATTATTGAATGCAATATCTACACATAATAATAATAAAATCCAAAATATGCTTGCCCTCACTCTAAGCAATATACAGGAAAAATGAAAAAGAAACCAACTTGTAACAAACATCAGGTAAAATAAATCCAGTATTTGCAGCTGAAGTTAATACCTAGTGTAACTCCAGCTATAGCGAGGCTCTAAGATCTAAGCCCTTGCTATTTCTAGAAAGCAAGCAAGCAAACAAACAAACAAACAAAAAAGCCAAACAAATCAAAACAAAACAAAGAAACTAAAAAATGACAAGGACAAAAATAAGAAACTAAAAACCAACCAAACAAAAGCGCACTGAACTCTTTTCAGTAGAGACAAATAGACAATTGACAGGACAATAGACAGGACAAAGGCTGGCTCAGCTCTCTGGGCTCCTGCCATCCCAGGCCACCAAAATAATGAAAATAAAAACCAAAAATTCCAAAAATTGAAAATCAGTAGTTTCAGATCTGCGGGATCTGAATGTCCTCTGCTCTTGAAAAGGGACTGATACTTGTTGGCTTTCCAAAAGGGCTCTGAGCAGGAATACATGGAATCCTCTCTTATTTTGGGCCATATCTGTGCAGGTGTCCCTATTGGCAGAGGTGTATGGGAATGAACCATTGACCACTGGTCGGACCATTATAAATTAAAAAGTAAACAGGAAAAAGCAGAACACTGGGCAAGTATTTATCTGTATTTCTGTGACAATGAATGGTTCTGTGTGTATCTATGACAACGCTATGAGGATGGAGATGATTTCAGCATTCACAGAATGTTCCTAAGTATAAGCCTACAAGCTGCACAAGAGCAACGGAAGTAGCAAAATTAATTAGCTGCAGCTAAGGAAGAGAGACTAGAGATATTCACAGACAGAAATAAGAATGCAAGCAGTATCATCCCCAAGATTTCAGTGAAGCTGGTAAAGGAACTTCAACAGCCTGGGTAACAACAAAGAAGCAAGAATTCTCCTTAAAAAAAAGACTTCAAGAAAAGAAGAAAGATCTTGTATTAAATTAGGTTTACACTGAGCTGGTTTTAAAAATAGGCACAGGGATTTTTGTTCCTAAAATATTGCTTTTTGTCATTTAACTGAAATGCACATATTTTTTACACAAAAAGCATATTGTGGATGCATCAAAAAAATGGGCAGAAGGCAAAGGGACAAAGAAAGGACCTGCAGTACATCAACAGCAACATCAGAAAGCTTGAGATGACCTACTATTACAATAATGACTGATTTCCTAAGAATTTCTGTCTTGTGATTGATCGCTTTGCTACTTTGCATTTTATTACTCTTGCTCATAGTTAGGGCAGTCAAAATAAAATTTCTTCTGTGCAGCTTTCCCTTGTTAAATGAATGTAAGATCTCAGTGAGATCTTTCACCCTAACCAGCATGAGGAGCAGCATACAGGCAAACAGATACATATTGTCAATGATTACATTTACTTCAAATGGGATTCAGCTGCAGATGGTAAATCCCTGGATTTCAGTCTCTGTATAGAAATGCATACATGTAAGTGAGGTAACTCCCATATTAGCAGTGAATATGTAGCGTTTGATATAATTACCTACAAATAAGCCACTAGTGGCACTTGTGGATTATCCTGTGGTTTATGGAACAGACACATCCAAGGACTTATAGGACAACTATGTGATACTGAATGGATACCTAAAGACCAGGTGGAATATTGTAGATGTCTGAAAAGAACAAAATGTTGCAGCTACTCAGGCATGCATTTCTCCAGGCTCTACAGACCATGTTGACTACACTTCTGTTGACTATAGCTTAGAATTTCTCATCACATTTAGACATCCAAATATAGCATGTTACAGATGGAGTGGAGTCCCATACCACATTTCCATTGGATATATGAGTCTTGACCAAAACCATGAATAATTGAGGAATGAATAATGAATCAAAGAATCATATAAAGTAGATTAGGAAAAAAAATAAATAAATAAAAAAAAAAAAGTCAGTCTATCAGAGTCTATCAGCTGTAATAGGCCACAGGCTTAAGTGTGTTACAAAAACAGGGCAATACGGTGAAGAAAGATCAAAAATGATTTACGCAAAGTGAAACTTTCTAACACAATAACTTGAAGCATTTTTAAGTTTTCTTTGAGCTAATGAGCACCTATCTTTTTACCATATTAATACTTTTTCTCTACTTTTTTTTTTTTTTTTTTTTTTCCTCCTGTAGCAATGTGCTCATTCATTATCATTCCACTTTCAGAAATGAAAATTTTCCTAATTAATTAGCACTTCAGTTAGAGGTATTTAAATGTAATTACATTTTTGGAGCTTTAGGGTTTAAAGTAAGTCTGATGAAAGTTAGCACTGAAGATGTTTGTGTAGAAATCGTACTTGAAAAAAAAAAATTATTTAGGTTTATTCCAAGCTAACTATCAACTTGGAACAAATTGCAGAACCAAATAATGGAGACTGTATTGTAAAATTATCCCCTTATAGAAGGCACTTCATTAAATGTCCATTTGGGTTAGGAAAAGATTCTTCACCTGAGGGTGGTGGGCATGGAACAGGCTGCCCAGGGCAGTGGGCACAGACCCAAGCTACTGGAGTTCAAGGAGCCTTGGGACAACACTCCCAAATGTTGAGCTTGGATTTTGGCTGGTCCTGTCTGGAGCCAGGGATTGGACTCAGTGATCCCTGTGGGTCCCTTTCAACTCAGAATATTCTTTTGTATTTTATAGCTCAGGAAAATTGAGTTGTCTCATTGTGTTTTTCTCCTTATGATTTAATCACTACTTCAAAAACACCTGAGACCCTGCTTTACACAAAAATCCCTATTTACAAATTGATGAATTTTTGAACTCAATTACATTTGATCACTATTCATTTCCATTACAACAAATCTGTGTACAGAAGAATGCTTTTTTACAACTGTACCACTGAACAAATGTTACAGTGTGGGCTGCAGCTTTTTTTCTGCTCTCCGTATGCATGTAAACTGCACAGGAACTCTGTAACTGCTATTTACTGGAAATCTAATGGCCATGTAGTCTGGGCTGATGCTGGTCCTCAGCATTTCCTGGGAAAACAACTTATTTTTATCAAGAAATAACTCAGGAGTTAGAAGCAGCTTTTACTTCACTCATTTGTAGTTATAAACTCCTTTTTCATCTGTCAGCTTCCAATTTTCTTCTAATAACTGCCTTTGTCTTTATGCATGGCAAAATAAATCCAGAAAAACAATATTTTTCATAACCATTTTTTTAAGATGTCACAATACCTTCATGGAAACCATCAAGGGCCATTGCAACATTTCATGCCCCATCTGTGATAAATTATGAGGGTGCACTCTGCAGTTACAAAGCTATCATTTGAGTCAATGTGTGTGCTAAAGTGCTATTTTCACCCCCTGCTAACAGCTCTGTTGCTCAGTGGTCACAGCTCCTTTTTCAATTTATTATTTTGGCAGCTCAAAACAGGTGATTTTTTCCCTGAAAGCTGTGGGGCACTATACTGAAACAATTCTCTAATATTGATTCAGAAAGAGTACTTATTAGCTTTTGTTTTCAGTCGCTGTGTTGTCTCAGCACCTGCAAAATTACTTCTAATAGCAGTATATTTGATTCTTTGAAAAAAAAGGGCCTGCAGATAGGTTAGTCTTTCATTTTAAAATATCCTTTTCTTGTAAATGCAGTAATTATGGAAATGCTCATTTTTAAATAGGCAGTGTTGTTTGTTTACAGTGCAATAGTATTCAGATTTTTCACTAAAAATCTAGGCTCTGTTGTGCCAGTCACAGACTTCACAGAAAGGAAAAGATCATAAGTGCTCCAAGGTAGTTTTAATGTCATATTAGGCCTCATTTGAGCCCATTTATTTATTTTTTCCTATTTTTCAAATAAGTTCTGGTTTATTTTTATTATTATTAATAATAGGAATATAAATTCTGAAACGGTTCTGAGGAGTAAAATATATTTGAGAAGCACTTAGGAATTAATGTTGATAAAGCTTAAAACTCAGACTTTAACAGTAGCTTTCAGGAAAACTATCTGATGTGAACAGACAATTAATTATACTTTGACTTCCTCCTCCCTGAAAATAAAAAAAATCAAACAAGTAAAAATATATAAAAGGACTTCATATGTATAAGCTTGTAAAAAGGAGTTGTTTTTCTTCTAAATAGAAAGGAGATTTGCAGGTCTGCGATAAGTGTTTAAAAAGAGGTGTCATTTTTCATATAGATTCCTTTGTAATGTGAGCTCATCACCATGTTGTCACTTAAATGCTAACCAATAACTATAGTAGTTTATACTGGCATTATTAGCATTTATTTCTAAAGCTGGATGCTAAACGTACTTTGTTTTTGCTCCTACCTGTCTGTATTTCCAGCTGAAATGATGGCAGAATAATTGGAATCAAAGGTGATAAGAAGATGAAAGGTAAAGTGAAATCAAGTGCTTACGCCAATCAATCAGTACCTGGATGTATTAGGGATAAATATAAATCTTCTCTACCCAGATAGTTTAGCACATCTCATAAGGTATATTTCTCATTTCAAAGACCCTATGATATAAATTAGCTTTTGTATTCGGAATACAAATTGTCTGTTGCTCACTTTATTTCCCATTCTTCCTTGAATCTGACTGAGGAATTTCAATAAGCGCTGTATTTTAAAAATGTAAATCTGGAGAGATAGAAATATCACAGTGGTTTAGGGGTCTGATTTTGTGTATTCTGATGGAGAAGTTCATTTCTGTGTAGGTCTTCCTGCAGAATGGGATTCTGGGACAGAAGACAGTAGAATAAGCAGTTAATTGAACAACATTGCTGTAAGAATAAACTCTAAAAATATTCCACATGTTGAGGAAGTCAGAAGAAAGAGTAGCTGCTTTTAGTGGGCTTTGGCTGGATGCCTTCCAGTATGCCCTGGCTAAATGGCACATTGGCCTCCTGCTGCTCCACAGGAAAAATTGGAGCTCTGACATGGATGATGGTGAAGTGAAAATGCCATTCAAATTGCTTCACTTCAGAAGGCCTACAACTACAGTTTACCATCTTGGCAAATGAATTGTAGCTGTTTTAAGAATGAACTTTAATGGAAGACCACTGTGCCAATTCTAATACCATGACTGTGAAAACTGATAGGATAGTTGCTGTCCACTGAGACTATGAGGACTACCTACATCTATCCGCACTGCAGATCAAGTCTTCCAAGAAGGCTGGTGTTGTAGACACTGTCCTAGTCATTTCCACAGGGATCCTGCAGTATGGTTAGCAAGGCTGGGTAGCTAGATTTGCTTTATTTCTATTTGAGGCCTTTTCTAAAAAGCATCATCTTCAGAGCCATTGTTAGTTCTTATAGTGTCTTGGAAAGAGTTTGCATCTGAACAGCGTAAAGCTGTGATTAGAAACAGAAGTAAATGATGTTTGATAAACAATGGATATCCTCCATCTCTCCCTGTATATGCCTTTTTGGCAAATATTTCTGATATATAATCTCATCAAACTTGAAATATCATTCTCTTGTTAGACCAAAATTTAATCTCATAAAGCTCAAAATTCTTTTTGTTTATCATTTCTGAATTCTAGGGGGTACAATTTTCAGATTTGACCAGAGGTTCTGAGCTGCAAAGTGTTTTGGGTGTTTGACATAGGGATCTAAGAAACTCCTCCCATGTATAAAGAATATTTGGAGGATGTGCCTGCTTAAAATTCAGACTCTTTATTTTAGATTCTTTAAGATTATTTTAGACTCTTTAAATTAATGATCCTAAATCATTTAATATGTTCCCAAATAAAGAGGCATGTGCATCACAGATTTTTGTTAATTTAGCATAAACAGTATAGGAAACTGAAGGTGCAAAGTCAGCCCTATGGCAAAATGTCACAACATGCTCCTCTGTATCATGTAAAGAGCATTTCAGTGGGAGTAGGAAGTAGAGAAAGCCCCATGAGGCAATTCAGCTGTTCACTTCTGCTATCAGAGGTAACTGTGAAAACATTATTCTTGATGACACTAGATCTGCAAATTCTTTTCTAAAAGAGGAAAGCATCGCATAAACTCTTCTGAAAGGATTTACTTCTCTGACCAGTAAGAAAAGGGCACAGGAAGTCAATGGACCATTTCCTACAGAAATTTTGTTTAAAGACCTTAATGTCAGAACATCTAACAGGTTGCTCTTGGGGTAACCTTGTGTTGTGACAACAGTGTATTCTGCTGCTAAGCCGTATCAAGTGTCTGCAACCTCTGCCAAACCAATCTGCTTGAGATAAAACTGTCAGTAATGTTGTTTGTGAAAGCTTTGTTTATAGTAGCACTGTGTCGACTGAGTGTTGCTAAAAGCCAAAGTAAATGACAAACTGATCAAACATCAGCTATCTGTTCTTGGTAGTACTGACAGAAAGTGTCGTCCAATTGCCGTGTTTTTCTGAGGCTCTGGGGAATATCTGTCCATCTTCATAGGGCAAATGGAGATTTATCTTCTTGATCCAGAGGTGCATCCTATAATCTGATCCAGCTTAATGAAAAAGATATTGACTATCTTAGTTTTATCATTATCTCTATTCACAGTAGCTGTTTATAATCAATTCTTCAGCATGTTAAATAACCTATCTCAAAACTATTTTACAATTAACAGTCTTGTAGATGAAATAAGCAGGTTCTGACAGTGTACTCCTCATGCAAGCTAAACACAATTTATCTTCAAGAATATTCACTGGCTCTGTTACATACATTATGTCAAACAGTAACAACAGTAAAATGACAAAGGTCCATACTGTAGCAGACAGTGCACTGGTATGCTTGAGAAAGGAATGTCAATTCTGGAGGCCAATAACACTCAAAGGAACGATGTGACACTATTTGCCGAATCTGAAAGATAAGATGTCCACTTATAGCTGGGTTAGCTGGGATAGCATTTGATTGAACTCAAGCTTCAACATATTCAGAGTTCCATCTCCAAATGAAACCTTCAGTTAGGCTACCAGTATGTCACACTGTGTATTTTCATGGTATCACTTTAATATATTTCATTTATGCTGGGAAAATAAATAAATAGTAAAAATAAAATAAATAGTAAAAATAAAATAAAATAAAATATTAAAAAAAAAAAGAGCATTAGTAACTAACACAGAATGTCTGAATAGTCATTCTTGTAAAGAAAGACATTGCCAGAACATAGGCAATGCATCAAGTTTTGTTGTTGTTTTGTGCTGTTTGTTTTTGTTTGTTTGTTTGCTGTTAAGAACAATAGATCAGAATATTGTTAAAAATTAAACAATGAATATTGTCTCGATGAACAGCAAACTAGTTTGTACTTTTTATCAAAAATACCCAAAGCAAAAACAGGAATTAAATCCTCAACCAACTGTGCTAGAATGGCATTCTGTCACCAGGAAAATAAAACTTTATATCTTTGTAAAAATTCATCTTCCACACAAAAATGTTCAGAACAATGACAACAGGTTAAATTGTGCGTGGTTTTTTTTTGTTTTGTTTAGTTTTTTTGCTAATGCATATTTGAAATTCTTAAGAATTTATCTTAGACGACTGTTAATGAATTCAGAAATTCTTTTTCTAATTTAGAAAGCAAACTCTTGCCAACTGTGATAATATATATAAACATTCTTCATTTTTATGAGCACTTCTGTTTTAAATGAAATGGAGGAGTTCTATAACAACAATCATGACTAAATATTATTAATCATGGGGAAGTATGTTTTATTGTGGAAACAAAAAACAATAAGCAAATAGCTAAACCTGACAATGTAAGCTGTAAAACAATAAAACGTTCAGTAGAGAAATAATGATGTCTTCACTGATTCCCATGCAATACACAATAAATGTTTATATGCCAAACGAAACACTCGTGTTGGGCTGTCTTTGCTGTTTCAAATTAATACAAGCAATCAAACAAAAAAGGTGAATACTTCAATGAGAAAAAGCTATGTTTGTTTTGGACATTAAAAAATGTCTCAATGAAGAGATGCTTTGCTGCAGTGAATTAGATAAGACTTGTTAATCTAATCATGACTGTGTTGCTTTCAGAGCTTCTCTCTACACCTGGATGTAACAGAGATGCCATGGTACAACTCTGTAGTCTGTGAACTTCCTGTTGATAGTGGAAAAGCTGGCTTACAGACCTGACATTCAAACAGAGTAATTTACTCGCTAGACACCCTTGACTCCATAGTAACTATAAATGTTATTTTAAGCTTATTTCTGATATTTTGGCTTCTACCCTTTGTTTAAACTATCTTCCATCCTATCTTCAGTAATAATTTGGAATGAGACCTTTCTGACTTGGATTACAAATTGCGTCCATTTTTTAGGATTTGCTCTGTACCTTTTCCAAACCATGACACTGAGTGTAAATAATGTGTAGAGGACATAATGGGTACAGCATAAAGTATCTACACTGAGGCCAGTCTTCCCAATTGCAATTAAGATGGAGGGAAGGGAAGAAATCATTTCATGGTATGGTGATGCATTGTGGTGGTTCCATAGTGTAGTGGTTATCACATCTGCTTTACACGCAGAAGGTCCTGAGTTCAATCCTCAGTGGAACCATTGGCACAAAACATTTAGCACAAATGTTCCATCTCTCGAGAGAGCCTGGGGATTTTTTAGCCTGGAGAGGAAAAGGCTTTCTCAGGTGGGATTTTATCAATATCTATAAACAGAGAACAGAAGAAAGTAGATATTTTTGCAGTGGTGCAGTGGGTACCACACTTCAGAGGCACAAGCTGGAACTCAGGAGGCTCCATCTGAGCAGCCCTTGTACAAAGAACTTTGATCCTTATGGTCCTTTTCAACACAGGCTGTTCTATGATTCTGTGAAAAAGGCCTAGGTTCTATGTAGGTACCATGAAAGAGTCCTCTGATATTGCAGAGCATCTCACAAATCACTGATTGCTAATACTTATGCAGTTCAGTCATATCACAGGATTATGTAACAGAATGGATTGGGTAGAAAGGGACCTTAAAGATTATCTAGTTCCAAAAACCCAATGGGGGACAGAATTATGTCCATGAATAAATAATGAATAAAATCAATTCCAGATTGTTGTTAGGAGTGCTACTCTTGAACTCCAAAGAATAAAAATCTCTCCATTTTCCCTTTAAATTCTATGGATTATTTTATATGATAGGCAAGAGAAATGTGTATCTTGCTCCTCTTTTTTCTAAAACCTGGTTTTTGAAACCATCCTTTTGTTGCTACTAGAAATTTTGCTTAAAGAGACAGGAAATAACATTTGCTGAAGTTTTTCCATTGGGTCAATTATATGTGTGAGAAAACATTCCAGCTAAGAGTTTTAACATTTGCAAAGCATTTTTGATGAATTTATTTATTTTTAGAACTAAAATTTCAGCCTATTTATTTTCAGAATACATCAATTGCCCCAACATTTTTATTTTTTTTTTCCACAACAAAGAGAAATGCCTTAATATAATTATTATTAGAGATTCAAAACAGAAGTATTTATTTAATCAGTAGGCATCTTGCCTGTTGAGTTTTTAAATACAATGATGACAGTGGCAAATGATTAGTTAATCATGATAGGAAAATTATATCTAATCTGTACTGATTTGTAGGAGTCTGAGGCTGATTCATTCTTGATCTTTGTCATAAAGAATCTGCATAAAGATTTTAGTGGAACTGCTTTTCTTGTAATATCATGGATCTTGCCATGGCAGCTTCTGTTAATTCATATTTTATTGAATTCAAATTGTTATTTCTAGTACAATGAGCAAGAATTGTCACAAGTGATGACCCAGAAATGTATTCTCCCCTGTACAGTGTTCTGTATATTTTTATGAGAGCGCTCTTGTTCCCAAATCTTGCCAACAAAGAACAACGGAACCAAAGTTCTGATAAGATGTGCATAATGCTAGACAAATTGCATGCAAACAGCTTCCCAATTAACTCAAGGCCTTTAAACATAGAGTTAACATCCAAAAGTCTTCTTGCTAGTTGCACTTTAGAGGTGATAGGAATTGCTTTATGTATATAGATTCCTACTGTTAAAGTATATTTCTTTTTTAATCCAAACAGGATAGCAAGATGCTTAGAGTGCACTTTCTCAAAATATATGGCCATCGTATAAACTGTCTCTTAAGAGAAGATCCAGTAGTGTGCCCTTGTGGCCCAGAACACTAACCATATCCTGGATTGCATCAAAAGAAGTGTGGCCATCAGGTCAAAGATGGTGATCCTCCCTCTGGAAGACATTCAGTGTCAGGCTGGTCCCAGGTCTGAGCAACCCGATCTAGATTTAGTTATCCCTGTTCGTTGCAGGGGTTTGGACCAAATAACCATTGGAGGTCCCTTCCAACTCAGAATATTCTATGATTCAATCTGTCTGTTTCTCAGCTTTTTACTGATATTAGCTTTGCCATTTCAGATTGCATAGATCAGACAAATATTGTCAATTCAAAATCTGCTGATAGGCAGCCCAATCAGCAAAAGATTGTTAGTATTCTGATGTTTATATTAGACCACAAGTTTACTTAGCACCCAGTCTCAAAAAAAAAGAAAAAAGAAAAGAAAAGAAAAGAAAAGAAAAGAAAAGAAAAGAAAAGAAAAGAAAAGAAAAGAAAAGAAAAGAAAAGAAAAGAAAAGAAAAGAAAAGAAAAGAAAAGAAAAGAAAAGAAAAGAAAAGAAAAGAAAGAAAAGAAAGAAATTAAAAGGAAAAAAAAAACCAAAACGGGAGGGGGGGGGGGGGGGGGGGGGGTAGAGAAAATTCCGGTATCAATTCTGAAATATTTGTATTTCAATAATTGTAATGCACTTCAACTTCGTGTTAAAGTTCCTTTGTGATCACTCATGGTGAGTTATCCTTATTAATCAATTCTGTAAATATCATCAGAGAGACTTCATATGTCTGTCATGCAGAATGATGTCATTTATGATTGCTGCACCAGCCTCGTTACTGTAGCCATTACATGCATTTCTGCCATTGAACTGCTATTTTTCACAAGCCTCCATTTACCAATCTAGTTAATCAAATCAATGAATTGCTATATGAAATTCTATGGTTTGACACAAGGACTTGATTGTGTAGTGCTGGCCACAATGTGGGCATCAGATCACTGCAGAGCTTAGTGTTTCTACCACTCTAGAAGACATAATGCATATACTCTGCTTAACCTCCACCTGCCTACAAGAAACAAAAATATGTTCAAAACTGATGCCAGCTTCTTCTAACATAAGTAAATGAAACTTCTGACTTCCCATACAAACCATTTAAGAGAACTTTTTTCAATGATTGAAGAATTTCACATGCAGGAACACTAATGGGAAAATAAATAAATAAATAAATAAATAAATAAATAAATAAATGAAATCAGCATTATTGATACTACAGACGACTGCAGTACCCCTGTCAAGGACTGAGGCACCACTCTGCCGTGCATCATATGGCCAATCAGCACAGCACTCACCAAAATGGGTAGAGAATGTGCTGAAGATTTTCACTGGAAACTGCCAGTTTGTCTAAATAGAAGAATTATGCTACTTCCACTAATCACAGCTTTTCTTGAGATGTTTTAAATATCAGCCTTTCATTTTAAAATGACATTTTCAATGTAAACTAACATATAATTACAGCAAAATACACAAAAGGTATCACTTCAGTTACTGCTTCACTTAGTGCTTCATTTATTCCAGACTGCAGAATCATTGAATCCTCTGAGCTGGTTGCTCAGATCCCTATCCAAAATGTTAAGATGTTTATAGTATGTGCATGTTTCTGAAAGTGTAACTTTCAGAACTTGTACTGATTTTGGAACAAATTCTTTTGAAATTGCAAGTATTTCCGAAGGTAAGAAAGCTAATTAGCATTCACCTTTGTAAATCAGTCCACACCAAGGACATTTCCTTTGCTTCCTTAGAAGTTGTAGTCATGGACTCCTGCCGAGCTTTTATGGAATGGTTATGCTGTAAAATGTTGAGTATCTGTTCATTCCTTTATATAATATTTTCTGCATGCACTTGTTAAATTTATATATACATACATAAATATGCTAATTCTAACATTCTTGCATGAGTCAGCTTCTCTGTTAACATACATATGTGAGGAGAAAAGCTTAAGCAGAATTCACGGAAGAAAAATTACAGTTATGTATGGGATTTAGATGAATACAATGAAACAGTGGAATGTTTTGTTAGAATAGATAATCTATTGATTTTCTGTAATAATATCTTATTCATATTTATAATTCTTGCTTTTGTACACCTTGCTCAGGTTTTTTAAGACTTTTAAACATATGCAATTGCATGCAGCTCAGTGATTTAAGGAAAGAGATAAAAATATGTTAAGTAACAGCTAAACATAACAATACAAGATTAATATATATATTTTAAACTAGACTTTGTGGCGCTATTTTGTCATAATTGTAATATTTTTAATTTATTCATTATTTCTAAAAAAAAAATAATATTCCAAACTGATTTCTGTCTTTATATTTTCTCTTCCAATTAACCCTTCCCTACTGAAGGTATTCATTTCTGATACTGATTACTGACCTCCTCCTTGAGTAAAACTCACAATCAATATTAACTTTATCCACTAGTTTAAAATATAGATTTATTTTCAATCTAAAATGTCTTGGTACGATAATTTTCACTGTGACATGACATGCATTCAAGTGTCTGGATCTGTCACCTCATGCTCTGACATGTTTGGTGTTCAAGGCCAGGTTGGATGGGGCCCTAGGCATCCTGACCTGGTGGTTGGCAACCTTGCCTATGGCAGGGGGCTGAAACTGGATGATCTTTAAGTTCCCTTCCAACCCAAGGAATTCTATGATCCTATGACTCACTCTAAGTAAAACCATTCATCTAGCAACCATTTACAGAAATTCAAATCGAGCCAAATTGAATAACTTTACAGTTAGCGAGACTACTCTTCTAAATAAATTCCATTAGCACTTGCCATGATTCACAGTATTTTGCATCTACTGAACTGCTGGACAGCAGTGATGTAGATACATTCATCCCAGAGAAGACTGCATTTAATACATGAAATATTTCAGGACACAGGGCCATTATCTTTAGCAAAAGACAGAAAGAAAACCTGGTGTATTGTATTCTGAACTTGAAATAAGAATAAAGAGTCTTACTAAGTAGTGAAATTCTCTTTTGGCTTATAGATCACACGATCCATGTTAATTTCCTATAGTAATTAATCAATTTAAGAAATTTTTGTCAATGATTATGTCTTTGTCATTCCTCAAAAAGGACAGCTCAATATGCAGTATGTAGGCAAATTAATTTCCCTGGTTTATTACCATGACCTCCTTATAGAAATTACAGAAAGGAGGAAAAATTGCACTCTTCTCTGTTCAGCAGATTTAATTTTCTTATATTTAATAAAATGTCATTCATTTAATAACTTTGATTTCTTCATTTCTCATCAGAGATTGTGCTTTCTGATCATCCAGTCATACTTTCAGATTTATCTAACTGCAATAGATTCACATCTTCCTTGAACAGTGATGACCAAATCTAAGCATAATGTTCAAATTGAGATTTTCTTTACTCTGGAAAAAGGAATACTGTCTTATGAGTGAGATTTAGTTTCAAACGTGACAGCACGTGTATTTTAGGTTGTGTGAAATCATTCATATTGACAGTACCAGCTAAGTCTCTGTGCTTAATGGGAGTATAAAAACCTAATCAATGTGAAGACAGAGCTAGGCAACTAAATTAGATGTTTTAATCCTTAATCATATAGACTAAAGGCTTTTTAAGCTTTATGCCTACGGCAAGTTGTGCAGAGTGTGATTGTATTTAAATGCAGCTCCATAGTATTTATCTTTTTGGGGTTTTTTCTTCTTCTTTTTTTTTTTTTTTTTTTTTTTTTTTTTTCCTTCCAAGCGATTCACTGCAATCAATCCCTAGACCATTTCCTATGGAATAACTGCATGCTCCACAACTATTTATTTCTTACATTAGAGCTGTGCAGCCAACAATATTTGCATAAGTCTGGTATGCTACATATGCACCTATAAATAACATTGTTTTTCAAGCTACTGCTCTAGGTTATCAAGAATCTTTTGAGTTATAATCCTATAACACAAAGCACTCACAGAACCTTTCAGATTTGTGTCAGTTGCAAATTTAACACTCATATCCTGTGTTTTTTTAGTCAAGCTATTAATAATCCAATATTAGCAGACCCAGAAAAAAACTGGGTAGAACATCAAAGAGCATATTCCCACAACTAATTGTTAATTATAAGTTTTTTGAATATGGTTATCCACCTTCTACCTTCGTGCCAAATACCAACAGAGTCAGACAATATATAACTCTCAGGGAACATCCTTCACTAGTCTGAGTGTTGTGTATTAACCTACATGGAAGTACCTCAGAAAGAAACAATGACTGTTTCCATGTTTACTACCTCTGACCATGATGCAGTGATAGAGTCATCTTTTCCTTGAAGCATTTCACATAATTCTTTATTTTCTGACTGCAAACTAGCTGGCATCTCAGTGTGAGAATGAATAATGCTCTTCATTGGCTTGCCATGAGGAGAGATGTCTGGGATCCTTCAACGCTGTGAGGGTTGTGCCCCTTGAGGCACTCTCTGAGTTTATCTCTCTTTCCCTCTCTCTTTCTCTGTCTTTCTCCCTCTCTCTCAATCTCTCTCTCTCTACCTACCTACCTATAATAAATACTCGTTGTAGTGCTTTAAGACCTGTCTTACTAGGCAGGAGGTGGTTGTCACTACCAATACAGTGTGTTTCCTCCAAAGCAAGCTGTATCCCATTATGACTATCCCAGAAGAAAACTGCTGAGCCATTTCCTTACTAGAATTACTTTATGCTTCTAATATGACAGGTTTAAGTGGCTCCTGGAGCAATAAATGAGATGTAATGGAGAAATAAGTGACAAGCCTAGCTGGTCTCTTTAGCCATCTTATTTTCAATCACTGACTGTATTGACTAAACAGTGGATATAGATCTGGCTGTCGCCACGTAAGCACACACACACAAGCAAAGAATAAAATATGATTAATGAAAAGCTATCCTTTTTGAGTTGTTCTCATAGTTCTGCTATCTAAGAAGATGAGGTTTTCTTTTGCATCTGGAGGTAACAGCAATAAATAAAATCCTGTGGAGAATACTTTTGTAAGTTGGATAATTGTACACAGTAGAGCAAGTTAAAAAATATAGAGTCTGAAGTTAAGCTATTGACTGATCTGAATATCTACTGTCTTCACTTCGGTGAATGACTGAACATGACTGAACTGAAATGCAGACATTTCCCCATTCTTCTGTCTATCCTGCTCTTATGGCTCTTATGTAGGAGTTCAGTACTCCTTTAGCGAGGCACCCTAAGTGCCTGTGAAGAAGCTGCTGAACGATTACTACAGCTTCTCACAATAAAATAAAGTGGTGCTAAGCGGATCAGCAGTTACAAGTGTCTAAGCCATGACTCCAGTCCTATGTACGTGAACCTCTGCAGCTGTCAATGTTTGATCTGTCTCTCCTGAATATTAAAGGCTTGAAGGCTTCATGCCTGGAGTGGGTTGATTAGAGAGATCAGTAGATTTTAGCAAATACTTATAAATAAACACATCATCATTGTTTATGCACATTTCAGGAGGGCCTTCTGACCCTCGCAGCAGACTGGTTATCTTGTAGCTACAGACATGAGATTGGACAAGTTTTAGTCATGAACCAAATAAAATGTGTGTAGTTAATCCACTTAATTATGGAGGCTGCAGTCCTAAAGGTAGCTACAAATTCACTGTGTGCACGTGTATATATATATACATATATATACATATCTTCATGATTTTATGCATACCCATACATTCTGAACAGATTTCAGAATCCATTCCTAATACTAAATTACCTGACTGAAACAACGGTTCCCAACAGAACTGAAGAAATCTTAATTAGCTTTTTGCCAAGCTCACAACCCAGTCAAATTAAAACAGAGGATTTGAGCTCATTATTACTTGGATATTACTTTTTATATCATGAATCTGATGTATTAAATACTGTATCACAAGATTAACATTTATGTTTCAATGACAGTAGATCTACACAGGCACACAGCTCCTTTGTCTAGCTATCTGCACTGTTATTTTTATATCTATATTTAGGGAATGCTATAATGGTAGGTGCAAGAATCTGCTGAACATATGTGGTAGAAAAATTTCTTGTATAACGAACACACTCTTCAAAGGGGCTCTTTACATTTTCTGAACCCTGTATCTTTTGTTGTTTTTTCTTGTTTTTTCCCCCAGGCATGACATTCATGGTTGAGTGAAGAATTCCATTCAACCTACAGTCACCCACCTGACTGATCATCTTGCTCAAAGGAAAAACAAGGAGTGATACAGACCTAGTTAAATGACAGAAAAATCAAAGTTATAGCGACTACCTTGGTTAAATGATTTGAGAGGTCAGAACTCCTTGGCTGTGTTTGCTAATAATTAGTTTCATGTTATTTCTGAACTTTGTATGACTTTGTGCTGTAAAAGATTTGCTTTCAAGGGCTAATAGGAGACAAAATAAACCTTTGACAACAATTGAGAAGAAAAAAAGGAAAATAGCAGAATTAATGTTATTATAGCTCTTCTTGCAAACCTTAAATTAAGTTCAATAGTAACACTGCTTTTGAAATACTATATCACAACAAATTATTTTCTGTGGGAGAATTATATCCTTGTAATACAGATCTGAGACAGTGCTCTCTATGATCACTCTAAAAATGGAAAGCTCTTCCCAGCAGTGAAAATTCTAGTGTTCCTTCCAAACTAATTTTGAAAGTTTCAAATGGTTGAGTTTCAAAGATTTATATTTCTTTCTCAAGCTGAGGGGTTGTAAATAATAGAATACTGATTGATTTTTGCATTAATTTTACCATCTCTCTTTCATTGCACTGCTACAGATTACCCCTTTTTATACAAAGGCTGTAATGCCAGATTCAGACTATGAATTTTCTTTTCAAATTGTGGTTTCTGCAAAATAGTTACTCAACCAGATCAATAGTAGAAGAGACTTTTATCTCCCCCTCCTGGAAGGCCCAGGAACTCTTTGGGAACATGACAGCTACTACAGTTCTAGTTTAACAGTACCGAAAGTAAAGATTCATTTCCTGGGAACATTCCCAGGAACTCTTTTAATTTATCATTATGAATGTTACCATCCATTTTCGTGCTCTGTGCTGCCAGAGACATCAGATTAGATTAGACTGTTCGCTTTTCTGAAACTCAAATCTGTGGAATTCAGTTCCTAATGGAGATAACTATGAAGCTGTCTTTGAAAGTCTGATTCATCAAATAGAATTGTGAAGAGTCTTACTCTTTAATTAAGTTTTTACTCAGAAGTAAAATACAGAACATAATCTGAAAAAAGGGACTTGAGAAAAAGACAATTTAGATGTTCTGTGCAATCGATAGATCTCAAAATGTAACTACTTCTGGTTTATCTGAGTTTTCTTTCATTCCAATCTTCTTTTATCAGTGCTTCCTTTGCTTTGAGAACCACACAATGCATGACGGTTGCATTTTTTTTTAAGTCAAAGATTTCCTCTAAATAAGTACAATCACTTGCACAAGATCTCTTATGACACTGTTTATGAGGGTGGGTAGGACAAAGAGGGAATGGTTTCAAACTGGGTTAGGGCAGGTTTAGGTTAGATATTAGGATGAAGATTTTTCACTCAGAGGACGGTGATGCACTGGAACAGGTTGCCCAAGGAGGCTGTGAATGCCCTATCCCTGGAGGCATTCAAGGCCAGGCTGGATGTGGTTCTATTTGGCAACCATGCACATAGCAGGAGGGTTAAAACTAGGTGATCATTGTGGTCCTTTTCAACCCAGGCCATTCTATGATTCTATGACACACACTGGGTGGGGTGGACACTAGAGATCTGAGATGTCAAATGGCATAATATTATGAATGGAGAATGGAGAACCAATGCAAAAGAAAAAACAGCTGATGTGAATGGAAGCAGAGTTAAACATCACACACACAGTTTTTGAAGTTACTCTGCCAGGTGCAAAACCTTGCTGATAACACCAGGCTCACAGCACATTGTTGCCTAACAAGTTTCAAAATATTTTAATTAAATAAAATGCAGTTCACTACATTTCAGACTGAATCACTGCTGCTATTATCACACTAACGAACTGCTAGATTTTATGTTTTTCCATAAGATATTTGGAGTTAATAGCAATAAATATAAATTTTAGCCTCTAAACTCTTTTCAAATAAGGTCTTCGCCTTTTCCAGGGTTCTTACATTAACAATCTTATGAACATTTCTAGACACAAAATTTTAACTAAAAGCAACAACAACAAGTCACATATAGAATTACTTAACTTTTACATAAAATTTAATTCAGGACAGAAAAAGACAGAAGGAGGTTTGCAGAACCAGTTGTGGTTCCTGCAAGCAGTTACTCTTTTGCTTAACTAAAAAAGTGATAGTAATCTCATTGGCTTCCTGTACATTCAATGTGCATATAGGAAATTAGAGAGAAATACATTATAAGATGTGGATTGTTAATAAGGAAACAAAGAAAAACAGATATTAAGAATGGCTCCTTGTTTCTCAGCTTCCTCTTGGGGCAAGAGTTTATCCATCAGGGGCACACCACCTGCTAAACCTACTGCAAGCACAGAAAATGAAAGAAAGAAAAACTTCATTCAGAAAATTCAATAAGCTTACTAAACTGAAAGGAAGCTTTCACTGCTTGTTCTATTCATTTCCTGGCTTCTTTTTTTTTTTTTTTTTTTTTTTTTTCCCCTTCTCCTTTTGTTGTTATCTTTTTCCATACGCACCAGAAAATAGACTTTCAACAAGAAGTTATTTTATCAAATAGTAAATAACTCTGGATCTTCCACTGTTACAGCTCTGAACCTTCCCAGCTCACCTGACAAAAAACAACATGTAGTACCAGGTCTGAGAATAGTGGCAGTTCCAATCATCTCTTCACAGTTTTTACCAGACGGCTCTGCCAGTATTATAACAGCTTCTCAGTGATGTACTAACTCAAATGACAGTTGAAAACTAACTTATATGTACAATTCATTTTATTATTATTTTTTTCCAGGCAAAAGAAATAATATGTTCACTTCATAAGACTACCTTGTATATTTCTATTTCTATTTCATTATAACAGTATAGTTTATTTTCAATATATGAAGTGTCTGTTATTTTTATCTCTTATTTTTTTTCCTGAGATTGTGTCAAGAAGTCTTAAATTAACCCTTTATTATACGAACACTAAGGACAAGGTATCATTGTCAGGGTTAAGGCCTTTTCCAACTGGATTTAAAATATCTTCTAGTGTAGAATAAAAGAAATAAAATACATGATAACATTGTCTAATAAAATTGGCAATAATTAGAAATAATAGTACTGCAGCTACTCCAGTTGTGTATCTTATTCATTTGTATATATCACAAAATTGTTTTGAAGAAAAAAATATCCATATATCTCTAGTCTTATGGAAGTTTCTGTTATACGAGGAAAAAAACATAAGGGGAAATAAAGAAAATACTTGTATGAAAATCTAACCACTGGATGACAACTTTAGTCAGTAGGTGCACTCTGGGTTGGAAAGATTGTCTTCACGTTCTGAGCAAAGCAGGTGTATGGACAAAAAGAGTTTAAAAGTTTGAAGCATTAATCTTCTGTTTTCTGTAAAGTACTGGAAGGCTGCAATATGGTGGAACCACATGGCAATAAGAAGAGTAAAACAAATCAGCCAGAGCTGAAACGTACTGAAAATAAATAACTAAATAAATAAAACAGTGATCAGTAAACCAAGTGAAAACAAAGTTACAGACAGGTCAAGTAAAGTTCACATAGGGCAAAGCTGACAAGCTAGCAACCCAAGGCCTTAAAAAATCAGTACAAAGCTGTGGCAGTGAATTATTATGGGGCTAAAGGGTAAGAAATGTGATAGAGACAAGAGAAATGTAAATGTGATATATTAAAGATATTTAGTGGGAAAGCAAAACCCTATTAATATCAGGGTGAATTCTCAGATCAGATAGTTCCTGGAAAATGTGTGCAAATTCTTTTCAACATGTTTAATAAATACTAATTGGAACACAGAAAAAAACTTCCTTGGCTAATCAAGTGAATAAAGAGCATATGTTGCATAAGTAAATGTGAACAGTTTGGCTTGATTGCTCTAGTAAAACAAAGCCTGAGAAGGGATGTGATTGCTATTTATAAATACAGGTTAGAGAGAAGGATGCGTAGTACTGCATATAAAGAAGAAAGTCAGAAATGAGAGAGGTACCTGAAAGACACAGCCTTGGCACAAGAGCAAATTAAATCAATGTATTTGTAAATCAGAACAAAATACTGAAGTTTTCAGGTTGTGGCACTTGGGAACAGCCTTTCAGGAAGGATTACAAAGACAAGAAATCTAATTTCTTCTGAGACGTCATTATGCATTTGGACTTAATGGGACAGAGCTGTACCAGCCACTGTGCTTCGCAACTTCTCAGTTCCTATGATAGAGAAAATAATATTTTCAGTACTGCCAGCTAACGAGATTTCACAGAAATTAGAAATGAACGAAGGACTGAGCAATAGATCTCCATAATAACCAGAAAAATTCTTAGATTAAAGTGTATTAATGAACTCTGATGTTGTCCTTGGAATTACTTGGGGTCTTAAAATGTGAAGGCAGCTCTGCAAGTAATGCCTCCTATTTTATTATGTTGGCCCACAACATGATAGGCAGATGTTGGTGGTATGGCAGTAGAGGGTAGAAGGCAGTAGAACCTTCCCACCAAATTCAGTTATATTTTGCTGCTCTGTGACAGATAGCAGCAGAGGGGCAATCTGACAAAATGGCCTCTGACATGAAACTGTGTAAGAGGCAAAGGTGGGTCACTGAATTCCTCCATGTGGAAAAAAATGGCACCCATTAACATTCCTCAGCAGATGCTGAATACTTATTGAGAACAAACCATGGATGTGAATACATTGAGACAGCGGGTGGTGAGTTTCAGCAGCGGCAACAGCAACAGTGTGTCACCTCCACTGGTGATAGCAGATTTTTTATGAACACAGGCTCTTGTTCAAGGTTGACAGAAATGTATAGCTAGTGGTGGTGACTGTATTGAAAATAATGTTTTGTACTTGAGATTTTCCTCTATCAAATATCATTACTGTTCTGGGCTCAAATGAGTGATAGAACAAGGTGAGAAATGAGGACAAATTCTCCCTGAAAAATATCAGAATAAATGCAATTGCTCTGATCAGCCACCACATTTAGATTACAGAATTACAGAATTACAGAACTATCAAGGTTGGAAAAGACCTAGAAGATCATGTAGTCCAACCATTACCAATACTTCCCAGCTAAATCATATTCATCAATACAATACCCAAACTTTTCTTGAACATTTCCATGCTCAGTGACTCCACCACCTCCCCGGGCAGTGCATTCCAATGCCTGACTACCCTTTCAGAGAAGTAATACTTCCTAATGTCCAGCCTGAGTCTCCCCCGGCGCAGCCTGAAACCATTCCCTCTGGTCCTATCACTAATGACACAAGAGAAGCGGACAACCCCCAGCTCATTACAACCTCCCTTCAGGAAGTTATAGAGAGCAATAAGGTCTCCCCTGAGCCTCCTCTTCTCCAGGCTGAACAATCCTAGCTCCCTCAGCCGTTCCTCGTAAGGCCTGTGCTCCAGACCCCTCACCACCTTTGTAGCCCTCCTCTGAACACGTTCCAGGGCTTCAATGTCTTTCTTGCAGTGAGGGGCCCAAAACTGAACACAGTGCTCGAGGTGCGGCTGCACCAATGCCGAGTACAGGGGGACAGTTACCTCCCTGCTCCTGCTAGTAACACTGTTTTTGATGCAAGCCAGGATGCCGTTGGCCTTCTTGGCCACCCAGGCACACTGTCGGCTCATGTTCAGAAGAGCATCAATCAGTACCCCAGGTCCGTTTCCTCAACACAATCCTCCAGCCACTCCGCCCCAAGCCTATAACGCCACCTGGGGTTGTTGTGGCCAAAGTGCAGAATCCGGAATTTGGTCTTGTTGAACCAGATCCCGTTGGACATAAATAAGATCATACTATATGCAGAGCTGACCTAAATTTACTGGCAGCAGTGGTTAAACTGGGAAGACAACCACAACAAAGTAAAAACTATTTTCACATCTGCAGTTATACAGTGTGTTGCTGTTAGCACAAAGTAGGTGGAGGTCACCAACTCTCTGTATCTTCAGATCCAGACAATGGCAATTCTGTTTACATCCCTGTGCTCAGGAGGAGGAGGACACAGCAGGCATCGTCCTGTGGCTCCACAGAGTCCACCCTGGAGCAGATTTTCACCTACAGCCCAGAGAAGGCCCAAGCCACAGCAGACGGATGTTTCCTGAGGGAGCTGTAGGGAGGAGGTTGTTGTAGTATTTGTTTCTCACTAGCCAAGTCTATTTTAATGGACCATAAACTAAGTTGAATTTCACATAGAATTTCTTATGAAGGATGTGATATTCACAAAATTTAGCATTTAATAATGTTTGTTTCACAATGGCATCAACATGAGTGCAGTCTCTTCCAAAATCCTAATTTGCACATTTGTAAGCAAGAAGGTTCCTTTTTTTTTTTTACACCCTTCATACTAGTTTTGTTTTTTCAGTTCTACTCTGCAATTTAAAAGTAGAACGTCGCTTTGTTTTCACTTTTTCTTGATATATTTTAACTCTTTAATTATTTTTAGAATTAAAAAGGATCATCTTGGCTAGAGTTATGTTTATTTTCAATAGCTCATATTCTCCTTGACTGAATTATTCCCAAATTGAAACAGAATCCAACTTGAAGTGCTTTTATACTTGTAACACTATTATCTTGTTTGGGACAAATTACAGTATGATAAATGATACCACGGACAATATTTCGTAAACACAAATACTGAAACCTGGTTTGACCCGCACATCTGTATGAGAGAACAAGAGGTTTGTTTATGATTTTTTTTTTCCCATTCTGTGATGTCTTGCTCATTTTCTCTTTGTCAGAATGAAATACAGAATGAAATAAATAAAAAACTAAAAAGTGACTTATTTTCCTTATTGCTTCTGAGACCCCACTCTCAAAATTTTTGCACCTTTTATATGCAAAGCTGATTCACTGTAGTGGATAAAGAATTAAGTCAGAGTTAAATTTGTTGCCTAATGTAATTCCACTTTCTACACTCTGTTAATAGAATAAAATAATCAGATTGGTGCTTTAAAGTACACATGGATTCTATATGTAGATTATCTTGGAAGTTTTCATTCAGACATGGTCTCTGTTTTAAGAATGAGTTATTTTACAATTGTTAGACGGGGATCCTCAGATGCAATAACAAAATGGAAAGCAAAATTCTTCTAATTATCTGAACCATCAAATATTTGTTCAAATGTTGAATTGCCATTATTTGATTCACACCATCAAAAAATTTCCTAATCTGTTAGTACTGCGGTTATAAAAATACAGAATAGGTCACTTTTAACTGAGTTCCTCGGAAAAAAAATGCTTATGATTTTTTTATTTTTTTTTCATACATTTTCCCTCCAGGAAGAAAATAGAAAGAGAAGAGATGCATAAGCTTGGAAGGACCACCTAGTGTGATGAAAGGTAGAGATCACTTTTGAGTATTTTCTACAGATCTCCCAAATGACTTTTTTTTTTTTTTTTTTTTTTGTATGCTATATGAAAGTGTGGTGGAAATACAGCTTCTGTTAAAACAAATGTTTGTGTCTGCCTCAAATTGTTATTCAATGAGAAAACATATACCTCCCTCATTGCCTGTGTTATGTTTTTACAGTTGAAAACAGCAGTGGGAAATGACTATTGATTTGTTGCACAATTTCTTCTTGCATTTCTACTTCATCATGTTTATATACAACATAACCTCTGTGTGTATTCCTTCTTGGGCTATTATAGAACTTCTATATCAGTTTTCTCTCTGAACCCCAGAGCAAAATTCATCAGAATGTTAAAGAAGCAACTCACTGTTTCCAATAGATTCCTTTCTAGGGGATATATCTAGGGAATACTAACATAAAATATAGTGGTCAGGTGCTCAGATGGTCTAAATCACTGTGAGTCTATTTAATGTTGCAGCCATATTAATTACAGTACCTGGGTATCCTGCTTATAGACCTTCAAAAATGTTTATTTCAACCAACCCAAGACCAGTCTTGAAACTGTAAGTAAAACAGCTTCCAGTGGAAACTACATCTTTCAAAATTACTGAAGTCAACAGATTCTACGTGCTAGACTGTTTTACTTCAATAGAATAGTCCTGAAGTAGATGAAAATCTGGGTAAAGTCTCCATCCCTCAACATGGTTTTTAAGCACTATTTATTTATTTATTTATTTATCGATTATTTAGGCATAAGGAATACTGAGAACTGGCATATCCCCAGATCCACCATCAATCTCAAGCCCTTAACTCACAGATTAGACAGTACTTGGAGGTACTTTCTACCAGGGAATAAGTGATGGGAATCTTGAGCACTGGTAAATGCAACCAAAGCATTTAAGAACACTTCTGTTGTTTTTACCAAGGAATCATACTGATACGAACCATCGCCATATCTTTTTCCTGCCAAAGGAAATATTGCTATACCTTCCTGAGTGCAACTGAACAACAGCTGACAGAAGTACTTGGCTGTTTTTTTAGTAGAACTTGAGCAGAAGAACTAAGAATATCAGAGATGCCAAGAAGTGTTTGCAGAAATCTTTTCAAAGCTAGGATGATTGGCCATGCACAGAAGCTGAATTTAACATCTTGAACTGCACTATTATTCAATGGGGAAGTCATCTAGTATCATGATCCTCAGTCCTAGGACTGAACATTGTGAGGAGAGTGAAGGAAGGTTCTTTACAACCTTAGGATATTTGTCTTCTAATGCAGGAAACAGCCACTGAGTGGTATAATGAGGATGTGAAACTTCACCAAAATTTTCCCAGTAGAAAATAATCTTGTGAGATCTTGGAAGAGGCAGCAGTGCCACCAGTTTCTTCACCTCATCTTTCAGTTATCAGTTTCTCGTGAGCACTTGGACTAAAACCCCAGAAGATGTGCATGAAGGGTCGGAAATAGTGAGATACTCAATTTCTGCAATCTTTCAAATAACAACTTCAATTTCTGCAGTAACTAAGAATGCTTTTTGAGTGGAAGAATGTTGTCGGTACCTCACAAGCATCTGAGTAACTACAGAAATTGCTTTAAAAACTGTAAGTAAGCATTTGATTTTCAGAGGTTCATAACTTACGCTCAAGATCTGAGAGTCCTCAGTTCCTCTAATGAATTTTATTTTAAATGACTCTCAGCCTGTCCTTTGCGAAGCTCACAGGACTTTCCTTGCTCGTATGAAGACAAAATTCACATGCAGGTACATAAAGAGGCAGATAAGGAAAGAAGTTAATTGAAATATGAAGCTTTTGGAAATGATGGCTTGGAATGTGTGCTTATTTTTAAGCACCAAATTTCTATTTCTCCTTATGGAGAGGCAGCCCAACAAAGCAATAACTACACTGGCCAAATTCATTTGGGTATTATATTTGCCTGTTCCTCAGATGCAAGTAACTGCATCAATTATCTGAAGTATATTAATGGATTAGTCAAAAGAGAACATAGTTGGTAATAACAATAAGCCAAAAGCTTTTTGCGTAGTTAATGTCTAGACAGATGCATTAAGTTACTAAAAAACAAGTGAGAGATGTAAAACCGTAAACATTTAACATGCTCAAACAATGTGCTTCTTTCTTATTAATTGTACTGATGTGATATTACTGATTAGTTTAATAGGAAATGTAGTTGTAATTATCATAAATAGAAACCTAGAGAAAATCACTCACCTATCTAGCTAGTTTTCTACAATAAATAAATAAATAAATAAATAAGACTTTGTGTCTAGGCTGAAAAATGTATGGGAATTAACTGACAGTAAAAGCAGTATTTGTGATGTGTCCTCCTTTGGCTGTAATATCCTGTAAGAGTTTGTAGTTCAGTATGAGCTGGTACCAGCAATGTTTCTGGGCTGTGCAAGGAGGAAATTTCTCAGACTTTCTAATTTAAGGTGACTTTATATTCAAGAAAGAGTGATATCAGTTTTCAGTACTGTGGATTCTGCGAGCCCATTTCAATAACAGTGCAATAAATAGCTATTAGAGGGGTTTTATGGCATGCAGAAATCCTTACAGAATCATCTATGAAGCTGATTTTTTTTTTCCTTCACCCCCAGAAATATTTGCTTTTCCAGAAAACCCCAGATCTGAGATTATATTCCTTACCATCCTGAGTTTTATCATTCCTAAACATTCCAGTAGAAAAAGTGAAAAAGCAACAAGAAATAGCATGAAAAATAAAAAAACACTGTTTTTTTCTAGGAAACTTGAGGCTGAAAGTGATATTATATACAAATTATTTATTACTGAAAAAAGCTCTTGAAAATATAAATATTTCAAAATTCTCAGCTGCTCTGAGTAACAATGGAACTTTTTATTTATTACTGTTATTAAAACAACATGACTATCTCAACATTACAGGCCTTATAATATTTGTTCTCCTTAGGATATCTGCTTGCTCTACAAACAAGTCTGGAGAGCACGTGACCTTTTATTAAAGAGACAGGGAACTGTTACTGTGACATCAGGTATAGTATGAAAGCATAAATAGAAAGTGAATTTGAGTCTAGCTAAAATAAGCAAGGGAATTGGATAGTTAGATTAAATTGGAAACTGAAAAACAGTTTATAAATTCAGCTGCTGAGAGTGATTAGAATTTGTTCTTTAATTTTCTTTAGTGCAGGATCCAATCAAACTAGAGATATTTTCATATTCATGCTATGGTTTTGGAATAACTAATATCATGTTTATGCAAATACTGTCTGATTATCATGATCTTCTCTCAAATTAGAGATTAATAAAGCTACTAATGAGATTTGCATCTCTATTTAATTTAAACATGTATATGAATTCCAATCAAATCCCATGAGCAGGCATCTAGGACCCATGTATTTAGCAGAACGGAACAATAGAATGAGGAGGAAAACCCAGACAGTCAGCAAGAGCTGCAATGGTAAATAAAAGATATGTCTGAAGTGCTTACGCTTTGAGGGATTTTGCTTTTAAGAGAGGCAGCTGTTCATACCTTTTAAGTCAGCCTTCACTGAAGGTGTCTATTATTGTTCCTCATTAGAAATGAACTAAGTTGGTTCACAAGTTTTCTATATTAACCAACCTGAGGAGGACTCAGATTATCCCTTCCATCAGTATTCTGGTACCTGCAGACTACAAATACATTTATTTATTTATTTATTTTACCCCAAGATGGGAGTCATTAGACACTTGGTTCATTGCTCTCACAAGAATAATGCTGAATGCCTGCATTCCTGAAAATCAACAGGCTGTTTATTTTGCTCACGTGCTCTCAGTTCTTCTTCTGCTCTATTTTGTTACAGAAAAGTTGTAACCCTGTAGATGCCTAAACACAAGCAAGTCCTTTTGGAGATTCGGACAAATCTGTGTTTAACTACTGTATCTCAGATGACTATAAGAAGGATCAAGTTCCCTAGTGTGGATTTCTCCATGTAAAACAAGAGCACAGTTTTAGGACAAGAGGGATTCTGATAAACTATCTTTCTGCATCCTACATTTAAAGGTAGAAACCCAGTGTTCACAAACATAATTTGCAATCTCAGTGTTCTCCCAATCTATTTTTTAAGCCTGCAGTAAAGAAGATAACCTCTCTTTCCTGATTTACAGACCCAACCCTCTATAATCACTGATGAATCTACTGATTTCCTCAATCTAAATACACTTTGTGCATAATTCCCATTCATCACAGGACTTGTGCAGTGCTACATTTACAGCCCTCATAAAAACTTAAATTGTAGCAGCTCAGGTCTCTCTGAGGAGTTATTGGACAAATACATTTTGTCTCTAAATGCCATGTTATCTGTGTAGCACACATTAGCATAAATAAATAAATGTGTAACTTGTTATAAGAGCATATATCTAGAATGATATTTACTCAGAATACTCTAAATTATTTCCACATACATTTTTCATACTAGCCACTGCCCACTCTATTAATTTTGATAGCTTTGGAAATTATCAAATTTAGAAAAAATAAATGAAATATAAAAGTAGGTAGGGAAAAAAGAGAATAGAGCTGGGAGAAATGAGAAGAAATAATATTTCCTTTTCAAAATTATGCATAATATTACTTTAGCTAAAAGAAACCCTTGGTAAGTTTGCAAATGGCATCAAGTCTGCCTGGGGATAGAAAGGCCCTACAGAGGGATTGAGACAGGCTGGACTGATGAGATGGGGCTAATTGCATGAAGTTCAGCAAGACCAAATGCCAGGTCCTACACTCCGACCACAAAAACTCCAGGCAATGCTGCAGGACTGGAGCAGTGTCTGAAGGACTCTGGTGAGGAAATGGAACTGGTGA
Organism: Coturnix japonica; assembly: GCF_054131305.1. Classification (NCBI taxonomy): domain Eukaryota; kingdom Metazoa; phylum Chordata; class Aves; order Galliformes; family Phasianidae; genus Coturnix; species Coturnix japonica. Next base: position 5,160,514 of record NC_140664.1, read on the forward strand.
TATTGGTCAATTCTAAGCTGAATGTGAACCAGCAGTGTGCCTATGCAGACAAGAAGGCCAGTAGCATCCTGGCTTGCATCAGAAATAGTGCTGCCAGCAGGAGCACGTAGGTGGTCATCACTCTGTACTCAGCACCAGTGAGAACACACATTTTGTTCTGTGTTCAGTTTTGGGCACCTCACTGGAAGAAGGATGTTGACATACTGGAACATGTTCTTTGAGTCTATGAAATAACAGTGTCAAAAATAACTACTATTTTTATTTATTTATTTATTTTTCTCTAAGTGTGTTAGATGCAATATATATAGTGCTGTGTTTTGGATCTTATTTTTTCTTTCACTTTGTATAGTTTCTGTCTGTGGTCAAGAACAGAAGAACACTGGTACTTCTGAAGGTTGATAGAAGTTAGTGGCTCTGAAGAAGCTGTTTATATGCAGATGCTGTCTGTCTAAGTAATGTTGGAAAGCTCTTTCCCACATGAATGCAGAAAACAGAGTAGTACTAATCCGTAATGAAATTAGGTCACATAGTAATATGAAAAGATACATTTCTTACTTTTGAGTGTAACTTTTTCATTTGGTAAACTTTAATCCAAATGAATTCTTTAAGGTAACAACAGGGATCTCCATTTGAATGAATAATTTGTCATATGAATCCCAAATCCAAGTTCAGTTTTATAATCTTTGTATAATTTTTAGCATTTTTATATTTTTTATAGGACACTAAATTCTTAGCAATTCAAACATGGATGAAGTATCTGTATAATTTTTTTTTTCTTTTTTCTTTCTTTCTTCTTTTTTTTTTTTTTTTCCTTTTCTTTCCAGTATGTGCAGTTATGAGTAATCACAAATGATCTTTTCTTACAAAGCAGTATGAGAATTCTGTGATAACCAAAAGCACTGAACTAAATTATAGTTTGCTTGTTCTAGACACTGGTTTTCTAGGATTTTCAGCTTTCCATTATTCATTGTTCACAAATAAATATATATATATATGTGGTGTTACACGCTGTGTTCAGAGAATCATAAATGTCTTAGGTTGGAAGGGGCCTTAAAAGTCATTTAGTTTCAACCACCCTGCTGTGAGTAGAGTTGCCACCTAGCAGATCAGGCATCTCAGGATCCCATCCAATGTGGCCCTAAACGTCTCTAGGGATGGTGCATCCACAGCTTCTCTGGGCAGCATGTGCCATTCCTCACCTTCTAATTTCCTTCACTGTCATACCTTGTAAAAAGTCAGTCTCCCTCCTGTTTTCAGCTTCTTTTAAGTACTGGAAGGCCACAATGAGATCTCCATGGAACCTTCTCTTCTCCAAACTTAATAAGACCAGCTCCTTAAACCTATCTTCATAGTAGAGGTGCTTCAGCTCTCTGATTGTCCTTGTGGCCCTGCTCTGGATCGGCTCCAAAAGGTCCATATTTCTTGTGATGAAAAAGCTGCTCTGCTGCATATCAAACATTGACCCAGAACCCAGTTGTCTACAAATGATTTAGCAGTGGTTTCCCCACAAACTTGTAGTGTGCAGTGAGAGAGACGTGTTACCACATAAATCAGCACTGGCATAGACCTCTGGAGGGGCATGCTATTGAGAGCCCACTGAAATGCTTTGGTGCTGTGGTATTGCCACATTTAGGGGGAATTCTGACATCATAGAGGCTTTCAGTCATAATCCCACAGATGGTAGTCTTGCTTTAGTGGCACCTCAGCCAGGCACATACACATCAGGGAAGAAAAAACATAACCAGTCACTCTGTGGAATATAATTCAACAGATCTTCTTTTGTCTAGACTGAATGATTCTTGAGGCAAAACATGAAAGAAATTGCCTTATTTAAGTGTTTTCATTCTGCAAATAGGTTCTGTGTTTTGGGAATGCATCAGAACGAGGGAAAAATTCTCAAATAGATAGGAAAGCATGAGAAACCAAGAACAAAGTAATTTTGCACTTACAGCTAAGAAAACCTGCAGTATAACACTACGCAGTCTGTACAGAGCTGTTTTCAAGAGACAAAAGTACACTCTTCAGGGATAATTAATGATAGGCCTTTTAGCAAATACCTGTAGAGTAGTGTTAGGAGTTTCAGGATGCATGTAATAGCATCTATAAATTTCAGGCTGAATTCAAACCAAGGTCAATTTGGATTTGTTCCCAAAACACCTGCATCAGTGTGCACTGCATGATCTTACAAAGATAAACTAACTAGAAGAAAACAGCTGAGTGTCCTTTACTTAAGAGAGAATGTCCTTTGATTGTTGCGTAACAGCAGGGTCTTGAGTTTCTGTACATGTTGTAAGAAATTAGGAACCAGTGGGGAATATAAATTACCATACATTTTCTAACTCTTGTGGTCTCACTCTGAGATGCATTTCTGAGATGCCAGCAAGCATACAAATAGAAAAAAAAGGCTTCTTAGAATGTGGTAATATCAATGCTGGATTTATTAAATGAATTTTTTATTTTAATATGTAAAACATAATGCTGTCCAAAGTGATAATATTAGAAAGGTACGTGATATCAGATATTCCTCAATATTTAATTCGTTCTGGGGGAAAATGAGTGTTGTAAACTCCAAAGAAGAAAGTATAGATAAACTTCTCTGCTCTTCTCTTGGACACTACTAAGCTGGAACAACAGACACAAGGAATAGATAATATTCACAATTAGATAAAAATGGTTCTCTTCAGACTTGTGAATCCAGACCTCACCTGCAGTTCCCCAGATATATCCTGAATCTGCAGTTATGCATGCATGCATTCACTGATGATGTCCATTCAATAATTTCCATGCCTGTGCATTGTACATCACTTCATCCATTTTATGAATTGAGCTGTGGGCTTTAAAATGAATATTAATAACAAAATAGATTCTTCCTCTCCAATAGTTCAAAGGTTCCAGTGATAAGGTGAGAATTAAGGTGAATCTTATATGTAATATATTACTGACAAATTCTGTCCTAGCTACTAATGGCAGAATACTAGTAATAAGATAAACTCTACTAGTTTGTAAGTTTTTTGTCTACTTTTGTTTTTGGTTTATATGTATGACTTAGATTTAAAATAGTGATTGTTAAAAGTCTGTGCCTTTTTTTTTTTTTTTTTTTTTTTTTTTTTGAGAAGCTGAAATGTTAGCAAATCATCTAATAGGATGTTTATTCAAGTGCAACATTAAATGGTAAGCCCTCTGGTAAGCATTTGATGTTACTTGGTAGAAATATAAGATACAATTAATAACTGGAAAAGCTGCTGTTCATGGTTTGATGCCTACAGGACTCCACAATGACACAAATCCAGTCAGAAATGGAGGCTGGCGGAGTTTGGAAAATGGCAACAGAAATTCAGTGTAGTAGAATGTGGTGGTGGCAGCTTGCTGCAAATTTAAATGCCCTGATGCTGGAACTGATATGATCCAAGAAGCACAGTTCAAAGGTACAAGCTGATCTAAGCAATACCCAGGTCTTGAGTGAAACTGTCACATGGTAGTGTCATTGGTGTTTGGCTTGAGGCTGTTTGCTGTTCACTGGGACTTCAGCATCTATTAAAATGATCTTACATTTAACTACCAGAAAAATGCCTCAGCTGCTAAAAGAATGAGACTTCTAAAAGCATGCTATTATAAATCAGAACCATTCCAGCACTAGGCATTTAGAGTTCTCTGGTGTGTGTATTATTGGTGTCATTATCCTGATTATCAATGTCTTCTTGGCTCATTTATCTGTGGGTATAAATTCATGTGTTTATGCTAGGTATTCACTGAGCATACAGGAATATTTCTGTGCATAATCCTTGGCTGATCATTTCTATAAGGTTAAAAGGTCACTTTAAAATGACTAGTTCACTTCCCCAAAACATCACTCTTAAAAAGCATGCAAATTTCCTGTAATTTGAAATATCCACCAGTCAGAAGCTTCACAAGCTGTAGAATATGCGCTTTGTCCAAATTTTTGCTCTGTGACTGTGTATCTGAGGGCTGCTTATGATTCACAGGCAGTATTACAGAGGGCTCTCACTGTATGATTCTTATCCCCGGATGCCTGTCCCACAGCAGGGATGAGTCAGTTGCTCTCATTGCAGACACTGAATCAAAGTAAATTATTCATGTTGGAAAAAGCAAAATAAATATTCTACCACAGTATAGTTTGGGTTGGAAGGGATCTCTAAAGATCTTTTAGTCTAACCCCATGCCACAGGCATGGACATCTTTCATTAGATCAGCATGCTCAAAGGGAAATGAAGAATTCGGTCTGTTTCAGATGCACAACTGAAAGGAACTGAGAGGAGGAAAGTAAAATAATTACGTTCTTAAGGGGTAAAAAGAATATCCCGATTATACAATAAGCATAAAAAGGACAAAATAAACAAGAAATGGAAACCTTAGATTTTCCTTCAAAGCAGTTCTAACAAACATCCCTTTCAGGATGGAAGAGGGAATTTTTTTCTGAATGTAAGTGTCCTTTAAGTGTACTTGCTGTAGTCTTTGAAAAGCCATGTAAGAAGTTGATAGTGACAAGAAAAAAGCGTCTTCTAAACATGTCAACATCAGTCCTGCCCATCAGAAGGACACAGACTAAGAGAGCATTATTTCTGACTTACTGACCATGAGTTCTGAAGTGGATAATTGGGAATATTGTCCACCCATGTGTGCTTTAGCTTGGTCACCCAATAAAAAAAGTTTAATTTAATTTAGTTTTATCTGTGTCAGAAAAGGTTTATTTGTTCTTTTTTTATTAAATGTAGATTTCTTTATGGACTTTGCAGCTGATAGTCCTACTGAAAATTTATTGAGACAAAAGAGTGGATGTGAGCACAGAGAGGCAGTGGTGACAGCAACAGTGGGTCAACTCCACTGGTGCAGATTTTTGAGTGCAATATGCTGACTCAGGTTTATCACTGGTGAGAATGTACATCTGCTGGTGCTTACTACGTTGAAAAATGTCTTTCTGTAGCTGAGAATTTTCTCTATTAAATAGTGTTATTATGCCTTTTGTTGTAGTTTCCTTGGAAATTAATTGAAGACATTACTTTCAGAGAAATCTAAGGATTATCTAAGGATAATTTTTATACTTTTCTGTGGCAAAATTTCACCGGTGCAAGAGACAAGTCATACTTTCTGCAAGCTAGCTAATTTCCTAGATTGTGAAATATAATCATTTTGTGCAATTTGCTCTAGTTGTCTTTTCAAAATACATTGACAATATTAGAAAGTAGAGGATCTGACTACATCCAAATGCTACATCTGAAACTGTGTCCTCAGATACAGAAAAAGACAGTGAGAGGGCCTGAAACAGTAACACTTTGAATCCTTAAGAATAAAGGAATCATAGAATCATAGAATTATTCAGGTTGGAAAAGACCTGTAGAGAGAGCTGCATCTTTTAGCTAACTGGGTTTAAATCCAGAAATTCAGTTTCTAAAGTTTAATTGCATGGAAGCACAAAACTTTATCTTGATCTCCCATTTTACAGACAGGGAATTGGCAAGGTGTTCAGAATGGAAACCTCCTTGTTCTTTTTCTGAATTTCCCTGACTAAGTGATTATTTTGATGTTCTTGCTACATGTAGTATATCAATATGAAAATTTAGACAAAAAAAAAAGAAAAGAAAGAAAGAAAAAAAAAAAAAGGGGGGTCACTGTAGACAAACAAAAAGATGAAATTGGAAAGGGTAACCACTAAAATGTCAGGTGGTGACAGTAGAGTAGGAGCTGAATGATTTATGTCACTAGTGGTCCAAAGTCATACAAGAGTGGCAGGCCAGCACAACATCTAGAAGATACACTATGCAAGAACACCAGAAACCAGAGCACAGTCAATCTGACAATGTGTTTCTTCAAGGCTGTCTGCCCTATTCTTATGTTTACTTTTTCTAATTAAGTGATTAAATGCAATAATCATGCATATATTTATCTTTTCCAAAACAGATGTTTTCCTGCCTGTAGTAATGTATTTGTGTTTAGGAAAATGACCTGAAAATATCTTCCTGTGAAACAGTTACTTGATATCTAGTCACTATTTAAGGGAGGAGATGATAGTAAAGTGAGAGTTAAGGTGAGGTTAAATTACATGGAACTTTGGTTAAATAAAACATTATTGGAAATATCGGATACCACAGTTTTCATTCAAAGATATATTTTATACATGGAATAATATAGAGTTGTAAATAGTGTCCAACAACAGCTCAGGTATCAAACTGAAAAGTAAAAGGTAGCGTAAATCTCCATTAATTTGCTATTCAACTGGAATATTTGCCTTCTCTTAGTAATCCAGTTTATAAATATTTTTACTTTTATTGTCCCAGTAGTTGTCACTTATTCCCTTAAAATTCTTCCATCTCTTTACTCTAAAAATTTGAACCATTTTGATCTATCAGTTCAGTTAAATCCTTTCCAAGTCAACTAATAACCTTTTTTTATTCCTTAAGTTTGCGCAACACTAGAACTTTGTAAACAGTTGGATTCTCTGTTTACACTTTTGCTATTTGGGTCAGTCACTGAGCATCTTGTTCTAATCCCATAGCACAACTTTTGAGTAGCAAGCTGGAACTTATGTAAATCACTTCTAACCCAAGGGCTTCTGTGTCTGTATTTAGACACTTTTTTTTTTTTTTTTTTTTTCTTTCTCCTGAACGGTTTCATATAAAATGAGGAAGGAATTGTCCACAGTTTGGGAGGAAGTGCTTGTTTGCATTGTGGAAACTAGAGTTTGGACCATGCAGCTGTTACATCTGAAAGGAGGACACAGGTCTAGGCCCATCTCCCTGCCTTTTTCCTTTCCCCCTGACCTCTTTGCTGGGCTGAGTATCCATGGGTCCCTTCACTCTCTTGTCATGGAAACCAGGCTGAATTGTGACAATAACCACAGACAACTTCAGATAAAACTGTGTGTGTTTGTCTGGGACAAACAGTAAAGAGACTTTTCCTGAAAACAAACAATTACTCCATCTTTTCTAGGAGTAATAATTTTGTAATGTTGACAGTTCCCTTATCCTACATATAAGATCTGTTCACTAACCTATTCTGAAAGCAAACACATTATTCTGTGTCTCTTTTGTAGACACAAACTAATTTCAGAAAATGAACAAATATTACACTGCTTAAAACTATAAGTAGAGCAGTTGGTCAGCCCCAAATTTTAGTCTAAGACAATCTTCAAGCAATGCAAACCCAGAAAATTTAGACCATCATTCTAAGCTCTCATGGAAGTAACAATGTGAAGAGCCCAATTAACTTATTGATTAAACAAGTAAGTCTCAGTGTAAAGTTTTGATGGCTAATACTCATGTTAAAAGTGGATGTCACATGGATCAGTAAGCTGTTCAGACAAAATGATGAGCCAGCTAATACAATAATAAAATTGACTTGAGCCTCTTCTCTGGTTTCTAAAGCTTCAATCCAAGGGGCAGAAATCTGTTTATGAGAATCTCCAAGTGGTTTATTGTTGCCCCAAGTAGTAAGCTAAATGGCTAAAAGTGGTGTAACTTCAAGGTTGAAAGATTAAGCTTTAAGTGATGCTTTGTCTGCCATATTGAGAGTTGCCTTGCTTGTTGTGTTATGAACAGAGATAGGAAGTTATGTTTGCATACCTTCTGTCTGATATACTACTTGAAAACACTGACTCTGTACATAAATATTTTGCAGCTCTTTTCCTCAAGTTTCTGAGATATTTTCAAATAAAATTAACCTCCAAACAATACTATGGGAAGGTCAGAAGAATTTAATGCAGTCTTCATTACTTGAGGGAGAAGTATTACATATATTCAAATATCCAGGATATTTGGTTATAACCAGGGACAATAGAAATGCTGTTTTATCTTAGAATGTATGGATCTTGGTCTGTGCACCATGAGAGTAGAAGAGTACATTCGGTACAAAGTGTTTAACACAATGTTTTTCTGTTTTCTCAAGCTGTCCACTGTACGGTCTAGAAGCCTTGTTTGTGGGCTATGGCAGTCATAGATATCACTAACACTAGGCAGGCTGTAGAATGACTTATAAATTATTTTATAATGTTATATCTACAAGAAATATCTTTCAAGTATTAATATTTTTATGTATCACAAAACAGATGGAGATTTTGCTCTATCTTAATTGGAGAGGAAGTTCTAGTCTGTTCTAGTCTGTTCTGTTATACAGTGCCTATTCTAAGAAAGAGAAATATCATTATTATGTATCCATGTCCACTGAGTTTCATCCCTAGAAGCTGCTGTACAACAGACAAGAATTCCTGAGAGCAGTTATTTGCTGTGGGTGCTTACCATTTTGAACTACGACCTTTCAATTCAAAATTACTTGTTACTTCTTGTCATTCAGATGCGAATGTCACACTCCATACTATTTCAGTCTCTCATTAAGTGGATGGCATACCTGTAAACAGCTTTTTGTACTGTAGGTTTTCATTTGATTGAATCTGGGGTATATAATATAGATAATACATTTCCAAAATAATTACATAGTTCTTCTGAAATAAAGAGAAAAAGTCCTCAGACTTTTTCACCTTGGAATTCTAATTTAAGCTTTGATACATCAGATTCTTGGTTCAAAAATTTTTAGAAATCTGTGCCCACAGCCCCCTAATTTAAATACAGACTTTCTTGCTAGCAATTGAGACTTTAGTTGTCATTTGAAAGAAAACGGTTTCCAACTACAAAATTAAAATGTATATGAATATAGGTTGAGATATGAATATAATCTAACCATATTCTGATGCATTGTATGAGAAAAACATTTCTGATGGAAGAACTGCATGTTGATTTAAATGCTTGAATATACACTAAAGCAAAAACAGAAATACTCAGGTCTGACTTTTATGTCTAAGCACTATTTCTGTTCTTCCTTAGAACATTGTGTGTAACACAGAAATTGAAATGGCCCCCTAAAGTCACCAGAGCAGTGCGCTATTCATCAGTAACTGGTGATTTTCGTTACAAAATGTGGGTTAAAACTTCCATTAGGGAGAGTAATTGACAGGTTGAAACAGCTACACTGAGGGTGAGTCCTTCTTTGCTACCTTGACTTTGAGTTGTTGAATAAGGGGGCATCACACTGTTGGTGTCACTTCGCAAAAGTTTAGTATTCCTCTTTTCTGCAACTGAAGATATATCTTAATAATTTTTAATAACAATTATTATTATTACTATTATTTCATTTCTAACAAAAATGTCCACTTGTGTCCACAACAGTTTCATATGTTTTGACTATTGAAATAAAAGACTTGGAAACATAAACAAAAGCAAAAATACATGGGATAATGTGATGTAATATGCTCCGAATTCCTGAGATCTAACTGAATGACATGGGTTATCCAGTGCATCCATCTTTCTGATCTCTAGTTTCCCTGAAATAGGGGTAATATTACAGAATTATCATCTTTAGGTTTTTCTGCAGCTGCATGAACACCCTGTGCCACACAGTTAATGCCCAGGTTAACACAACAACAGCGTGTGCTGCTGAAGGCAATGCTTTTTCAGAGACATTTAATCGGTGTGTTCTAACCTCATTTAAACTGATATGCTTAGAAAAATGCTCAGTTTGCTCCTCCAAGTGACTTAACTCAGACACACTGGTATCCCAGATGACTACCAAAAAACACGAAGGATAGAGATTGGTGAGTTTAGTAAAGATATTTCTAAAAAATAAAGCATTTCCTAAAACTGCAATTTTCCAGATTATTTTAATATTGTTATTGTTATTATCATTATTATTATGTATTTATATTAAAAATATATTATATAATTATTATTGTTTATTTTATTATTGTTGTTATATTATTTCAGGCAGAAAATAATACATTCAAGAGGAAAAATGGGATTTCTTAAGAAACAAACAAACAACCCCAAAACAACAACAACAACAACAACAAAATGGAAATCAACTTCCTGAGGAACAAAACCTGAAGCATTCAATTTCCATTTAAAATCATACATATTGCTAAAAAAAAAACACACATAATTTCTTTCAGGATACTTGATACTGTTGGGATTTAGGTATTTGTGGACATATTCCACAGAAAATATTTGGTCAGTGGGGAATTGTTGAGTGCTGAGCCCTTTTATGGAAATAGTGCTTCAAAACTCCTTCTATGAATGGACTTTAAATTGTAGTGCTGTGATAGACACATTTAGTACCTATCTTATTTTATCACAAGAAACATCAAAGATGCCCAATTTTTTAGTAAAGCAAAAGGGAATAATTTGAAAAAGAATTTAAAGGCAGTTCAATGTCTATTGACTATTAACTTCTCCATCTAATGGCTTCATAGTCATCAAAAAGATAACAATATTTTAAGGAGCATTTTGTCACAATATGCAGTGCAATAAAATTTTATAATACAGTATGTGCTGCATGATCATTTCTATTACATATTTTGTGAAATACATGATATACTTTGGACTGAAGCACCATTTTGTAGCAAATCCTTTTTAAACACAGACTTTTACAATGAATTTGTTCTGTTTATGATAATTCTCATGCTACTTATATATATATATATATATATATATATATATACATATATTCTTAGCTTGTTCATCTGACTAAGAAACAAGAAAGTAGACTCAAATGTGAGAAAGCCCCCCGAAAATGAACATAATATAAGGAGAGGGCACTTGTTGAATCAAATGACCACGGTCTCAGAGATGGCTCTGTACTGGGAAAAGGTGTTCAGAGAAAAGAATAAAGGGATGATTTTAACTCCTGGAGTAAAAGGAATCTATGGCAGGACAGACAGGACAGTTCGTGACAGAATAGAACTATGTGTTAGTCTGTCTTCAGCATACATGAGATGTTAACTTAATGGAAAGAAAACTGCAGTATAAGGAGTCCATGAACCTGTGAGACTGTATGGACAAAAGTGAGGCAATTGTCTCTCAGTGTACAAAAGACAATAAATACTGAGTCTTTGGCCCTGAAATACTATTTGCACAGCAGAGTTCAAACAATAGAAAATCCTTGTTTTCCCAAGAAAAACTTCACCTCCCTCCCTCCCCAGACCCCTTGTGGACCATCTAATTCCCAAGCTATGTCATAAACTGTATGGTTTGAGATAATCATAAGATGTAATCTGGATACATGTTAAAACAAAAGAGAATGCATTCTCTCAGAGCTCTATTCCTTATATTGTGCTTTTGTTGGGTAACAAAGTGTCTGCACTGCCCATTTCCTCCATTTTGGTGAATAGGTCAGCTGGCCATTTCTATGGTTATATAAAGTTGGCACATTAATGTCCCAATCTCCATTCAAATAGCTGAGAAGAATTGAGTTTCTTGTGTGTATGGAGATTGGCTGTCCCCAGTGATGTGCATTGTTTTATAAATCGTCTGTTTTTCTTGTTTGTTTGTTTGTTTGATTAGTTTTATTCTTGTTAAATAGTTATTTTCTTTCTTGGAGTGAAAACTGCGTGCAAGGTCACTAGAATGTGATCCCCAGAAGAGTGGCTTGAGTTGGAAGAGATATTAAGGATCAACTAGTTCCAAACCCCTGCTATATTCAGGGATGCTATCCACCAAATCAGGTTTTACAGGTCCCCATCCAACCTGGCCTTGAAAACCCCCACCTTCTCTGGGCATCCTCAGCACCTTCTGAATGAAGTTTTTTTTTTTGTTTGGTTGGGGTTTTTTTTGTTGTTTTTTGTTTGTTTGTTTTGTTTTGTTTTGTTTGTTTGTTTGTTTGTTTTTTCTTTTTTCTTTTTTTCTTTTTCTTTTTTTTTTTTTTTTCCCCCATAATTAAGCCTAAATCTCCCATCTTTTCATTTAAAATCATTCTGCTTTGTGCTATCATTGTCCAACTTTGCAAAAGCAGGTTTTCCTCCTGTTCCTTTTGAGTACTGGAATGTCACAATGAGGTTTCCCTAGTGTCTTCACCGGGTTAAATAAGACCAAATTCCTCAGCCTCTTCATAGTAAAGGTACTCCAACCCTTGGATTAGCTCCATGGCCTTCCTCTGGACCCTCTCCAGCAGTTCCACATCCTTCATGTGCTGAGGACCCCAGGCCTGAATTGCACACCTGTGAAATACAGATGACAAAGTTACTAACAAAGTTAAAGCTTTTAATGTTGCATTTCTTACATCAGCCCTGTTTAGAGGAATTGTTAACCTTTTTATGCTAAAGGTTTCACTGCATTGTCATGAGAGCAGTTAGATGATTTGTCTAAGTAATTTTCAACCTGGAATTCTATTACGAGTGAAATTTGTTTTGTTGTTTCCCTATTAATTTAACCAATGAAGTGGGTAGGAATAAAAGAGTGAAATGTAAACAAAGTCAGGTTCATTTCATCATAGGAGGAAAGGATAAAATTGAAGTTATTTTAAAAATCCTCAGTTAAATGGAAATTCCTTTCCAGATGTCCTTCCCATCTTGTGTCTTTCACATCTGTAAAGTCAATAGTAAATTTTGTTTCACCCTTTCCTCATGAAGTCTAATTTGCAAATTCTTTAAGCTAGAAGCTGGAAGAACCTATTTAAGTTCTCTTAGGGCAGTTCTGGATAAGTGATGGGTTCCTCAGGCAACCTTTCCTCCCTGGAATGCTATGACATAAAGGTTTTGACTACTGCTTCCAATTAGTCTGAGGGGAAATATTCGTTAACGTTCACAAAACACGGGAGTATTTTTAGATCAGAGCCCTCCATCATGGCAACTGTCAGCATCTTTTGAGAAAAAGCTGATGAAATTTTGACATTTTGACATCTAGACAGACAGAGAGACAGCTGCAGTAACCAACCACAATTTTGAACTGATGTTACATCTGGAGATAAGAGTGTCAACAGAGACTTGTGAGCTGATTTATATGCACTGAAATGATGATGATACCAGAGATCTGCTACTCAAAGAGACCATTTCCTCCTGCTTCAAAGAACTCTTTTTTTCTGACCAGTTTTTACTAGATAAAAAATAAAAGATGTTATACTTACTTAAGCATCAGGAGCGTTTGGTAGATATATTATTAGAAGAAAATATATAGTGTGAGATCCATCAGGCTGAGAAGAGTGAGGCATGTGCAGCCCTGTACCTCCAGGTCCAACCAGTAGTGGGGCTGATGGCGCATTTGTTCCCAGTAAGCACATAGAGCACATCTGTGCACCATATGCATAGGTCATTCCAAAAGAAATTCCTCCTATTGATTTCCATAGAAACTACAACAATACAAGGGGCACGATAACACTATTTGATAGATGTGGTGGTTTAATCCAGAAGGTGCCCATGCACCACATAGTTATTCACTCACTTACTCCTTTCTCAATAGGATGGGTGAGAAAGAATTGAAGAAAAAAAAAAACAACAAAGTAGAACTTGTGGGTTGACGTAAAACTATTTAATGAAATAGACAGAGAAAGCTAAAAGGATAGCAGTCATGACTATGATATATTTATATATCACTGTATATAACAAGTGATGCACAAACAATTGCTAACCACCCACCCCAGTGAGCAGAAGACAAGATGAACTCCTACACCTTTCAAAACTCTCCTTCTACATGATGTCGTATGTTATGGAATATCCCTTTGTCCAGTTTAAGTCAGCTGTCCTGATGCTTTCTCTCCCAGCAACTTGGGCCCTTTTCTGAGATACTGGAATGGTGTTGGCCCTATACAACACTACTTAGCAAGAACCATAAACACTGTCATGTTATAAATGTTGTTGTTGTTGTTTTCCTACAACCAAAACATAGCATCGTACCAGACACTCTTAAGAAAACAATTTTGTTCCAGCTGAAACTGACAGTATCCACCCATTATTCCATGCCATTTGCATAATGCTCAATTCTCACAGTTCTTACACATCTGAACTAATTGCCATCACCTATCTTGCTTTTTGACATATATACACACACGCATTTTTCCCATAGTCTATGAACTACTCATGGAAATTGTCCATGGTGTTCACTTAGTTCATAACTTTGGGCTTCATCTGTCATAACAGTCCTTCTCAGCTACAAAACATTATTTTTCAACACATTTACCACCATAAGCTATGCATTTTTTGCCAGCAGTGTACAGGAGCCTGCATGCTGCACTCATAAAACTCAGCAACAGCAGGGCTGACCCACTGTCACCATCACTTCTGTTGAAACACACCACCCATTTTGTTGCTGTGCTCAAATCCAGTGTTCAAACTCCTTAAAAGTATGGCAAGCAACCATGTATGTCAATTGTTGCAATTTCTTCCACATGGAGAAATTCAATCCCGCACCTTTATAACACTCTTATGTCAGACCCTGTTTTTTCAGACTGTGCCTCTGCTGCCATCTGTCTCAAAGCAACAAAATGTAGTGGAATATTGGTAGGAAAGTTCATCAACTACTGCCATATTAGCAACATCAACCTCAGATATTGTGGGCCCATGTAGTAAAATAGGAGGCATTACTTTTGGAGAAACCCTTGTAAATTTGTGCAGGAGCCCCAGTTACCTGTATCTGGACTTAGAAATTCCTGAGTTCAGAACTTCTCTTTTGTTGTCTGTTCTTACACATCTGTTCTTATACCATCAGGGATGGAGCAGATATAATTTCCTTCTTCCAGGGTTCTTTGTCTGCCTTTGCGCCCTTCTGTTATATTGTATTTGTTCAGATATGCCTTTGATGTCCTACTTGCTCCTGTAATGGGCTTGGGAGGAAACTGACAGGGCTGCTCTCTCTTTTCTGTGCTCATATGCATATCTACAGGAGAGCTTTTATCACTGAACCTAACATTTAACATTTAGCAACTTGGGAAATTCAATGATAAATTACCATATACTAAAATCTGTAGATATTTATTAATATCTGTTTATTTCAATCTAGAAGAATGTTAATGATTTGCTGATTGTAACGGAACGTTGTGGCTCCAGGAAATGCAAAAGCTGAGGATATAATAGAGCACAGTTAGATGAGGATACTTAGTATCTGAAATCTTATCTGGGTAAATGAAAGCTGGGCAACTAGTTTTAAGATCATGTTATGGGACAAGTGATCTACCATAACCGTGGGTGCTTGGTGCAAAATGGCATAACAATTATCCTCGTCTTGAGATTCCCTATTTAAATTCTCTGGTTAATTTAAATATGAATATACTTTTCTGTTCAGTCTTCTTCCTGAAGAACATCAGACATGAAAAATGAATGTGATTTCAGTTCCTCTACAACGTGTATTGATCTGAGCAAAAAGTCTTTCTGGAGATGTCATCTTTTCTCCACTGACTAAAGAAAGATCTAAATATGAGTCATCTCTTAGTATAGATGTCACAGGTAATTACAGATATATCTTGCTTGTAAGTCCATGCCATTTGTACTTAGTCCTCCATGCTCTCTAAAGGGGCTCCCTGAAGCCCAGATCTTATTTAAAAATATATCTGCTGTAAAATGTAATAATATAATAGAATGTAAAATATAATCCAGTCTTTTTGCATTGCATTTAGGTGAAATCCATGCATCCCAGTCTAAATAGCCTATTGGTTTCTGTTTTGCAAGTGGCTTGTAAATAGACATCTCAGAGAAGGAAAGAAGGCTGGAAAGAATACCTGGAAAAGAAGAAAAATGAACAAGTAAAGAAACACAAGAAATTCCATTCTAAAAAACTAAAAAAAGCCCAATGTTTTCCTTTAGAAATCTTTTCAGAAATGTTTTGTTGTATGAAATGATTTGCAAAACACTGAGAGGTCAAATAGAGAGCATGTAATAAATTTTATGCAAGTGAGGCATCTTCAGCTTAGCATGAAGTCTTCAAGTACTTTTGTCTAGACTCTTCTCTGTTTTTCACCATTTACATCCAAGCAAGATGATCACAGCTAAAATTACCATTGTATCAACAAAAGACAGATAAGTTTTTTTCTATATAGATGACAAATATTTAAAAGCTATTAAAAATAATCCTTCTCATCCCACATCTGTGATCATTCCAGAAGTTCTGATGTACAGATCTACAATCTCTGTTCCTTATACTCTCAGTCTTTTCATGGCAGGGGTGATCTCATCATCTATACCATATTTATAAGACTGACATATGATTTTTGAAGTGTAGATTGGGGACTATGCAGGAAATGGGGTTTAAAACAGGCAGTGGCAACCTAGTATTAAAGAAGTCATAGGATGTTTCCTTCTATAGATGTAATTCAGCATCTTTTCTAACATGAGGATTTTTTCCTCTTCTATTTGTAGCCACTTTTTCTATTGCAAACAGACTTAGACAGACTTTACTTAAGGAAATTTGACAGCCCAAGATAAGCCAGAGGCAGACATCGCTATTAGAAAGAACATCTTTTGGAAATTTGAATATATTAGACAAGCCAGAATAGAGAAAAAAATAAAAATAAAAATAAATAAAAAATAAAACACCCACAAATATACTAAGCTAGAGTTGGAAGAATGGGATGGGACACTGTTTGGGCAATGTCCTTAGAAATGCTAGAGGAAGGGAAGAGCTTTCACAGCTGTGTGTTATCTCTTATCTCTCATTAATCATTAGCACCCTGGCATGAGTCCTATGATCTGACTGCTGTTGTCTTGTCTTCAGATCCTGCACAGTCTCTTGTCTTTTTATTAATACTCATCTCTTTTCCAGTTCACACTTCTCTTCCCTGCATGTTTTGTGAACCACAGATCTTCCTAACTGCAGCAGCAGCTGGATGTGAGGAGTGAGAGCTGGACAGAGGAGCTCTAAAGATTATATATTTATCTCAAGAAATTTATTTGACTCAAAAAAAAAATGAGTAGCACTCAGGATGACTGTAAACAAATATTAGGACCTGTAAGATGTTGTATCAGCATTCATTCAGTCTTCTGGGACAGAGAGGTCAACTTACAAGTAGCCAGAAGCAGTGATAGTTTGGTTCTCTTAATGGAAAGTGGTACCTCTAGTCTCTGTATTTGTATCTCCACTACCATACCACTGTCCATGAGCACATCCCATTCATTCAGTACTGGTTTAAGATGAAAAGACAAATTCAGAAGTATAAATAACAACATACTCTTATTGAAACTCTGCATTTCTTTCATCATTCTCCCCTCTAGAAGCCAGCTAGCGATCTATTTACAAAAAAATCATAATTAAATAGACAATAATAAGTAAATAACAGTGAAATGAACACATGATGAATAAATAATAGATAAATATTATTCATATCCAGTAATTTGCTTTAAGACAACCGAATGATTTACACTGATTAAATGCACTCTTTGTTCTCGATGAAATGTAGAAAGTCAATAGAAATAGCAAACAAATGCCAATCATGACTTAACCTTTTAATATCTTTTTGATTATCATTAGGCCAGAGTATGAGAAGAAATATAATCTCTTTTTTATAAAAAAAGTATTTTATGTAAGAGCATTTTGACCTCCACCAAACATGGCTTTTCATTATGCAAATAACTGTTGTGTGTCTTTGTTGTTGTTTTCTGTTTGTTTCTATTCTAGCTAAATTAAAGAATATCTTGACAGGAGCCGCATGTATTCTAGCAGTCATAGGGTCTTGATTAATCACATGGAATGGGCAAACAGCATGCGAGGTAAAGTAATTTCATACCAATCACTATCCATTATTTAAGAACACTTTGACATAGTGCCTTGTCTGTCTTATCAGAGACCCTGGGGTGAGGGAGAGAAAGTTCATTCCGATATGATTTGCAAGAGCTGGTGGAAATCACTGGCAAATAGGACAGGATCATAGAAATGAAAATACCTGAGGTTCTTTGCACTCTCTGCAACTGCTTAGTCTCCAGGCACAACCTCTAGCATGTAACCCTACAGCCACTGTTCTCACAACTGCCTAAATCTTCACAAAAATCAGCTTCAAATAATTCTATTACCCAGCAATCTCATGTGAGGTCAAATACCTTTCTTCTTCTCTATCTGTCACCATCTCACAGTCCCCCTCTGAACCGTGAATGTTAAACAGTACCAAGTAGAGGGACATAGGCTCTCCCTATTTCACCTGCAAACTGGTCATGTCTTTGCTTCCTGTTTGGGTAGGTCTCTCTTTATGATCTTTGAATCTAACCTTGTCACAAGGGGTGTGGTCTCAAAAAGAAGTAAGACAAGTAGACACACTACATGCATGGAGAAGGGTAAACGAGGGGAGTAAAGTAGGATAACAACAACAACAACAACAACAACAATAATAATAATAATAACAATAACATTGCTAGGTTGGCACGTAGAACTCCTGTCAGGATAATGTGTCTGTTTCTATCTCCACCCATTTCTGTGCTAGATACAATTATGTTATCCATAAATACACATCATCCCATGGACTAATTCTACTGAAACAAACAAACAAACAAACAAACAAACCTGATAGCAATTATTAATATGCTTTGTTTTGGCAACATAACATGGAAAATCTTACTTAGAAGACAGTATGCATCTCTTATGGAGGTGACCATGTAGGGTCTCACTCAGGCTTAGGGAGAGAGATTCCACCTCAGCTTAAAAAGTCATAGGATAGTTAGCTATCATCACTAGCTCTGCTGCAGCTAACTAGCAACTTCTACTTGACTCACGAATGCACCTGGTAAAGAGTTGACCAGATCCTTTGTCTTGTTCAGTAATAAAGGTAATGGTAAATTCTGGACCTATGTGACTAATCTGTCCATCAGAATGGACAGTGGTTTTTTGTACATATATATACATGCGTATAAATGTACATATATGCGTATCATCCAACCTGTAGTTACAGAAGAAAATCTTTAAGGTAGGAATAATCAAGGATTAGTCTATTGGCTTCAAGTGCATATGTAATGAAATTCACTTGTTAACTACAATGTTGCATTCCAAAGATTAAGCATAGTAAAATGCATTCCTTATTTTCTTTGTGAAAGGAAAGCTTTATTGCTAGGTCACTAGATCATGAGCAATTTGTATCAAAAAGGAACATATTTAAGGAGAGCTTGAGTGGAACTGTGGAACTAGCAGTGATGTGTCTGGCATTTTGAGATCCTGCCATTGGCTAAACTCTCTGACAACGTATCACAAATTTAATCACATTAAAGCATAAAGCAGAAAATGTCAGAAAACAGTAAAATGGCTTAGATGACAAATGGCAGGTGGAGAAAAGGAGAAGGGATTTCACTTATCAGAGATATGCCATCATTGTCTGGACAAGATATTCTCACAAAATTTACCATGTTCACCTGTAAGAAATTCAATGGTCAGAGAACATGAGTTCTGCAGATATAACAGATATCAGGATGGACAATCTGTTCATTCATTTTCCTCCTTTAAGCAAACTGACTTCTGAGAAGCCAGCCTAAGTGCAAAAGAAGTAGTCATGGTAAAGAAACATCCAAGTTTCAATTTCCTGAAGAAGAATTATGTTTCTTTCACTTCTGCTCTCATTATGCCACATGGAGAACACAAAAGGAATTAGAAGTGAAAGAAAGACAGAGAGACTTTGCACACATTCTTGGAAATGCATTAACTTTGGAATTACCAATCCTCTGATTCAATTCAATACAGTTAAACGACTATAAAATAAATATATCCCACAATATAGTTACAGCTGTCTTCCATGTGTTTTCAAATCATTGCTGCTGGGGTTGACAGCAGGAATCAGACCCAGCTGTCATCTTCTCTCCAACTGTCTAGTTCTGCATGTTTCTAGACAATAATATTTTGGAGAGCCTGATAATACTGTGTACAACAGGTGTTGCCATTGTTATGTACACTGAAATGCAATGGGTGAGATGGCCATGTCTAAGAAGCAGGGTAATTCCAAGGAACAGTTGTCAGTGGTGATATGTCAGTGATGTATCAGTGGTGACAATGCAAATGAGCTGGTGTTTGGCAAACATGTATGACCAAGCTGGATCATTTTGACTGAGAATGAAACCATGATTCATTTTGAAGAATGCTTGTTAATTTTTCAAGCTCCTGGAACAGAAAGGAAATCAGAGTAAGCTTAGAAACAATTATAAGTATTAATGAAATATTCCACTGTAACAAACCTCAGTAGAGGCAGCAGTGCCTCTACTTACCATGTACTTTTTTCACGGCTCAAAAATTTGGGACTAATTGGATTCTTTCTATAAAAGCTGAGGTTTTTCCTTTTCTTACTGGCAGATTGATGGATGAATACCTGAGAAAGGAAGTTCCAGCTTATTGAAGCTACTTACCATAAGTGCTTGAGTGATTCCTGGAATAGCAGAAAGCTGAGTGCATTAATGTTTTGGCACTCATAAGATGAGCAAGGCAGATGTTAGCCTCACACCTCCAACTATTTGCATAATATATTTTGTACTGTATCCAATTTGGATACTCTGAGTTTCTCAATCACACTGCTGCTGATGTTCACACAGACAGCCATTCATTCAGTACTAATGGCATAGCCTTAAATCAGAGATCACTCTTAAACAGCATTGTGTCTGCATCAGCATCTTTTTTGTGAATAGTTCTGAAGTGAATTTGGGAGTGGTAGCAGAGTATTTCTTTAAAGATACTGAAATGGAATTTGTTCCTGTAGAATTTGTTAAAAAAGCATTTAGAGAACACTTCTAGATCTTAAGTATTTCAGAGAATTCTAAATAAGAGACACTTGAAACAAACAAGAAAACCATGAAGCCAGAGAAGGTTGGCTATGCTCAGTTACTTGCTTAGCAAAGTTATCTTAAAATAACTCCTCCTAACATTTTCATGCCATATATGTTACATTCCTCAATGATGAAAGAATCATCTATTGCACCCTGCAAGGAAACAACAACAACAACAAACAAACAAAGAAAGAAACAAACAAAAACAGAAAAAAAACCTGCTTTGGTGAAGAAATTTCTGCCTGGAATCTAACTGAATAAAAATATAAAATAAAATAAAATAAAATAAAATAAAATAAAGTAAAATAAAATAAAATAAAATAAAATAAAATAAAATAAAATAAAATAAAATAAAATAAAATGATATATGTGGTTAGAAGATGAATAGTGTAAGAAAAGCTATAAGAATCTGGCATGGAGACTGAGTATTCTGGGAATATTCAAGGTCACAGTTTTTTAAAATTACCATGAAGAGAAGATGTAGTTCATTATCTGACTGTTTTACAAATTCAGCCACCTGAACAAGGTTTCATCTGGCAGCTGGTGTTCTGAACAGAAGCAGGCATTAATATGGAAAGCACCTGTTACAGTACTACTGCCTTATGAGGCATCAGTGGGAACCTAAAGACTGAAATCTCTCCTGTCCAAATTAGAACATAAATGTGTTGCTTTTCTAGTACTCTGATTTCTGAATTTTCCGGTGTTTTTTGTTGTTGTTGTTTTTTTGTTTTAATAGTGAAACACTGTTAGTAAAGATTATTATTAAGTCTGATGAAATCAGTCCTTTCCAAATGAACAGTGAGAAAAATGCATAAGTAACAAAAGGGAAAATTTACTCACACCACCACTGAAAGCTATAAAAGCTGATATATGTTAAAGGATAAATCTGTGTCTCACGAGCACTGGCCTTGTAATTTCACCATGTGGGCAAGCATATTTGAGATAAAATTCTAAATAATTTTACATGAGATTGATAAAAGTAATGAAACAATGAGAATGGTCCAGATAATTTCCTTATGGAAAATGCTTCGTAATATGAATTCTTTTTGAAAAGGCAGATCATTATTAGGTGGACAACAAGATGCATCCAGGGATATGTAGAAGTGCCATTCTTCATTTACCATATACAGTCTGAAGATTGGGATGTTAAATACATTATGCAGAAAGATAAAAATGTGCAGAAAAACAATGAGCCACATTTCAAACTGGTATAAACCAATGTAAAATATCTTGAGCCAGAGGTTTAAAAATGACTTACAGTTGTTATATTTATATTTTTATTTTGAATTTAATTTTCTTCTTATACATACTTTTACTTCCATAGCTGCAGCTATCCCATGAGCAATATGTGTAATTCATTAGAACTGAGAAGACCTGATCCAAATGTTGGTAGAAAATATCCAAATGAGTTACTTACTGGGAACAAGATGCAACTGGAATCATAGGATCAGAGAATCATAGACTGACTTGGGTTGGAAAGGAACTCAAGGTCAGCCAAGTTCCAACACCCCTGCTGCAAGCAGGGTTGCCCGTCGCTAGATCAAATACTAGATAGATTGCCCAGGGCCCCTTCCAACCTGGCCTTAAATGTCTTCATGGTTGGGATATCCACAACCTCTCTGGGCAGCCTGTTCCAGCACCTCACCACTCTCTCAGAGAAAAACTTTCCCCAGACATCTAATCTAAATCTTCATTCCTTTAGTTTAAAACCAATTCCCCTTTTTCTATTACCATCTACCTATGAAAATGTGGATTTCCCTCATGTTTCTAAACTCCCTTTATATATTGAAAGTACACAATGTGGTCTTCCCGCAGCCTTCTCCAGGATGAACAAGCCCAGCTTCCTCAGCCCTTCTTCATATGAGAGGTGCTCCAGCCCTGATCAACTTCCACATTTTTCCTGTATTGGGGTCCTCAGACTTGGTTGCAAGTAATAACAAATACAGTTTATTCCTGTCAGGAATATATGTCAGCTTTTTAGAAGGGGATAATACCAACACCCCTTCTACACATTTGATCTTGAAAGAAATTAACTGTTCAAATATAGGCTTTGAGAAAAAATTATGGAGAATAACCTTAAAAATAACTTTTTTTTTTTTTTTAAAATATATATATATATATATAGTTCCATGGTGAAATTCATTTGCATATGGTCTTAGCATTTTTTACACTCTTTTCTTATGGAATTTACAATCAGTTCTGCTGACTTTCATCCTGTTACAGAGGAATGACATTTATTATCTCACCAATAAAATGTGAGATGATTTTTATTACTGGTCATGAATAAATTTGGGATGGAAATTAGAAATTTTCTAACTATCATGATTTTGAAGTCTTAAAGAGCTTTCCCTTAGGACAGGTGAGAATAAAAATCTCTTCTGAATTTTAAAATGGACATTTCTAAATGCAGTGAAAAAAAAACAGATACTGTGGTTGTGATAGTATCAAGACTAATTTATGTGATTGAAGAGGTTTCATTTAGGTCTCAGTTTTTTAATTTTATATGTTTAAAAGATGTCCAGACGTCATAAAATCTGCTTTGCTTACAAGTATTTCCATTTTTTTCCCTGACAAATTGATTAACACTGCTGAGAAATTTTGATTTCTGTATTAAGTTTAACCTTTATGTTTTAGTATGGGAGGATAATGTTATTTTGAACAATCTCCAGAAAGATTTAGTAAGTTAATATGACTTTTCTTTACTTATGGGGATTATCTAGTTTCTCTTCCTTCCATGAATATAAATTCTGTCAAATTATTATTTATTTGTATCTCTATCTTACAGATTCCTTCAGCACATATTGTGAAAGCAGAGTGGTCCAGTGAAGCTCTGAAGAGGTATAAAATACAATTTATTGGCAAAAATATAGAAAAAATAGTTTTGTCCTCATTTTGGTTGGAATATAGTTAATTTTCTATCTATTAGGTGATATGGTAATGTGTTTTGGATTTAGGGTGGCAGTAATGATGATAGACATCCAACCAACTCCCACATCTTCATTGTTAGCATGATGCCATGTGGTATAGGATATCCCTTATGTCAATCTGGGTCTATTGTCTTGTTTCTGTCCCCTCCCAGATCCTTGAGCAATCCCAGGTCCTTACTGGCTGGGCAGCACAAGGACCTGAAATGTCCTTGTCTCTGTGCAAGTGCTGCTCACTATCAACTAAAAAATCAGAGGTAGGTGGTACAGAAACTCATTTGAATATCATGCAAAATTATCATTATTTTGCTGTTTGCATAGTTATTGAGAGACCTGCTGTCCTTGCAGTATCTTGTATAGAAATTTATTCAACGTTTAACAGAAAAATTCTGAACAACAGAAAAAAATCTGCAGATACTATAGGCAATACTCTCTCATGTTCCCACTGATTGAATATTTTCTTAATGTCCAACATTAATCTTTCCTCCCATGTTTTTAACTGTTGTTTCTTCTATCTGTATTAGACAGAGGAACTAATTTCTTCCTCCTCTACACCTCAGTGATGCTTTTTTTCATTGAAGTTTTCTCCTATTCACTTAGATTTATTGGCTACTGCTCACTATTGTGCTTATCCTTTACTGGTCCAGACAGTCAGCATTTTTCTTGAGCTGTGGTATCTCAATTTGGACAGAGGCTGGCATATGGGACAGAAAACTTGTTTAGTTTGTCTTTAAGATATCACATCAATTTATGCACCTCCACACAGTGTTCACTTTTCTCTTGTGATACAACTACCTACTTCTACTACCTACCATTCAATTTCTTCTCTTTCCCTGTTTTCATTAAGTGTCTATGGCAAGGGTAATTACAAATGATTTATCACATATTTTATTCCACCAGTTGTGTTTCTATTTATTTCCCATTCTTGTTCCTGTTTCCAGGATCACAGTTTTTTACTTTTATCCTTTATTCCTCTACAAGCCTACTAAGAATTCTTATTGAAAGCATACACTTTGCCCATATTTTTGCTTCTGAAAACTACCAACACTGACTGTACTCCAGAGTTCAGCAGTCACAACTAAAGGTATTACTGAGCTACCTGAACACAGGATAAGAAAATCAGAAAAAAAAATAAAAATGTCTAACAAATCACTATTACAATATTTCACTTCTTTGGTATCTCAAAATGCAATTTTGTAGGAAAGCAAGCTGTGCTGAGATTTGAATTTCAACCTGCTTCTTAGATGTACTTTTAATGGGACAAGTCTTTGCAATCATATGTGTTTGGATATGAAGTATATATGAAGAATGCAATACTCTGATGCATGCATGTCAACACCTCAGAAAGCAGGCATTTTCCAGATAATCACTGCATGGAGTCACAAGGAACTGCAAAAGCATTAAAATTACATAGGTATATAAAAAATGTATTCAACAATCTTATAATAAAGTAATAATGAATGTTCATATATTCAGATGCAATTTTAGGGAATATTTTTAGAGCAAGATCAGCAATCTGGAATTCAAAGTCTGTCTCCTGTTTTGAGCCCTGGTTCTACTATTGCTATCCTTGTCTGTGTTTTTGTATTAAATTATCATTATTTTCCCTAGGGCAGCTGCTGCATGAATTCAGGACATGGCAGAATGACTTAGTTCTAGCTAAGAAGCAGGAAAGTCAGAAAGAAAGCTGCTTACAGCTGAAAGGAAAATGATTCGAAATCTCACATGATGGGCATATATTTTATCAAAAGTTCTGATATATACATGAGAATATTTATATCAAATTATATAAAAATATTTTTATATTTAAAGACATTTAAGAATCTTTTTCAAGAGATTCAAAGTATTTATGTGATAGAGTCAAATACAAAATTTAACTCCTCCGCTGAGACCAGTTTTTAAGTGTAGAGTTTCCTTCAACATTGAAGATCTTTCCCTTAAAAATGTATTAAACATTGCAGCATACCAGGAAAGAGGATTGAAACCTGTATAGAGATGCCACTGAATTACACCCAAATTCTCTGTGTATTTATACATAACTATTCATGTGTTCATATGCTGTACTGTTAAATATTATTATTCAGCTCTATTCTATGTATACATCATCTAACGAAAAAAATTACAATAAACATTTTTGGCAGCTGTGGAGGAAATATTGTGTTCATATATCTTATGTTTAAAAAAAAATAAAAATAAATTAAAAAAAAAACATAATACATCATACATAATACTGACTGGATAATATTGAAGATCTTGACAAAGTCAGGGCTTCCACAAACAGATTCACTTGGTGTTGACCATGTCAAATGAAAGAAACTATGGCTACTGCCACACAGATCTGTGATTCAGGTTTGAGAGCAGTATAGTTTGAGTGATCCTATAACTAGCATAATATTCCCTGAGTTGTCATAATTTCCTACTAGCTCAGTTCAGCAAATAGCTTTGTAATATACTACAATTTACTGTAGTCCTTAGTAGAAAAACATTTCTCAAGTAGCTTTCAAAGTGTGAAGGATAACTATGTAAGAGTGTGTGTACAAATTACAATGCATTATTAAAATTGAAATGGATACCAAAGTCACAAATAACCGAAAATAAAATAGCTGTGGATGAGAAAACTGGCTAAAACTCCTAGAAACTATGTGATGTGACTGTGTCATAAGAACAGGATCAGAGAAAATAAATGGAACACAAAACCATGTTTCTCCATACTTGAATTTATCTTTCATCTGTGCTGATGATGTCCCCACTGTACCACAAAGAAGGCAGACATTTAGTCACCCTTTGCAATCATAAGAAGGGTGGGCTGAAACCTTCCCCACTCTTCTCTTCTCAGTAAGATAGCACTGCCTGTAGGAAGATATCTTCTTACTCCAGGGTCCTGTCTTCAACAGTTGCCACAACAGGTACATAGGACAAATGCTAGGAAATACTAAAACCAAACTGCACACTTTATGTTGACTTGGCTGTGTTCACTTAGTTTCCTTTCCTCTTCTTGTGCATAATAAACTGACATTTGCTATTTTTTGTAGGCACTTTCTGAACCAAAACGATGCACAGGTTACATACTACAGATGAACTTCTATTCTGTTAAGCAATCTCTCCAGTCAGCCTCTAGTTGAAAACAGATTATGTCCTTACACATCTCACAGCTTACTCTGGTTTCTATCAGTTGTGCAACACGGTCATTAATTTGTTTGTTTTTGTTTGTTTGTTTGTTTGTGTTTTTTTTTTGTTGTTGTTTTTTCTGACTTCAAATTACTTTGTCTTTCAGACTTTATGATTAATTTATACCTCTTTTGTATTCCACAGCTGACTAAAACAAACAAACAAACACATCCAGCATCAAATTAATGCATCCAGTATTCTATCTCATCCTTGTTTGATATATGTGTATGTATGAGTGATCTGTATCAGGTTTACCTGCCTGAGACACTGAATTAGAAATTCATACACACAGCAAGAACAATGTGATGTTTTCAATTGTTATCGTAAGTCAAACTTTAGATTACTTCCTTTGATTTCAATAATGCAGGTTCATTTTCAATCCTTACATATGGGCTCAAAGTGTATTAAATAGATGTTTCATTTTACAATTCACTGTGCAGCCATTTGTTCCCATATTCTCACGTGACAAGAATCTCCTTATCTCCTAGTTGTTTCACTTAAGTGCTGTAATTATATGGATAGGAGTAATTATATGATAGAATATAGTAACCAATGAATTCACTCTAAAAAGAAGAAAATTTGCCATCATGGGACAGAGGGGAAACAGATTAGAGTGAAAGTCAACCACATGTAAAGCAGACTTATGAACAAGTTTTGCTACCCTTCTACTCTATGAAGAGTTTTTGTGTTCATCAGTGAGTTAATTTCACTGGAAGAAACAGGCTTCATCTAATTTAGTACAAATCCTGGGTAAACTACAGATTTTAGTGTTTCATTTTGTGTCACTAACACTGTAAAATGTTGTGCTTTCTTAAGTGCAACTGGTAGAAAATTTTGCCTCAAGGATGATTCAGTGCACAGAAGTCAGGCATGTTACAATTTCGTTCCAATTAACACAGGAATGGTAAATGTTTGGTATTTGTATGACACAGATGACTTCTGCTTACTTTCCTCTTAGAGGGTAATGTGATCTAATGATGCCAAATGAATGGCAAACCATGCATAGAAAAATAGGAAAACTGAGATGGATAGTTATAAAAGCTTTCATTACAAGAAAAAAATAAAACACAAAACAGCATAGAAGCCATTTGATAGTATGACACTGCTCCTGCCTAAAGGATATGTTGTTCTACACATTTACCTAGAGTGACTTCATCCATCTAAGCACTCATCATCTGTTTGGACAGAGAGGAAGAGGGGCAGCTCTAGAGGAGGATAGACTCCAGACTGAGATACGTTTATGATATGGATAGAAGATATGAACTCTTATAAGTGTCTCTTTTCTGAAACTTTAGGTGATTAGTGAAGTGGCCTGATAAGTATCTTCCTTATTCTAAGTATGATGCTAAATAGCATAGAGCCAGAGATTGCTCTCTGGATCCAAAGACAACTGACATGAACAAGTTAAGCCCATACTGCATAGTATTTGGAACTGTGTCCTCTCTGGACCTCCTGGGAGTCATAATGAAACATATGTATATGTTTTTTTTTAAAAGTTCAAAGTATCAGAAGTAATGTGGTGGTTGTATAGCAGTCTCTCATGGTGGTGACTTCACACTGAAACTATATGTCTGTTACAGGCCCCTGGGCATGGCAGATGGAATTGTTTGAGAATGCAGATTTTGACTGAACAGCATTAGATGACTATGTAGAGTGGAAAGAGCCAAGCCTCATGCATTATTTTCCAAGCAGCCAGTTGGGACATGTCTCTGGGGCATGGTGGCCACTAAACTTTCTGGGTGTTGTTCAAGAAAGTGTCAGTTGCCACATAATGATCAACCACAGTCCAGAGCCTCAACCTATGCCCTGACGCTGCTTTATTTACCAGTAAAGATGCAGTCACAGATGGCTGAAGTTAAGCGATGAGCAATTCAGAGTCGTCACTACAGTTGAGAGTGTAAAAGCATGCCCTAACCAAAAATGAAAAATAAACAACCATTCACATTCCTTTCTTGTGTTTATTTCTAAAGAAATGTAGAACAAGAACACATAAGAACTCACTCACTTCATGATAAATCTTTAAAGGTTTAATTTAATTTTCAGCTTCAATGTCTGATTTTAAAATCTTCTAAGACTGCTTATTTTTCTAGATTAAAACTTCTAACTCGTGTTGAATGAAGAAAGGTAATTTTTTTGGCAATTTTTCTTCCACTTCTTCAGACAAAACGGTTCACTGAGTTTTATTCCAACTCAAAACTTCATGGGTGAGATTCAATTAGAGATTGAAGACATGCTTCCATTTCCTGGGAATGTGTCTCTATTGTACCAGTTCTCACCACTTACGTTATCAACTATCTGCATGAGGTTGTCAGATAAGATACAAGTTTTACAGGAAAGACAGTTGGGACAAACTACATCATTTCATGTGGCACTAAGTGCCTCTGTGATAAAGAATTGAGCACAGGATATCCCCAGGATAGATATAAGCAATCTAGCTGTTGGCCCAAGTTAGGTGTATACTTCATGAAGAATGATTAACCAAAGGTTTTATGTAAATTTTCCTTGACCCAGTGTAGGCACCTATTTTAGTTGATCCTATACTTTTCTAATTTATACAACTACCTCTCCAATAGGCATAGTGGGATCACAGAATCACACAGAATCACAGAATTGTAGGGGTTGGAAGGGACCTCTAGAGATCATCGAGTCCAACCCCCCTGCCAAAGCAGGCTCCCTACACCATGTCACACAGGTAGGTGTCCAGGCGGGTCTTAAATATCTCCAGAGAAGGAGACTCCACCACCTCCCTGGGCAGCCTGTTCCAGTGCTCCGTCACCCTCACTGCAATGGGATCCCAGGAAACTAGCTCAGACAGCCATTCAAATGTGTGGAAGTTCATTTTACCAGGTAGATCCAAACTCAAACTATTCAATTTGCAAATGCAAAACAAACAAACAAACAAAAAACACATTATTTGGATAAAATTCCAAAGATACCAGTGAGTACTGAACTAGGCTAGACAGTATTACCATATAAATGGTTATAAAGCACTGTGAAAGTCATCTATTGTCTGTGCCATGGAAGAGGAAGCTCAGTGCTACACCTGAATGATCTAATCCTTACTGATCAATGTGTCTTAAAGACAAATTTGCACAGAGGAAATGAAGAGATGACCAGTCTCAGAAGGATATCTACCCTGAATCATTGTCCTTGCCAGATTTACTTTACTGACATTTGATTCTGGTTTCGTTTGAAGACATTACATCTAATTACCACAGTTGGGTAAGGTAATTGGAAAGTAATGACAAATCTCAGGAAAGTGATTCAGATGCTCCCGGTTTGGGATGCTTCTACTTTTATGTCTTTCTAGTTGGTTTAACTTTCAGCAGGCCACCCAGGACCTCAGGTAATTAAGAAATACACAGCCACTAATGTTTCAGTTCTGTTGAACTTCCTCAGAGGTTTTCTGTCTGTTGTTTTTTTTTTCACCTGTGTATGTAGAAAATATCAGTATCAAAATATGTTTTTATTGTCTTCATTTGGATGTAGAAGAAAGACATTTACAGTAAAAAATGTTTATAATGATGCCGATACAGATGATCCAATAGTTACCTCTGCTTCTGCTTTTTTTTTTTTTTTTTTTTTATACTTGTGATTTTTTTCCTTATTTGCTCCAACTCTGAGCAGCAATAAACAGAGCTTTGTTTACTAACAGAAAGCATTTCATTTCTTTTCTTCATGGAGTCATGAATACAAAACAAACACAGAACATTATGTGGATTTAATGTATTATACACATAGCATCTGTACATGCAACAGCATGGGAGTGAAAAGCACTTAAATAATTAAGTTAATGGGCAAGTGCTAGGTATTTAAAGGGCACAGAGGAGAACAAATGGAATTTGTTTATTGTGAGGGGTTTATAAAGCTGTGAAAAAAACAAAGCTACGGCCTACCTCTCAGCTCCCATGTAGATGGTTAATGAGATCTCTGTCATCTAAGACTTGCTTTCTGGAATTGATTTCAAGTATTTTTTATGGATTTGATTATGGTTCTACAATATAATGACATTGTCCCTGGTTTATACTTGAACCAAGGACACTAAGAAAAACAAAAGCAATATGGGACGAAGGAAAAATGAGTAAAAGTGCATTGCAGAGTAGTAAGAATGTGTACAGAGAAAAAAAACAAATCAAGGTGGTAGTGGCTCCCTGCTGCAGTTATGGCCATAAGACCAGGTGTTGGTATGTTTCTTCTAATACAAGCATCAATGAAAACAGTCAGTATGTCACCATAAAATTGTACAGATCTACTCTGCAAAGAAAGTATAAAAACAGTTTTCTTCATTACAATAGCATACTTCTTTGTTCTGTGAAGCCAAAATCTTATCTTCCAACTGAAGTGTCAAAACTATACCTACCATACTTCCCTCCATCCAAGCAGACTCACAATGTTTTATGAACATCAAGAAAAATTTATGCATGGTCAGACAGCCAATGTGAGGCCTATATACCATTTATATCCTGCTTAAGTCTTCATGGCATTCTTCCTGAGTGGTAGGTAAACTTAATTAAGGCTGTTGTTCAGAAAGAGAAGCTTCTGTACAAAAGGTTTATATTACTTGCCTATTTTTATTCAAGAGAATAAACAGAGAAACCTGTTGTCCAGAAGCAATCCTAAAAATAAACAAAAATTACTAATTCCAAGGTCTTTCAGAAAGCTACAGAAGAGTTGACAAGGAGAAAGAGAAGTATACTTAATCTCTCCTCTCTTTTTTTTTTTTCCATAAGAAAGACAGATCTCTATCTTTCTAATAAGCCTAGGATGGATTTCACTTGGTCTTGATTGAGTCCATTTAAGCACTTTACTACAAGTCCCATATTAATCTGATCCCCTGAGATACTCAGAAAATGACTGTCTCTTAAGGACACTGTATCATTCTTTAATGAGAAAAGAAATTAAGTATATCACAGCTATGTCAGGATCTTCTGTTATTTGACTTACAGCCTTGCTCCAATTTAGATTACTTTAGATAAAGAAACCTGCTTTCATAGTAACCACTCTCATAACCTTGCTCAAATATGTGGTTACATTTCCTTCTGTGCTAAGTCAAATTCCACTAAAATAAATATGCAATTTATTTAATAGCTAAGAAAAAAAATACAACCACTACTTAAACAAAATAGAAAAATATACATGTATGTCTGATTAAATATAGCATTATAGTATTTTAGTCCTCTGCCAAAATGTTGTCAGTTTCCATGAAACTTTGTGAAATAGAATATGCGTTAATAAAATGAAAAGACAAATGAAAGAGAAATGAAAATGTGGTATAGCATCATTTAGACACAAAAAGCAATACAAATAGGGACAACTGCAGTTCATGTCCATTTGTGTTGACAAAAAATGCATGTTGATTGGTTTTTGTCTTCAGTTAGAAGGCTCATTTGATTCAAAGCTACCTCCTATGACTGGAAATACAAGAAGAAACTAATCAGAGAATGGAAGTAATTGTTCCATAAAAAATGCTCTAAGTTATCCAAAATGAGATGTTCATAAGTGATGAACACTAAGGACTGGGTTCTGAGTGGAAACAGGGCCAACTTCAATGAAAGAATGAGGACTAAGTCATACAAGGAAATAGTTAGAGAAAGAAATCCACAAAAATTATGGTATGTTAATATAAAGATTTCAATTATATAATCACAGAATAACAGAATTGTATGGGCTGGAAGGGACCTTAAGAGATCCCTTCCTGAGGAGCTGACCCCTCCTGCAAAGCACACTACGGCAGGCTGCACATCCAGGTGGGTTTTGAATGTCTCCAGATAAAAAGAACCTGCCTGGACAGACTGTTCCAGCACACCATCACACTCACTGTGGAATTGTTCCTTCACACATTGTAGAACTTCCTATGCTCCAGTTTATGGCTGAATTGGGCTGATATAATATCTCATTTACTCTGCCTGTCTTTATGAATGTTAGTGGTGATAGAGCACTCAACAATGTCATTTGAATTTGAATCCTGCTTGTTACTGAGCTTCAGCTGTTCCTCAGTATATGACAGATGGGTATTGTGAGTTTTTCATTTACCAGTACTGTGTCCCTCAAAGTCACCCAGAAGAATAAGAAAATGTTTATTCATTTTCATGACACTCATTTTGGCTATAATTTAAAAAAAAATTGAAAAAATAATTGGTAGTATTCATTAATCACCAGCTTGGTGTTCTTTCTTCCTTTTGTTCAACAACATAAATGATGATCATTATTTCAAAAACTCTTTTAATTTAATATATAAGATGAAATTAAAAGTATAATTTCTTACCCTTTGCGTTCCACTGTCCCTGATACACAAGGTTTCTTATTCCCAGACATTCACTTTTCATCATGTTTCTCTCTTGCTCTTGTGAGATGATGTGCACAGAAAAATGTCCCTAATGACTTTAATGACTATGCCAGAAAACAAAAACAAAAACAAAAACAAAAACAAAAATTATCCCACAAGATAAGTTGGGACTGACAAATCAAACAGACTTCAAATGAAGACAAAAACAAAACAAAAACAGCAACAAGAAGAAAAACAATAACAACAAAAACAAACAACAACAACAACAAAAAGAGATTTTGTACTAAGTTCTGTGCACATCAGCATCACACTAAGTACTGATTCCTGATGGATGTGAGAACTTCCAGACTTACCCTCAATTATCTGAAACATAAGGAATTTGTTTTCTGTTAGTCTGTGGAAACTTATGCATAAACTACATCCAGAAATACAGTCATCAATAGAGGGTCAAGTTTCTCCAGTCAACTTCATTTTGATGATTTTTTTGGGGGGGAGTTAGCTTTGAGTAAACTTGGTAGGTGTCTAAACACTATACAACTGGTTGCTTATTCCTCTCATTATACCCAGAGTCATAGAAGAAGAAGTAAGGAAAAGTATAAGCAAGAAAACTTGTTGTCTGAGATAAAAATAGCTTAGTAAGCAATGAAGTAGAAGAATAAAGAAAACAAAACAAATGATGCAAAGACCATAACCTCTCAACTTCTACAGGAAAACCCTTGCTCAGCCAGTTCCCAATCCATACTTAACTAACCTTTAGAGGTCTTTTTGGTTTTTTTTACTTGTATGTGGAAGTTGTGTGGCATGGAATATCTCTTTAGTTAGTTCAGGTCATCTGCTCCATTTTGTCTCCTTCCACATACAGTGGGGAGCAGAATGAAGAAGAGGGATGACCTTGATGCTCTGTAAACAATGTTCAACAATAATTAGAACAGTAGCATGTTATCAAAACTGTTTACAAATACAAAATACAACACTTTATGAGTTGCTTTGGAGAAAATAAACTGTCCCAGGTAGACGTAGTACAAGGGCACATGAATGGCAGTGGTATCATCTGATTCCCATATCCGCAGGAGCCAGCAAAATAAAATGTTTTGAAATACAGTGAAATACAATTTTCCTTTTAGAATAAAAGTCTTGCTTGGTCAGCTGATCTCTATATTTTTCTGAGTGGGCAAGCTCTGAATCAGCAAAATTGCTCTGCAAGAGCATTGGTAAATTACCATGGAAGTTGTGTGAATACTAAGGTAGCAATTCAGTCTGCAAAGAAGCTATAAGAAAACAGTTACAACAACAAACAAAATGTGATTGCCCTAAAATGTATCTGTGTCTGCCAAATATAATTTTTGCTCAAGTAGTTTCAAATAACGCAGTCCTGCTTTTTGTGGCACCATCTGTTGCATTTCACTTCCTCATGTGCTAACAAAGAGTAAACAGAAACTTTATATAATTTAAAATGAAACAAACAAATGGAGGAACAAGTTCTCAGTTACAGCTGTGTGAAGGTTCAGGTGGGCTCTTGGACTTTAGACAGCTGATTCTGTGTGTGTAAGATAGTTACATAATCTTTGATATAGCTACTATTCACATGGACTAACACTGCAGGGAAACAGTCAGTCACCTTTTTTTTTGGCTGGTGCTGAAGTTGTAATAGTTGCATTACTAGTTGTAATAGTACTGGTTTGTTTCCTATTGGAGTGTTTTTATTATCAAAATATGTTGTGGAACAATGGTAAACAATGTATAACTTCAAGAAATTTTATATTTCACAGTAGTTGAGAATATTGGTTTTGTTTTTTTTTGTTTCTTTTTTCTTTTTTTCTGTTCTTTTTTTTTTTTTTTTTTTTTTTTTCCTCCTATTGTGTTTTGTGTACTCAATCAAATTTAAAAATAAACAAATAAATAAATCTGGTTGCATATTCTGCTGATCTGATCAGGCTTTTATCTTCCATTTCTTCAAGAATTTCATGTGCTGATAGTTCTCAAGAACTTGATATTCAACACAGTTTGTCAAAATGTAATTCAGGAAAGAAAGGGAAGGTAACTCCGGAAAGAGAGGACAGTGATAGTTGCTTTGTAAAGGCTTAGGTTTCACTAGAGGAAGAAACAGAGGTAGATGGATGAATGAGGTCTGAAACAGACACTTCTGTATGTTGGTTCAAGAAGCTTAAAAAACATAGGATTTGGAGCTAGAAGACAGGGGACAAACAAATGGGACAGGAAACTCAAACTGTTTTGTTTGTATTCCACAAAATGAAATAGTCCCACTTCAGTAAAACCTCAGCAATAACAAAGACTTTCAGTAGATTCTGCTGATATAAATCTTTAACCTGCATGAGGGTCAAGACATATATACATATATATATATATATATAATTTTTATTTTTGGAAGGAGAAATTACAATTAACAAAGCTTTCCTTAAGCACATCTATTCCTCTGAGCTTAGTTTGTCCAAAAATCTCAGAGCACACAATGAGTTTAACCCCAAAGCTGCAGCTGTGAGCACTACTACACAAGCATACAGGTTAGAAAATGAGTTCTCTGAAAGAAGGAGTAGAAGATCCCAGCAGCAGAACTTCATCACAGGCACCTGTAATGTGAAATGAAACTGTAAGAAATCATCCTCCTTGAATGAGATAATGTCTCTTCCAGGCCTCCTTGAGCACCAACTGCATCTCACAGAAGAACATTTATCTTGATAACATAAGAGGAATCTGAAGAAGTGTCACACAGCTGTGCCGTCAATCTGGAGAGAGCACTAGTAGCTTAATTCTCTAACATGTAGTGGCGAGGCAAGATAAACAGAAGGCTATTGCAGAGACTACACCATTACAGTTCTCTTTAATACTTCATTTTAAGTCTCTACACTTCTTCCAGGACTTAAGATATGATTATGAGGATTTTGAAAATTCAGATATTTAAGTCTGATCCTTAGGGTAGCATAACTCAGGATCTGGTATACTTTCCCACAGAAATCAAGCAGTGGAAATGGGGGGCTCAAGCTCAAGCTCTGAGGCAATAATATTGTCATCAAATCATGTTTATTCACTTATTCTTTCTGAGCTGGGCTTGTTACAGGGGAGAAATGTGCTAGCATCAGGGAGTTAATGGAAAATTTATTTTAAAAATTTAATATTTATTTATTTATTTATAATGATAGTTTATTATAATGAGTAGTTCCAGATATCCTGAGCTCCTGCCTGACTTCAGAGACTAGAGCTTTTCCAAGGTATCCAGACCATGGAAGAGTCAATTCCCATCCCAAATAATAACATTATTTTGATAGACAAATTTCAAGGCAAAACTCAGCTATTTCCCTATGGATTCAAGTTGGTTATAAAGAGTAAAGTGAAAAAAGTCTCTTTATTCTTGTTATATAAATGGTATATACATATGTATATGTATACATATACCTGTATACATACATATACACATATGCACATTTTTCTCTTTCACAGTCATTCTATGCCATTATTCTGCTACTGATTGCCTGTGATGGGAGCACTGTTTGCTTTTAATCTCAATTTGAAGTAAGGTGCCATGTTATTATCACACAGAAATTTATGCATTAATTTCCTGCAGCCCTGAACTCTTTTTGTATCACAATCGGCAAGGCTTGATTTCTAGTCAGTACCTTTCTGAAATTATCTCTGTTTGGGCTCTGTTATCAGACAGCACCATAAGGACTGCAGGTCAATTATTGATAACCTTCAGGAGAAGCTTTGGTTCACTGGACCCTGCCCAAAGCATAATTCAACCTTTGGGATAGAAAATAGAGCTTTAGACCACTAATCAGGGAAAAGAAGTATGAAAGAGGATAAGCTTGAAAAAGAGCCCTAAGCTAGAGTTTAGCTAGAGGTTGGGAACTGCTGAAGTCCCGAAGGGGCCATGAACTTTTTGACTGTAAAAATTCACACACACATACACACACACACACACTTCTCCATCATTATCTCCTCCTCCTCCTCCTCTTCCTTCTTCTTCTTCTTCTACTTAGTTTCCAAGTTAATCTGCACATTTTTCTTTGGAATTTATGTATGGGTATAAAATAAAAACAATAGATAATAAATGGGTAGCTATCTGCCTATGTAACACTTGCACTTCCTTTTAACCATAGCTAGCAAACAGAGCACACAAAGTATCACTAGAAGATGTATCAGTACTAAAAGCACAATATAGTGTCTGCCTATCTAGTGCAAGAATTATTAGCTGAAGAGGAAAAAAAAAAAAAAAAAAAAGAAAGAAAAAAAAAGGAAAAAAAAAATAGTAATTCCATTATGAATTTTGAATTGTGATCTGACATCATGGGCTGAATGCAGAAATAAATGTTCAGGTTAGGCATGTCTCACAGTTTGCTGTAATATCCTAATGGGGAAAGACTGCTAAAAGAGTTAGAGAGAAATCAGTCTTGCACAGATCAAAGTCATAGCTTGATTTGGAGAAGCTGCCAGATATCCTGATACTTCCCTGACACCTCATTTCACATTTAATATTTATGGAAAGAGTCATATCACACAACTCTCTCATTGAGCTGTCCTTGAAACTCTCACTCAAAATACTACATATCTCTCTACTGTCTCTATGGCTTTTACACTGTACATTCAAAATGATCTACTGTATCTTAGTGATATACAGTGTGATCATCCAGGCATGCTGTACTGGTTTCAGAGGTGGGCAGATGTCTGCCTGTCTCCTCAAACAATCACCTCTGAAGGCTACTTTTCTACTTTTATAGAACAGACTATCGTGCCAGCTTTGAGATTTGTTTTTTCTTCTCTTAAACAATCAGATAATTTTCTTGTTGGTTAGTTTAAGGGCATGTGCTGGTTCTGTCTAGGACAGAGTTAGTTTTCTTCACAGTAGCTTGTAAGGTGATATGTTTTGGATTTGTGACGAAAACAGTGTTGGCAACACTGATGTTTTAGTTCTCACTGAACAGCACTTACAAAGTATCAAGGTCTTTTCTGATTTTCACACAGCTCTGCTAGCAAGGAGCTGGGTATTCGCAAGAAGCTGGGTGGGGACGCAATCAGGACTGCTGACCTTAAGTGACCAAAGGAATATCTTTCTGCATACAAGAGAACCTTTTCAATATCTAAACAGGGATTCCCTTCGGTATCTAAAGGAAAGCAGTAAGAAAGGACAGACTCTTTAGCAGGGTCTGTTGTGATAGAACAAGGGGAAAAATTTCAAACTATAATAAGGGATTTAAATTGGATATAAGGAAGACTTTCTTTTCTTTACAGTAAAGATGGTGAAATAATGGCACAGGTTGCCCTGAGAGGTAGTGGATGCTCCATCCCTGGAAACATTCAGTGTCAGACTGGATGCTACTCTGAACAACCTGATCTAGCTGTAAGTGTCCGTGTTTATTTCAGGGAGGTTGGACAAAATGACCTTCAAAGGACCCTTCCAACACAAACTATTCTATGACTGTGATATTCGATATCATATGGTATTATTCTAGGGAATAAAAGATGGGGGAAAGAGGGAGAAAGGAGGGATGTTCAGAGTGTGAGTATTTGTATTCCCAAGTACGTGTGATAAGTCCTGCTTTCCTGGAGGTGGTTGAACATTTGCTGATGCAAGTAGCAAATGAATTCCTCATTTTGCTTAACCTGTTCAACTGTTTTTACCTCAGCCTATGAATTTTCTCTCCCTTACCTTTCCAGTTCTCTTCCCCATCCAGTAGCTCTGATGTCATGAAAAACCCACCACAACAAGTTTTAACCCCAACCCAGCAAGATACTTGGACCACAATTCCATTTCAGCTTCTAGTATCCCTCCCACTGGCCCTTGCTTTATGAATGCATGGAAACTGACATTCACATAAAAAGACTGATAGACAGTCCTATGTCATCCTTTTATGCCATGAAAGAGTTAAAGATGAGAAAAAGGGGAGCAGTGACTTTTAAAATATTTTTGCATGAGTTGCACTGAGGGGATTGAAGAGTCTGATTGCCCTTTTTACCTGCAAAAGGTTTTTTTTTTGTTTTTTTGCTTTTTTGTTTGTTTTAAGATGGAATCACATGTTCTCACAGATGGACTAGCAAGCTGTGAGAAAAGAAGTGCCATAACTCACTGGGAAGATGCCAATTTTGCTTAATCCCATCTCAGGGGAATTTTAGCTCAGCTTATTTCAGGAACATCCATCAGTTCAGTGGTCTCGTAGGACAAAAAGCAGGAAGTTTAAAGACTGATTGGATCTCTGGGGTCTTAATTTAGTTGTCTAAATAAAAGTGCCTCCTTCTGTTTGAGATCCTTCAGGATATCTGCTATATCCAAGTTGTCTGAGTGATATGATTGAAGACCTGCAGGTCACTGGTGCCCTTACGGAAGAGCAGCTGGAAATGAAGCACAGATACTCTATGGCATTCAATATGGCATGATGACTACATTTAGGCAACTAGCTTGAGTCTCCTCTGTCTCCTTTGCAAGGACTGTGGTAGAAATTGTATTACTTGCTAAATATCTAAACAGGAGTTAAGGAGGAAAAAGAAGTACATCTGCTTGGTTATCTAGAATGTACTGATCACAATTTGGCAATGAAATTTGTGAGGTAGGGTGTGTTCAAGGCAGAGATGCTTGGCAAAGGGGGCACCATGGGATTAATTGCCCCCATAAATATTGATACACTGGAACAAGTTCAACAAAAGGCCAACACCTAAATTCTGAAACTGTAACTGTTGTCCTGTGAGAAGACCTCTTCAGCCTGAAGAGTACATAGCCTCGGGGGGACGTAGTTACAGCATTTGAATACATGCGAAGAGGTTATCAAGGTGATAACTGCAGTTCAACGAATGTGAGCAAGAGGTAGTGATAATACATATGAGTTTCTACTTGTAGACTGATAAAGGGTAAGAAGGACAATAGGTGGACTGGTGTGCCCAGGGATGCTGTGCAGTCTTCAACCCTGGATCTAAATGTATAAAGTTCTGAACAACACAGTGTGAATTCTATGCTGAAACACTCTCCTGAGGAGCTTGGACTGCAGACTTCCTGAATCCCTTTCCAGCCTGAATGACACTGATTTTTTATGATGAATGCAGTTTCCTCCATCTGAGGAACATCTGCAGACATTTCTGAATAAGTATTCATAACTTGTCACTCATAACTCCATTACAAGTAAGTGTTCATTTGATTCAAACCTGGAACAGAATTGGAAAAAAAAAAAAAAGTGATGCACAATGCAATTGCTCACCATTCACTGGCCAATGCCCAGTCAGTCCCCAAGCAATGACAGCATCCCCAGTGAACTCTCCCAGTTTTATTTTTTAGCATGAAACCATATGGTAGGGGACATCCTTGTGTCCAGTTTGGGTCACCTTCTTCTGGTTCTGTTCCATTCCAGCTTCTACTACATACAAAGCTCCTCTCTGAAAGGTCAGTATGAGAAACTGAAAGTCCTTGACTAATTTTATGTACTGCTCATAAACAACTAAAACAACATCAGTCTGTTTTCAACGTTTTCCTCCTAAATCCAAAACAGTACAACATATCAGCCACTAAGAAGAAAATTATCTTGCCAAAACCGGGACAATTAACAAGTGAATTAAAGCCTTGTAAAATAATTGAGTGATAGTATAACAGAAAAACTTTATCCACTTGTATATCTCAAAAGATAGTCCAATTCCTGTTAAGCTAAAATACTACAATCTTAATGAAAAATATTTAATTGGTGCTTAACGGTTCAGGATATTATTTTATTCCAAGTAAAAATATGTTGAACAAAGGAAAGCCCACAGTGTTTTGACAAACTAAATTCCTGTATCTCAACTTCTTTTCTCTCTTCCTCATCTTTTCTTTACCTCTTTTCATCTGTTATTACCCACAACACATCTTTATTTTTCAAGTGTTGAGTGATGAGAGCTTTTAACTTGCAATATCTTATATAGAGAAGCATGTCAGTATTTTGCTGGTTGTACTGCAATTGGTTTTGTGGTTCCACTTACCTCCAGCATCTGGAGATTTCAACTGAAGTGCAAATGAGAGTGTAACAGAAGCATATTAATTAAGTGCTAACCACTTGCTTTGGCTTTTCTACAGGATGCACAAAACAGCTTACATTTTATATAGGCCAAAGAAGCAAGATATTAGATTACTTGAGTTTGAAAAGAGTATACTTGATTCTAAAAGAGTATTGTGTATGCCACCTATTAAACTGCACTCTGAGAAGTTTTGCTTTGATGCAGGTGACAGATCAGCATTACTTGTTACTCCAAGGAACACATATGTAGAGAAAAGACTATGGTCTATTTTTAATGTGAAACAATTTGGATTTATCTATCCAATGCAGTAGCAAATAGTATTCTAATTATCTCTGCAGAAAAGGAAGGCTTTGTGCCACAGGGATGCAAATTAACAGTGCTGATATGCTGATCCCCAATTAGATGTGGAGTTTACCTTTCCAGCTTATGCTCATCTATCTAATAGGCTGCATTTCTGGAAGTTTTAAACTGGTTCATTAAACACTGAAGAAACCTTAAAATAAATAAATAAATAAGAAAAAAAAGAAAAATAAATGACTTAGGAACCTGCTCAGATACATGTTAGTGAGGTTATATGCATTGAATTACCAAGTCAGTGAGAAGGGAAATATTTTGCAGTTGAAGCTGTAAATGCTGGAAATCACATCTACTTGAAAAAAATTAACAGTGTTATTAATCTTTTCATATAGTTCACATTAATGATAAATGAAGGGTTTATATCAGTGTCTAAAGGTCTGCTAAAGAATACTCTTTCAAACATAAAACAAAACAAAACTCCCCCCCAAACAAACAAACAAACAAAAATTCCAAGGAGGTTTAATTCAGAGAGAGAAAAATGAAAAGCCATCCAAAAATAAGCAAAAAAGAAGGAAGAGGTCTTATCTGTGTTATGGGTGATGCAAAGTGAAGTGCTAAGAAGATGCAGTGAGACATTCAGAGCCGGGAGAAAAACTGTTGAGAGTGTCTACAGTATTGTAAAAAAGGGCCTGGTTCTGAAATTACCTTAAAGCATCATTTTTCACATCAGATTTCTGATTCTGATGATAATTGGTGTCATTTTTAGGTCACAGAACTCCATGACCTATTTAACTTTCAACCCTGAATAGGGAAAATCAATGTTATTATTTCATCCTCTTTGTAAAACTACAAACTGCAACAGAAATAGAAAATACCTTAATACACATGGACATTTGTATTTGTGTGTATGACTAAAATCCTGGTATATCACAATGAAGTGACAGTATTACATAATCTAGGATTAACATGCACTTATGTTAATGCCAGGATAAGTATTTACTTGATCAAATATGAAAGTAACGGCTGTGCTGAATTTTAAAATTTGGAAGCTATAATCTAGTTATTGACAGATGATAATAGGTTGATGTAGATCATCCTGTCCCCCACCAGCCTATATATGCACTACATTACTTTTATTTATTTATCTATCTATTTATTTATTTATTTATTTATTTATTTTCTGCAGCTCTTGCAACTCTAGAATCATAAAAAAAATTAACAGAAAGCAATCCAGTACTATTATTCAGATTTTCTAAAATCTTTTTTCATCAGGAACATGATAATATAACAGGAAAATATAGAAAAGTGGAAAAGAAACACATTAATGATTTTTACTGTTTTCATTAATATAGGTCATATATCTTCTTCTACCCCTGTTTTCTGCCTGTGGATTTTAACACAGTATCTGGAGCACACAGGAAAGAAACTGCATGACTTGTCTGGGAAGACTTTTCTTATATTGCATTGTCCTTACAATGAGAAGCTTTGTCTTTATATCCAGCTTGAATATTTCTTGTTCCATGTTCACTTCTGAGATTATCCTTCAGCAGATGCCTTGTGTATGATACTGCAGAAACAGACTTATTCCTAATAAACTTCTTATGGAGTGTCCTTTGGTAGATGTCATGAAGGTACTGATGCAAGCTGAAAGACAAAGAACACATTTGGCCGCATCCAGATTCCAGATTAAAAAAAAAAAAAAAAAAAAAAGAGAAATAACAGGAAAACTATATAGGTAAAAGGGTAAAAGGAACATAGAAAAAAGGGCACAGTGCACTAAACACATTTAATCAAAATGTACTTAAAGCATTCATTCGGTACAAACACGTACCAAATAGTGTTAAACAAGACTATTAGAGAGAGCTGTGATGATTTCCACCTCTTTAGGCAAACTTCTATGTTTTTGTGAGACACACTATAACAATATAAATGTATCAGCTACTGCACTACAGTCAGTATCCATCAGCCTCCAAAACTGAGAATTCTGTAGCTCCACTTTTATAAAGGAATACTTCAGAGGTAATTGGGTAGAAGTGAGTATGAAGTGAGAAGTGGTTTAGTTTACCATGGCACTGTTTGGGCTCTGTCTGAGATTTTAAAAGCCAATTTGGGAACTTGGGAAAAAGATACAATTATTAGGTTTGGTCAAAAGAGACAGCTGTTTCTTTGCTTTATGCTTCTAAAAACTCTCTCTCTTTTTTTTTTTTTTTAATGATGTTTATTGCTCAGATGTTTGCTTTCCTTTTGCAGTGAGAGACTTATTTATTTAAAGGATAATGCCTTTAATATGTTCTTAAATCATATTCTATTTCTCTATCACTTTTCAGTTTTTGGTTTTGGTTTTCTTTTGTTTTGTTTTGTTTTGTTTTGTTTTTCTCCCATGTATATCTCTGTGTGTAGTGCATCAGCTAGGAAATTCACATGAAGTAACCATAGCATGTGAAAATCAAATTTCTTCCTATAGTAAACAAGAGCAAGATTCTTTCTGTTCTAAGTAGGATTTGATTTTTAAAGAAAAAGATGAGACCAGTATCCAGAAGGCTAATTAAGGAAACAAGGGAACAGTTTTTGTTTTTTTTCATAGAATTGTAGAATCACAGAATCACAAGGTTGGAAAGGACCTACAAGATCATCTAGTCCAACTGTCCTCCCATCACCATTTCTAGCACAAGGTACTAAACCATTTTTCATAGCTCTTCATCCAGACACCTCTTGAACACTGCCAGGGATGGGGACTCCACCACCTCCCTGGGCAGCCATTCCAGTGCCTGGCTCTCTGAGAGTTTTTCCTTATGTCTAATCTAAATCTCCTCTGGCACAATCTGTGGCCATTTCCTTGCGTCCTGTTTGTTGCCTGGGAGAAGAGGCCAAACCCCTCCTCATCACAACCTCCCTTCAGGAAGTTG
Source organism: Coturnix japonica (assembly GCF_054131305.1). Lineage (NCBI taxonomy): Eukaryota > Metazoa > Chordata > Aves > Galliformes > Phasianidae > Coturnix > Coturnix japonica. The sequence continues at coordinate 5,204,566 of NC_140664.1, forward strand.
TAGAGTGCAATGAGATCTTCCCTGAGCTTCCTCTTCCCCAGATTGATCAACCCCAATTGTATTGTTGCTTTTGTTTTTGTTTGTTTGTTTTGTGATGCAAACTACCCTAGGGAACCTGCTTTATCAGGAAGGTTCGACTTTTTATTTCCAAAGGTTCCTTCCAATCCATAGAATTCAGTGATTCTGTGTTTAAATTCTTATGTTTTTTGTTGTTGTTGTTGTTGTTTGTTTGTTTGTTTGTTTGTTTTCCATACAGCTTTAGTTCAGGGGTTTTGTTGTTGTTTTCCAAAGCTGTCTGGGCACTCAGTGGGCATTCAGTGCCTAAATAGTACATACCCAACTCATGCTATATGGCTGTGGTTTAATTTACTCTGGCTATGGTTTACAAAGCAAATGACATGTCTGGTAAGGCTTGAGGAGAACAGATAACAGTAACGTATTTATGAATCTTGGCCATATATGATGCCATAGGTTCTACCCAGCTTTTGTTCAGTGACAGTTCTTTGTCTGGATTTGTGATTCAACTGCAAAGATAATGACATATGGAACAGGAAAGAGGCCACAATGTCATGCTCTATTAATGTATGAGCTACAGGTAGAGCAACAAGGGATCTTGAGGAAGAAGTCAATTTTATGAACTTTGTGCTCAGTGCATGAGATTTGACAGATGTGAGTTATAAGATTTGACACTGAGAAGTCTGTGTATCCATCTGAAGGCCTCACTGCAATTCAGGAGGGGGAAGCCTTCTGGTACCAGCAGAATCAGCCTCTTTCTGAATGAAGGAGAGAAGCACGAGGTTACTCAGAACTGGCAGCAAAGGTTTCTTCTGACACCTGAATACTCCTTGGAGGTCTGCTATCTTGGGAACTTCTTAAAAGGCTTAGGCCTCACAAGTTAAACAGAAAGAAAATTAAGTGCCACAGGAAATCAGAAGGCTGTAGGCCAGGCAGAGTATGCAGGACTCTTGCAGAGTTATACAGTCATATACAATTGGGATATATTTAGCTTGCTGGTTGAAAGAAACAGGGTACAGAGGAAGGTAATACCTTGGGAAAAAGTGTAAAATGTAGTAGATATCCACGTGTTTGCTCTGAAGGATGCTTTCTTTTACATTAAAAGTAGAAAGAGCTTTTAGAAAATAAAACAGTTAACAGACTATGGACAAGGAGGCAAAAGATAGTATGATTACAAGGCAAGCTATTCCAAAGTGTAGAAAACTACAAGAATGGAAGCTTACATGCATTTAATAATGATTTTGGAGCAGTGACAAAACTCATCAAAATCTGTTCTTTTTAAAATTTTTTAATTTTTTTATTATTATTTTTTAAGTAATATGCAAAGTGATCTAAATTTTCTAGTCAGAATATGTCACTTCTCAATATTTAAGTTTTTAAATGACTTTCACACTGGATATGTTCCATTTAGCATGTAATGATCCTTCTTTTATTTTTTATTTTTTTATTTTTTTCCTTTCTTTTTTCTTTCTTTCTTTTTTTTTCTTTTTTCTTTTTTCTTTTTTTTTTCCCTGAGATGCTCATTTAACTCATTCTTTAAATGTAACAACATGATCACAATCTGATTTCTGTCAGTACTGCTGCTTAGACTACCAACTAGATTGCAATACGTTCAGCTACAGTATGTAAAAATAATGTGTCTTGAGTGTGATCACAGTGCTCACTGCAAGAAAGGAGAGAAAGGCTGGACATGAGCCAGCAGTGTGTACCTGCTACCCAGATGGTGAACAGTATCTTGGGCTGAATCAAAAGAGGAGTGGCCAGCAAAGAGATGATTCTCCCCCTCTACTCTGCCCTCATGTGGCCCCTTTTGAAGTATCCATCCAGGCCTGGGGCCCCTAGTACATGAAAGTTGAGGAGCTGTGGGAGTGACTCCAGAGGAGAGTCATAAAGATAATCAAAAGGCCTCCTGGATCTGCTCCAACAGATGCATGCAGAATAACAAAAAGAAATTTAGGAAGTGTAAAGGGCACTGCACATACTTTGTGTCCAATTCAGCGGCTAGCGATGTTTAGGTGTCTTATGTTATCTGAGGTGACCTGTGCTACCCAAGGCATTTGCAGTGGGTCAATAGCAGGACCTATGCCATATATATATATATATATATATGTCTCCTGAAGCAGCAGCTAGAAGTTAGGAGGGACATCCTGCCTAACCATCTCAAATGGCGTAAGTTGCTTAGATGCCAGCAGCTAAACACAGCACTTAGCTTTCTTAATCTGAATTTTCTGTGGCAGCTTCTGGCTCCTGAATATACTAGTCCTTTCACTGTGGAGAAAGGTCTTGGTTTATACTTCAACTGACTTAATTCTCTTGTTTCTTGTCATGGCAGAACTATGATGATGAGCAATGTCAGCACATTAAATTTACAGAAATGTGTTCCTTTTATTTATTTTACTTGCTAGATTATTATATCATAAAGATCTTTAAGAGTAAGTCTTTCAAGAAAGTAGGTGGGAATATGAAGCAGAACACAATGACTAGCCGTGAGGCTGCCATGGAAACATATCTTAAGAATAACAAGTGTCAAATCCCACCAGTAGATATATCATGAAAATCTGGTAAAAAACAGGTGAATCTTCTACTGTTAATAAAATTTATGCTGTTCAGAACTGCAGTAAAGTACTGCTACATATTTCCTTAAACGGTGGTTATTCTGAGAGTACGAGTGTTGGTGTGTCAGATAAATAAATAGACCTTATCTACAATTAGTCCAAATTAAAGTCTGTTTAGAACACTATGTAAAGGAAGAATTTGTAGTAAGAATTTGAGGACACAGCCAAATAACTTGAGCACTTATGTTTACACACTGAGAACAATTTCCACTATAACAAGTAAGAATGTGATACTTGAACTCTCGCTTGAGTAACAACAGATATCCACTTATGCAGAAACAGAGGCAAATCTAGAAATTTTAGCTCTCTCTCTCTCTCTTTTTAATTTAATTTAATTTTATTTATTTTCAGTGAGAAATTTATTCTCCGTTTAACATCAAATCACGTAATATATGTGGATATCTTGAAAATTCTGGATTGATTGTTCAAATCTACATTGACCTGGACAGCCAGAGTATATATTTAATTCAAGTTTTTTGTTACTCTTTTTTAAAAATATAGAAAAATAATTATTATTTTTAATAACAGCAGCATATTTTGAAGATATACCAATTTATAAAGGATCCCATTCATGTAATTTAGAAACCTCATTCTCTTTATGTATTCACTTATTTTATTTTTAATTGTGTATTCAGGTATTTTGTAACTGTTGACTAAAAAGAGACTCTAAAATATTTATTGCTTTAACCAGACACTCAGTAACACAATGTGTTGAAACAGCTTACCTAAGTCTGGGAATGGAGATGATCAAACAATCGAAGAGTTTAAGAGACAAACATCTTCACGTGCTCATTTTACTTAAGGAAATTGAAAACAGGTATATAATAAAAGAAATTCAGTGCACACGGATGATAGCATTTTAATAAGCAACTGGATGATTAAAAATTGAACTCAAATACAGAAAGAAAAAAAGAAAAGAATCTATGCCAATAGAGATTGTCATAAATAAAAAACAGCATGGACATGTAGACAGAAATATATAAAACAATGTGAAGTTCAATATGTAAGAGACACCAAGGGTAACAAGAAATCATTCTTTGAATAATAAGGGAAACATCATGGAAAAGAATCTTGATCTGCTACTCAAGTTAATGTCACTCTTAAGTTTCCCTGTAAAAGGTCAACAACTAACAGATGTCTGAAAATATTAATATAAAAGCATGAGATTTCTTCTTAGAAAGGAAAGAAGAAATAAAGAAGTATTTACGAAGGTCTGATAAATTTCCAGTAAAAATAATCTCACACTTTTAGCAATTATCTCTACTTTGAATATTGAAGAATTGAATCAGTAGCAATCAGCAAGAACAAATTGCATAATTACATCAGGCCATAATAATTTTCTTGTAAGAAAGACCGTCTGGATAAGAGGATAAAAGTAACAAGGGGGAAAAAAAAAAAAAAAAAAAAAAAAGATTCAGACAAGTTTGGTGTATGCTTTCGTCAGATTCTAATGAGCAATGAATGAAATAATGAACTACTGGCTGCATGGCTTCATTATATTGTCATTCCCATAAAGTACCTATAGATTTCAAAACATGAAGATGTATTTGGAATCTTCCCGGAAATCTGCCAGTATGTTTATCAAACACATAAATGATTAATTAAAGGGTACACTTTTTCCTTCTGCAGACCGTATGAACCCAAGAGAGATAACATATACATTAGTTAGTACGGTTAGAATTAAACGGAAAATTGGCAAAATAAAATGAATTAAAAAAAAACAACACATCAAATTCAGCAAGTAGGGACAGATGTAACATTTTGTCTTTAGAAGGAATCCTCAGTTGTGCCAGTATGACGTGATATCTGCTATGACTGGTGCAGATGTGTAGAAAGGCAATCTGGGAATTAGAGAATATTGTGAGTCAAGTATAAGTAAAAATTATCCTTGTTGAAAGTAGTAGATCATGAGCTGCTCTGAAAGTAATGCCTATCATTTGCTTCCTTGGATACCATAACAGATACAAAGAGCACAAAAACACCATTTAATTGAGCAAACTTGCTGCTACACAGCACTATTTTTCAGCACAGTCACCATCGCTAGCTATGTATTTTCACCAACAATGAAAAAGCACCTGTATGCTGTGCTTGTAAAAATTAGCACCAGAGGAGGTGACCCACTGTCATTGTCACCACTGCTGAAATGTACCACTCACCACCTCATTGCTCTCACATCTCTGGATGGTCTCCAAAAACATTCAGCAAATGTCAATGAATGTCGATGGGTGTCATATTTTCTGCATGGAGGAATTCAACTGCAATCTGTTGCTTCATATGCAGTTCCATGTCAGATGTCATTTTGTCAGACTGCCCCTCTGCTGCCATCTGTCACACAGCAGCAAAATGTAATGAAATATTTGCAGGCAGGTTTAACCTCTACTGCCATACCACCAACATCAGCCTCTGATGTCATGAGCTAACAAAATAAAGCATCATAGAATCATAGAATCACAAGGTTGGAAAGAACCTATAAGATCATCTAGTCCAACTGTCCTCCCCATACCACACCTACAGAAAACCCCTAAACCATATCTCCTAGCTCCCTATCCAGACACATCTTGAATACTGTCAGTGATGGTGACTCCACCACTTCCCTGGACAGGCTATTCCAGTGCCTGACCAATCTCTGAAAAAAAAAGTTCCTTCATATGTACAATCTAAACCTCATCTGATACAACCTGCGGCCATTTCCTCAGATCCTGTTTGTTGCCTGGCAGAAGAGGCTAAGCTCCTACTCATCACAATCTCCCTTCAGGAAGTTATAAAGTGCAATGAGGTCTCCCCTGATCCTCCTCTTCCCCAGACTGATTAATCTCAGCTCCCTGAGTCGCTCCTCATAAGACTTGTGCTCCAGACCCCTCACAAGTTTTGTTGCCCTTCTCTAGACACGTTCCAGGGCCTCAATGCCTTTCTTGTAGTGAGGACCCCAAAACTGAACACAGTGAAGCATTACTTTTTGAGTAGCACTCATATTTGCAATAATGTTTATAAATTATTCTTCTTTCAGGTCTAGCAAGTGTAAGGAGTGACTGAACATCATCTCCTGGACCTACTAATGTGCAGTAGTTAAAGATTAATTAAAAAATAACACCAACAAATTTGGGATGACTTCATAAGAACCTAGAAAGCTGTGGAAAGACTGAATGGTTTCCTAATAAATAAAAAGAAAATGCACCGTTCCCCCTCTGAGTGCAGTGGAAGCATAGACACTGTGTGCTCATAACTAGGCACGTCTGCACTATGGACTCCTAAATGTAAGCATGAAGTTCTATGATAAATCACATCACAACGAAATCTTTCCAATATAGCACTGTGAGGTCTCCATCACTGGAGGTCCATAAACAAGACTGGAAAAGCTTTTGTCAGTAATGAAGTAGCTGTATAACTAATCATACCTCAGGGCAAAGAGGTGAACTAAATGGTCTCTTAAATCCCTCTGGGAAACAGACACTAAGAGCCTGGAGCCATTCATGCACTTAGGGTCCTAGAACAAATGTTCCCATATTTCAACACAGATGACTGCTGAATTAAAAACAGATGTAACCCTGGGATCTTTGAATGGTTCTCTCTCTCTCTCCTGGGACCTTCCTCTCTGCACTGACAATAGGGAGAGAGAGTTGGGAAATTATGCAAACAGCATACTAAAAGAAATTTGTAAATTAGCTGGATTGAATGGCACCCAACATCTCTTTTTCTGTTTTTCTTGTCCTCCCCCAGATATTAACACCTCCACGGAAACTCCATGGAAATGTACATGGAGTGGTGCTGGTGCTATCTGTTTTTCTCCTTAACTCAGTTTTCTGTATAACTTGGCTTCCGAGTGTCTGACTGTTAGCTACAATGACCCCATCTGGTTCTTAATATGGGAATGCTTTTTTATTTCCAGTCAAATGTTAACAATGTGCTAATGGAGAGCTCTTAAAGTGAGGATTCCCGGTGACTTTCTCTTTTTTTATGAATGAATTGTAAATGAGTTTTATACCACACTGCACCCAAGTTTTTCTCCTTTCAGAATGGACTTACTATGCCACTCATTTCATGGGTGTTGTGAAGAAAAGAAGTGTGAAGTATTATTTCTGGAAGGAACAGATCCATAAAAATCAATTTAACATGAGTGCTCTCTCTTTAACAGTGCTTCTAACTCCAAATTCTTATATATATATCTTATATATGTATAAGATATATTCATATATTCATATATATTCATATATATATGAAACGATTGTCCTGTCAATTGGGCTAAATGGGATTTCCATGTAACACTGTTAGGGCATTAAATAAAGCTGCACCATAGATAAGTCAAGTGGTCCTACCAGTAGTCCAAGGAACTAGAGATCTACCATCACTGAAATATCAGTTACTATTTAGTGTATGTTACTTTATCATTCCAAGGAGATTATCTTACAGAGTGAGGTTGGGTAAGACTTGTCAAAGTATTTATTTACTACCAAAGGGAGAAACTAACAATGGTCACCTTTATACATGAAGACAGCATTTAGTTCATTGACCTGATCAAAAGAGAGTGTGTTCAGCCAGAGTGCAAGAAATTTAAAGACTCATCTCTCTTAAATGTTCTTCCTTTCCACACCATTGATATTTTATATTACCCCTCCTACAAACGTAGAATAAAAGTCAGCCCAGATGCAGTCATGATGGGGCTATAAAGTTTGATTTTCTCAGTAAAGAACTGATCATTTTCTTTAACCTTCATTATTTCCATTGTATTGTACACTGATCTTTAAAGCAACTGCAGACATTCGATACCTGCTGTTCCACAGGTAAATCTGGGCTTAGTAATTGATGCATTTTAGCAAATATGGGCTGTGGACAAAGTTCTCTGCACTGAATGAACTTTCAATTAATTTTATTTTGAAGTTAAAGTTAAAGGATCTGAATTATCTGGTAGGAATGACTGAGCTCCATGTCTACATTTAAGAGATACAATTCTGTTAAAAGGAAGACAGTTAACCTGGTTTTGGGAGACCCATAATCTTCCCTGAAATTTCTTCTGTTCAGTTTTGTTGGTATGACCAAATGGAATGTGATGGGCTTAAAAAAAATAAAAATAAATAAATAAAAAATCTTCAAAAGAATTTATTTAAATATGATTTCACAAGAATGTCCTCAAATTTGTTCTTTTTACTTTGCTTTTTATTTTTTTTTGTACAATTGTACAATTTTGTACAATTACAATCTTTTTTTTTTTTTTTTCCACCAAATTAAAATTTTAATGATATCAGGAAGATAGATAAAAATAATGAAATACAAACTATGACGGGACCTTAGTTCTCCTGTACTACCACAAAGTGTCACCCTTTTCCCATACATTGCCAACCTCAACTGCTTTTCTGTAGCTCAGGAAAAAAAAAATATATGTCTACTTTAAAAGAGACAGATCCGAACACAGGAATGGAATCAGGGTCTAGAGTTATGTAAGGTAATATCTGTCCTCACAAATCTTTGATGACTGAAATTGAGAGAAAAAGAAAACCTAGATCATGAGACACCACTGAGTGTTTTGATTCATAGGTTGCGCCTTTGAAGATTACAACATAGTTAAAACCTGTGATTAGCTTGTTTACAAGGAAGGTTCTTTGTCCATATATAATCAATCATCTTGTTTGCATACATAAAAAAGTGCTGTCATTGCACTGTGATTGCACATACTTTGTAGATCTTCATTTCCAGCTGTTCACAGTCAGCTAGGGAAATGAATGAATTGATCTGTGGGTTCTGTGCTTGTAATTTACTATCATTTCTCAAGACAGATTAGCATCAGGTGGAACCAGGTTTTGCTAAACATGGAAGTGAGACTTTTTCAAGTGGATGAATAAGGACAAGAAAGTTCCCATACTTTCAAGACTGCACAAAACTGCTGGCTCTACCTCTGTCTGGGAAGCTTTCAGTCTCCAAGACGGCAAAGACAGAAAAAGAAAGATTTTTGGTATTCATTAGGTAGTGAAAATATTAACCATTTTTCACTGTTGATTCAGCTGTGTACTGAAGTAGCCATTAGAACTGATGTGGTGTGTGATGAGTAAGCAGAATTGTGAGGGTATGACAAGAAGTTTGTGGGTCCTGGTAACAATCATTTTTCTTGTTATAAGAGAAAATAAATGAAATATAAAACAGTTGAAGCTACCACAACTAACACACAAAAGGAAGAAATTGATCTAATAAAATTTAAAGGAGATAGAATAACACTCAACATTAAATTTTGTGCTGCTGGAGGAAAATTGATGTAGTGATGTCTACCCTCATTTATAATTCATGCAGAAAATGGAAGAAACACCTAAGACCTCTTGAGGGAGTAGATGAAGGGGAGAACACAGCTGTCAGCAGTTGCTTTTATGAAGTGATGGGGTTCACTGCCTCTTACATTTTAATTGCTGCAAATGCTGTGCGTAGGTGATAGCCTTAATTTAAACTGAAAACTTGCCACTTCAAGGAACAACAAAAACGAAAAGAAAAAAAAAAAGGCAGAAGAGAAAATCTCTACTTGCAACACTGGGCAAAGAGACACTGAGCATGAACAGGAGTCCTGGGTGATCTCATCCACTTTCACTAAGTCTGACTTATACAGGAGTATGTATTGTCTGCAGTGAATGTGAGTGAACCTTGACAAGGAGTATCAAGAAAGAATTACTGGACTCAAAGTATGTTGTCAGAGATATTCAGACAGATAGTCAAGCTTTGTGTAATGCAACCCAGAATGACATAGTCAAATTATAATGAGGCCCCTCTGGACTTAGAATGCTTTAACAAGTAGGTCATAGCCATGAACACTACCTATCTCTGGGCAGATTAATCTGTTTTCACATTTTAAATGACTTCCAATATGTTGTAACCCTATTTAGCAAGATTTTGATCAATGTACTCATTGACTGCATGAGATTTCATCAGCCACAACTAGGGTACCTGTGACCACTTCTTATAGACTTGTATCTTCTTAACTATTTGTACTGTTATGTGAGGAGGTAATAGTTCTTACTGTTCTGTTTAGTTATTTATTTCAGAAAAAATCCACAGAAGCCTAATTTGTGTTTCAGATCATTAGCCTTTTGTTAATTTGAGTTGAAAACAACTAACACTTTGTGAACTTATATTGAAAATGAAGAGAAATGCGAAGAAATAAAACAAATCTGATTTCTGTGGGAAATGGACCAGGAGCATTTGAAAAATATGTTGATGAAAAAGAAACACACACACACACACACACACACACACACACACACACACACAAATAAATAAATAAATAAATAAACACCCATTTTACAGTTTTTATCAAAAAAACATATTCTTATTGGGTTTATAGAAGTAAGCAGCAATATTTGACAATATGATGGAGATGTCAAAACATTGATGACTATAATTTGTATAGAACTGAGTAAATAGCAGGTGTAGAGGATGTGACCATGTCAAAAATGAGATTCTCTTCCTGCAGTGCATTGAAAACTCTGAAACAACAATTCTTGAATAAGCAGAGAGCAATTTTATGGAAGATAATGCTAAATGCAAAGTACAAGCTGCTGTTATCTGAATATGATCAAATTTTAGGAGAGGGAGAATTTATTTTAGACTTAAGCCTTTCATAATCATAATGGAAAGAGAGACCGTGTGAAGACACTGATGATCCTTGCTGGAAGTTTCATGATAAGTGTAATTGCAAAGTTTACCACAGATCTTTCTTAGAAACATGTTTACTTTTCCATCAAATATTGAAACAAGTATTGGGCAATTCTGACACTCAGCTTGAATGAAAAACAGTAGAAATTAGAGGTTGCTGACTTGTTATTCAACATTATTTGTTTGCACCCACTGTTTGGAAGATAATAATGACAGAAGTAAAACACTGAAGAAAATTTAATTTTATTTCACAGAGGGCTTTCCAAATCACCTTCAGAGGCCAGGAAAAAAAAAATCAAATGTAAAAATTCTTCAGAATAAAAGTAATAGTAGGAAAACATGGTGATAAAAAGAAATAGCTACAGCTTAGCATATACTGTTATTGTCTCTATTTCTAATAATATGAAAGCATTTTGATACATAGCAACAATTAATGGATACTTTTATTCATCAAATGCTAACATTAAACAACTATTTTCAAAATTACTTTAGATGAGGGCGAGCTGTAGGAAATTCTATATCCCACTTCATTTAGAAATGTCTAACAGAGTAATGACAGAGGTACAGATTATGTGCAGACACAGCTACACACTCGGAGAAGAGAAGCTAAGGAAAGGGATATGAGGATACTAGTGACTGCATGTTTAACATGAGTCAGTAATGTGCAGTGGAAACTAGGAGAGCAAACTGTATTTTGAAGTGTCTGAAAGCATCGTAAGAAGGAGTTCTTCTCTCACCTGTTATTTACATTTATTTATTTTGGCCTCAACTTGACTAATTTGTGCAGTTCTGGGCTCTACAGTGTAAAAAGGATTTAAAATTATTTGAAAGCAATCCAGAAGAGGGAAATAAAGCTGATAATGGAATGATGATGGAAGGCATGTCCTGTGGGGAGAGGTTGAGGGCACTTGATATTATGTTTTTGTAATTTTTTGCTATTGGTATTTCACAACATGGCATCATGTGAAGCACAGAGAAGAACTACATGTCCCAGAAGACCTCATGGTCAGAGAGGATAACTCTATCTAATTTTACTTGATTTATTAGCCTCAATTTCAATTTCAATTAGATTGTATTATATTGTGTTACCTTGCATTCTGATATCATAGTAAAATAAGTTTTTCTCCTTAGATCATTGTCACTGCTCTGTTTCCTTGAGCTCATCTCCCATCTCCCTACCTCTTTTCCTTTTTCCCTTCCCATTTTTGGGGGCCAGGGGGACTACGGGCCTACTGCTCCCCTGTCACAGACATAGATTGATCTAGATAACTCCGTGACACTTTGTTGTCTAGTTTGGTGAAAAAGGGGCTAAGAAGTGACCTCATTGCTCTCTGCAGCTTCCTAAGGGGGGAAAGTGGAGTGGGAGGTGCTGATTTCTTCTAGGGTTGCTGATCTCTTCTGTGGTGATCTCTTCTAGGTGCTGATCTCTTCTGTGTGTGAACCTGTGATAAGATGCATGGGTGAGATTAAACTGGATATTAGAAAAAAATTATCTACTGTAAGAGTGGTCAAACGCAGGAACAGGTCTTTCTCCCAGAGGCATGGTTGGTGCCCCATGGTTGTCACTGTTCAAGAGGCATTCGAAAAAATACTCTCAATATTGTAATTTAACTTTTAGTTAGTGCTGAGAACAGGCAAGTGATATTTGAAGGTCCCTTCCAGCTTTCCTATTCTGCTCCTTTCTAATTGTCTAACTCTTTCCTTCTAACCTGAGGATTTGATTACCTTGTAAAAAGATACCGTGTTGGCAATCAGATAATGGATGTTGAGTTTTGAGAGGAAGTTCAGTCGCATGCTTGGATAGCTGTACTGCATACAGAGCTGAACAAGCAACAGGTAATGCTTGCTCCAACATGTGTGACATAGAACAGCTTGAGAATGGTGTGTTTGCAATCAGGCTGAGATGGAAAAAAAGAGTAAGACTGATTTCAAGTAAAATCCCTGCTTTCTCAGAGTTAAATGATGTTTCCTTAAAGCTGCAAAGTGATTTTATTTTTTATTTTTTTTTAAGTACTCAATGATGAGATATAAAAGAGCAATACAATTACCTCTTGAAGTATTCTGACCACTTATTCCTGAACAGTAAGAAGGAATCATATCCAGTAGTTAAATCATCTATCCTGAATTAAGGTAAATTTGTTTTTCCCATACAAATACACTGTATTTATTTCCACAGGGACAACAGGTCTGTTGGGGTTTCAATACCTGGGCTGAGTTTTGTTTGTATGTAACTATACTGTAAGTATACTACAAGTATAAAAGTGTTCCTTGAGAACTGATTTTCATAATAGTCTCTAATGGATCTCAGAAACCTCACTGTGGTTTATCATGTTAGAAATCTGCTTAGTTTTTTTGCTGTTATTTCTTCTTTCTGGGTATATAACATGAAGTACCACATTTAAAAAATGCAGTGATTGGTAGTCAAGAATACGGACCCTAGAATAAAAATGGTTCATAAACCCTGCACTGACCCTGCAGAATAGTTAGATCTTAAAATTTAAATTTAATATTAAAAAAGCACTTTAAAAATATAGTTCCAGATTTTCTAGTTTAGATAGAGATTCTTTCCAGTATTTTTTGTTGAAAATAGAAATACAGATTGCTCTTTGAGCCTATATAATGCCCTAGTCACAAGTACATGGGGGTAGGTTCCTTTTTCTTCATTGCCTCAGTTGCTCAGGAGCTTTGTCTTTGTTTATGAGTATTAGCAAGGCTTTAGTTGAAAGAATGCAAAGAAGCTCTAACCCAGATCTGCGATGCAGTACTTTTATGAAATGTGGTAGATGCCAGTTCAGCTCCCTTAGGTTTGTATGAACTTATAACTTAGCTCTTTAATTTTAATGACAAATTATGTAAACTCTTGTTTGTATACTTAAAAGTTAGAAATACTTGCTCTGTATACTAAAAACTAAATTAGACAACTGATTTCAAAAAGTGAAATTGAATTGTGAGTTTTTTTTTTTATTTCATTTGTTTTTAATTGTATTAATTCATCCATTCTCTTTTTTGTATGCTGTGAATCTCAAGTTGAGTTGCCCAGTTCTCTACTCTTCATTATAGAGTTTGCTCAGTTTTTAATGATCATTCTTGAGGTTAATCAGGGCTTTGATCACATGAAAATTTAAATTCTGTAAAACTCATGCAGAAGTATTTATGCAAAGCAAGCAAAGAAGAGAAAGAAGCAACCATTCACCCCCCAAAACAAAATAAAACAACAAAGGAAGTAGCTGAGAATTCTTATTTACTAAAAAATTTTTCTTCTATCCTGACCCAAAATCAGGTTCTTCATAGGTACCATTTGCTGAAAGTCCTTGAGTGAAGTTCTATATGTATTAATTTTCAATCATTCACTGTAGAAACTCCCCTTGCCTTGCGCTGAACAAGCTTGTCCTTGTCATCTGAGGTCATGTTCTGTCATTTGGCTTAATGTCTTTGCAAGGAGTACAATGCTTTGATTGAAAAAGTCATTTTTATAGTGGGGATGAACTAAATGAACATGGGGGAGGATCCATTATGCTGAGAAGAGTAGGTAGAAGACCTTGACTTTATTTTCCTCCCTTCTCAATTTAGGGAGGTTAAACAGCAGAGGAAACATCAATATAAAGAACTGAAGTTAACCTGTGTAACTATTTCTTTGCCTACATTAAGTTACACAGTCAGCTTTGAATGCTAAAGGAAAAGAAAATTATACAATCAGATGCCCCAGAGCGATGGGGTCAGATTTTTATTTAAATTTGAGCTGCACAAATCAACAGTTTTGTCTGGAATGCAGATAAGTGCAGAGGTGGGAGAATTTCATTATTGTTATTTTTTAAATGTCATCTCAATTTTAAAGGACAGAATTACAATTTCAGAAAAAAGATATTATAAATACCTATGACTCATGTGCAGAGATACAATCACCAACTTTGCTTTCACTTATCTCAAGTAATCCTTTCTACAAACAGAGGAGGTTGCTGCAGTAGATTAGTGGGAAATTATTTCTTTGGAGTGCTCGGGAAACAAACAAACAAACAAACAAAAAATCAACAGGAAAACAACATCACCAACAACAAAAACACCATAAAACAAAAATACACTGAACAGATAGATACAAGGGAAGAACTTCTGTGGAAGTTTAAATTGGTAGAAATTGGAACCTAATTCTTTCCAATATATTTCTGCAAATAATCATAAACAAAGATCCATCAGTTTAGAAGCAGGATTCAGAATCAAGTTATATGAACCTGGCTTTCCTGAAAGGAACTCAGAACTTAACAACTCAGATTAATTTAGATCTATGACAAAATGAGTTCAAAATGTGTCAAAATGGTTGAGAACAAATGTACTGTATTTTCCATCATTTAAATATGTAGGTTATGATTTATTTATTTATTTATTTATTTAGTCTGCTTCCAGCTTTATTGATACTGCTTAATATTTTACTTCCTAAAAGCAGAATAAAATTAAGAAACAAAGGTCTTACTTTAAGTATACATTTTTGCAGAGGTTGTTCAAAACAAGCGAGAGATCACATATCAGACTGTGACTGGTTCTCACCTACTTTGATTTGGCTGTTGTTTGGTGTCTGAACCAAACCTGGAACTTGAGCCAATTACAACTATCAACAGGGGCTAGGAAGAAGCCATCCCTTCCCCTTCTTCTTAATACTGTCAGAAGATGCTGGGGGTTCAGCCCCGCCATGTTGCTGCTGAGGTTCTATTTTTTTGTTGTATGCCATTACAAATACCCCCAGTGGAAGACTGTTCTGGAACCAGGATTGCTAATTCTCCTCTTTTGATCTCCATTTCACTCTTTTTCTTTCTTTTTCTCAAAGCTGTTAAGTAATACTGAGTTTACTTGAATTGCCTTTGAAATTAAACAGTTTATAGGTACATAGATACAACTGTGGGAGTGACAAAGCATACAGAATGACTGTTTTATAGAAACCTGCTATTAAAGTCAGTGTTTTTTCCTCTTATTTACATGAATGATGTTTCACCTTCACCTAACCTAGGAGATTTATGCATTTGGTCCCTCCCTCCTTACATTGGTGGGGCGTGGCACGACCAAAATGGAGAGTGATTTACAAACAGCTGAGTAGAAAAGTAGCTTTTAATGTAGACCCAAAATAGGGCAAAACATCAGAACTCAGAATTCTAAGCAAGAGGACTCCATCTTACAGCCACTTCATAGCAGCATCTTTTTTTTATGTAAACAGCAAGGACAAATTCTTAAGTAAAACATGATGCTATGCTGCATACATAATTCCTCCCTTGGGGAGTGGAGAAGACAAGACAAATTACATGTGACAGATGTTAGCTACATCACTTAACACACTTCTGAAAGGTATTCAGGATATATCAGAAAGGTATAGTAGTACAATGTTGAGAAGGAGTACCTAAACAAGATCTGAATGACAAACTTGACATATAAACCATGGAGGAGCAAACCCTACTATGGTTACCCTGCCATTGCTCCCCAGAGGGAGTTTCTTTAGAGCTGATACATGCAGTGATTCAGGTCACTGCACTGTGCTATAGAGGTAAGCTTTTGGATAGTATGAATACAGTTTGTGCTTTTTCTACAAAGATCTCATGCTCCCAGGCCATGCTTGATATAAAAAACTGGACTTAGTGAAAGGTTTAGCCATTTAAGGAGAAGTGTACACATCTGCTGTACTGCTTTCTGCTCTACTTAAAAAGAGTCTGATCAATCACTGAAGTCTGGATAATGATTCACTAAATGGAGATGTTTATATTAGAAGGGGATTCATTGTGCCTGTCTTCACTTTTTTTTTACTTCATAATGCTAGCAACCCCATCAAACAGTAACTGGTATCAAACTTTTTCTTTCTCCTTCTCTTTCTCTTTCTTTCCTTTCTTTTTCTTTTTTCTTTTTTTTTTAACCTTTTTTTAAAAATTTTTTGCTAAATTCTACTATTTACTTCATTCTCTGTAATTTAAATGAAGAGAGAAAATTTGAAGCATTGTGATTCCATGTGGATCACCTAACATATCCATTGTGCATTCCTGTGTATTCTTCTTTTGAGGATTTGCAGATGTCTGGGAAAACAACACTGGAAATTTTTAATTGATTCCATTTTATTTTCTTCATTTATACTGAACAGCATTGACAATAACAGGGAGTATCTTTTGGCAGTTCATAAAATAACTTGTGTTAGGAATCTGACTGTCTGCTGCTTGCCTTCTTGTGAGCACAGAGAGACTTTTGCACCATATGAAAGCAAAGCTTCAGCAATATCAGCAGCTAAAAATGATGATGAGGACAAAAAAAAAATAGTGTGAGAAAATAGAAATTTTCTTACTGGAGAATAAAGGGATAAAGGGCTTAGATATGTTTGAATCATTTCCACTAATAAAGTTCATAACTACTATCTAATACAGGTGATTTGCTGTCACTAGAATTTTCAGCATAATTAATACACTTTTTAAAATATTCACAAGATGAATTGCTGTACTAAATGTTTTACAGTACTGAGTTTACAGTCAGAACTTAGTGGAAAAATTTCTTCTTCAATAAATCTTGCTAAAATATTGATTATGGTACCCTATGTTTCTCTAAAAGTTTTATGAGGCTTTAGAAAGATAGCACTGATTCTATTTTGATGGGAAAGATCCTTTCCAGGAAACTAATCTGAGGAGCTTCTTTAATGCATGCCAAATCAGCATTTATATAGCTAAGAATGACTTTATAACCAAGCACTTCTGATAGTCCAGACCAATCTATTATAGAATCATAGAATTTTTTGAGTTGGAAGGAAACCTTAAAGACCATCTAGACCAAATCCCCTGCAAGGAATAGGGACACCTACAGCTACATCAGGTTGCTCAGATTCCCATCCATTCTAACCTTCAATATCTTCATGGGCTCCATTATATGCTATAGAAGTGTTATACTGCTTTAAATCAGTAGCTAAGAAGACATAAAATACACATTATTCCAGGACTGTTTCACAAGTGGTTGGTGTCAGAATAAAATGTTAACTTTTTCATTGCTAAACAAAATCATTTATTTTAATGAATAATAATCAACAAGACACTGAGATTCAAGGGGAAGATTGAATGTCCGTGTAAATGTGTTGTTAGAACTTCATTCATAAGTAAATGGGTTACTACCTGCGTGTCATGATTACTAAATATAATTAAGAGAAAGCTTTTACAGGCAGCTGGGAAAAAGGATGAAGAAGAAAACAATGTTTTGAGTTATCCTTCTTTTTTGCTTGAAGTTTTCCAAACATTTTTCAGAAAATTGTTTCTAAGTTGCAGTGATATTGAAGGCTGAGATTAATTCAAAGAACTGTTGCAATTTGGAATGTGAATTTAATGAAACTTAAGGACCCTCGAGGAAAAAAAAAAGAATTTTATAAATTGCCCCAGCTAACAAAAAATTGGCATCCAATAATGATCAACTTTAAACAGTTTTCATGGGATAAAAATCCAGAACTACAGCAGGACTGTAAACTCTTCTCTCATCCATCAAAGAAAAAAAAAAATAATAAAAAAAAATCAAATCTACATCTGGATGAAATGAAACAATTTTACCTTTATTCCATGAAAGCTCTTATTTTGACAAGATCTGATATATAGAGAGTGCTACAGCAGACTGGAAAGCCCCAAATAAAATCTCTTCTGAAGAAAATGCCTCATATGTGGTTAAATCCTTAAGCACTTTGATATTCAACGTTTTCAATTGGTTTTCTCTGATTTTCTCTCTTCCTCTTTACAGAGTAATTAAAAAATGCACTTATGTAAAGAGAAAATAATTCTATAGTAAGAAATGTAGAGCATTCAGCTGGAATACTGGAGACTTTGATCTGAATCATATTAAGAAGAAACTTGAAATGAGGTCTCTTATGGCTGAATATGCTAGCATTTGGGTAGTTAGATAATCAGAGCCCTCCTTTGCTTTCATCGATTCTGTCGTAGTGTTGTGAAATTTCTCTGTGGTTTCTAGAGCTGTCCTTGTATAAATTTTCCACTTGGAAAACTCTTTTTTTTTTTTTTTTTTTTTTTTAATGCTGTGATCTTTCAGTGAAAGCCTATACTCCAGATTTCTCATCACCATTTAGTTATGGTTCACTAAATTTCACCCTACCTTGCTCCTTTCAAAAGCTTCTCTTTATAATGCTCATGAAGTATGTTTCACACGTAGGTTTCAGAGTTACCATCACTTGGCAAGCTGCAACTTCTGTAAGCATAAAACTTAAGAAGGCAACATGGGGCAAATACATCTCAAACTTGAGTTATTGATTTATATTAATGTAACAGTGTGGCATTAATTAATCAACTGTGTTAAGGTTCCACTTGCAGCTGGTTGTCTCTGAGTATACTTCAAAAAGCAGTCTCTATCTTGAGGAAAAAACAATATTTTATAGAACAAATACTTAAACAGTTAACTTAATGGATGAATGTTGGTAGCTGAAACTGCTGATCTTTCAAAACATTTGCTTAAATTCAGGTATCTCATGCCATTGCATGTACCCTAAAGAAATCCATCTGGCCACCCAGTGGCTGATCGTAACTATTGTTAGGAAGAGAATTACTACATTTAACACGGCTGCTAGATAGACTGAATTGTAATGTTGCTCATGAAAGTACCTGAAAAGTCATTCTACAGTCTAACTATCATGTTTAAGAGATGACTTCAAAAGTTAAACACTTCCAGGAATGCCAAGAAGACCTGGATTTCTAGAACGCTTTTTCTTCTTTTGTGGTTAGCGATGAATTGAAAATATAGCAGTTTATAAACTTGGAGCCAAAGAGATATTTTCTTTTTTTCCTTTTTCTACTTTTCCCTTCCATAACACATCACTATATTTTTAAATTAAGCCCAGCAGGTAGGAAGATCCTATACCATTTTCAGCTTAGATCATTTATCCTTACATTACAGCATGTTTCTTTTATATGATTTCTTTCTGAGCCATGCTGCTTTCTGAAAAAAATGAGTTAAAGATCCTTTGAAATACATTTGAATGGCTATGTTAGTAAATGCTTTTCTATTGAGATGTGTAGATTTTACTTTTTTCTGACATATAGCTCTAAGACATCATCATCCTGCAATGTAGATTTACTATTTATTTTTTCTCCTAACTCACTCTTTTTACTCATTAAAGATATTTTAATTACTTCAGAAATTCTTCATAATAACATGATCTTGGAAAAATAAAAATAAAAATACATTGCTCAAATTTCATATGCCAGTTCTTATGGGCAGAAGGTTCTTATTCTTCCAGCATAAGATGGAAGCCCTTCTCAAGTGCTAGTTAAAATTTTCTCTTGAAAGACAAATAGAAAAGAGTTGTACAGCTGACTTGGGAGCTGAGGGAGATAACTGGAACTTCCCAGAGCAATTTATTGTCTTGCATCTGAATCTGTTCCAGGGTTTGCAAACAGAAATCTATGAAAACAAAATCTTCTTCCTGGACTGTGCTCTGCATCGAAGCAGATCAGATGTTTTGAATCTTGAGATGTTTTTTAATCTTGAGCCATAAAAATCCGTTAGACCAAAGATTATGTGGTCAACAGAGACTGATAGAAGAGCATGGTGAGAAATGTCTTGTAATTTGGCAATCACTTCATGGATCAGCACCAGAAAAACCTCTGTGAATCCCAAAAAGAACAGGATTTGTTTATCTGTTTATACTCATACATCTGCCCTTGCATGGACTTGCTTCTTATTTTCTTGGTTGCCCTCCCACCCATTGTCTCCAAAATTACATACTTAGCTCAAGATTCATCAAATTGTTTTGCAATTTATTTATTTATTTATCTATCTATCTATCTATTTATTTATTTATTTTTAAAGGCATTGGAAAATAGTCAAACTGTTTCATTCCAAGAGCTAATTTGAACCTGCAGACAAATCTTGTATCGTACCTGAGATAAAACTCCCCGCAAGAGTTGGGATTGCTTTAGTCTGGCACTGTTTTCAGTTCTTGAGCATTTCTTCTGAAATGTGAAGAACAAGCAGGTAACTAGATATTTTATTCTCTCAGTGCAGTATTCCATTAAAATAGATACAATTCCTTGCAGAAAAAAAATACATATTTTTATGTCTAGGATGTATGTAGTAATTTTTAGGGGATCTTCAAGGGCAAAGATAAGGAAAAAAATATACACATGTACTAGAAACACATAATGAAGTAATATAATAAATAATAATTTATTATATACATATTATGTATAATTTATTATATACATATTATATACATATATGAACATAATAAAGAGTATAGTATTTCTCTTTGCTTTTTTCATTTGTTGACTGTTTGCTTTCAGAGAGAATGGATCTCTAATAAACATTCAAATTCTACTTTTCCATTTCTTCTCTTTCCCTGACTGTTAGAGTCTCTATGAATTTGCCTTTGAGTCTATATTTCAACACCCAGCAATAACATGCAAATGTGAGGCATCACTGCTTCCTCTCTAAGGGACCCGGACTGCATGTGAAACTGACATGAAGAACAAAATTTATATTTACAGTACTGACTGTCAATCAACATGGCCAAACAGATATAGTTTATCAATGGCAAAGTGTCACCAACAGTGCAGGGGTATTCTAAATTTTTCTTCTTAATCATTTACTTTCTATGACGTTGTTTTTAATTATTTCTGTAGAAGTCTACAAATAGAATTAAAGAATTTTAATTTTCAATGGTAACATACAAAATTGATTTTAAAAAGATAAATCAATGTGTGCAAAAACAATCTCTGTCTGTGGCTTTTTCCTCCAACAGTCCTGAATCTTCTTTTATTGTGTCTTAATACTTGTACTTCTGCCTTGAGCCATGGCATGAATCAAGCTTTGATTTATTCAGAGCTATCTCACCTTTCCATTCATAAGAGAAGAAACAAAAGAGACAATAATAAGAAAGAAAACCAAATAGACAGACAAATGCATGGCAATATAGGAAAGTGAGATACCTCTTCCCTCTTCTCATCTTGAGAAAGATCAGGAAGCTTAGTTCAGGCTGAAAAAAATACTTTGTTAGGTTGATATCTCTGTTTTTTGTGTTTTGTTTTTTTTTCTATTTCCCCGCCCCTCAACAACATTAAAGGCCATAAAGTGAGCTGTGAGTTGGAATAGATTGAAATGTGAGAAATTTGAAGCTTGTATCCACAGTTGTAAACCCAAAGATACCATTTCAGTTATTCTGACCTCTCATGACTTCTGTTTATATACCAGTTTTGACCCGAGAAATGTTTGAGTTTGTTACACAGTCCTCTTGAGCAATAAAAAGCAAGTCAATGCGTATGAAACACCATATAAATTCAACTTCTTTGTCCAGGCTACAGGAGCTTTCTTGCACAAAATCAGAAGAATGATCCATCTGTCTAGAATGGATCCATAGAATAGAATCCACCTGTCTAACACCAATCATAAAAGGGATTTCTTGTGAAGAAAATGGTGAGCTTGTGACTGTAATCTATGGAGTGGCCCTCAGACTTTCTGAAGTCTATATCTCTAGAATTACTTGAGTCCAATGTTGTATTTTCATAAGATTGAATGCATATGTCATCTTTTATTTCTTTTAGCACGTTGCTGTTTTGCTCTAGCCATCAGTAAAGTATTTAAGTTCTGTTTCTACCAGCATTCTTCCCAAATGTTTTTCACAGCTCTATTAGACACTCAGTTTTTCAAGAAAGGATCGTATCTGCCAACAGAAGACTGCCACATATTTCATCAGATTTTGGAACATAGGGTCAAATCTGAACTTTGGATTTGAAAACATAGCATTTAGTGCCAGCATGATGCGTCAACTAACTCCTCTCAAACAGAAGAATACTCATTTTATTGTTAGGTTTATTTTTTAGAAAGATGTTGGTATGCATGATGAATGAAAATGTTAAGAACAGATGGATTTTCAGATAAGAGTACATTTTTTTCCCCATTATGAGGGAAGATAATTTATATTCTGCGATGCATGAATCAGTAAACTACATGCATACAAATGAAGAGAAAATTGGGTCAGTCTCCTACCCTAAAACTATCCTAAGTATTTTGACTAAGATATATATGAACAAATTGTTTAGAAACAGTCATCCTTCTGAAGGGCCTGCTTCATTTCATTTTGTCATCTTTGTCCTAGGACATCTGCTAAATACGTATTTTTAAAGCTGTTCCTGATATGAAAGCTTGCAAGATGCAACACAAATATGCTAAAAAATATATAGTAGTAATAATAAAAACAATTTCTCACAGTGTGGTTGGCAAGCAGATATAGACTTCAACAAACAGATGAATTATCTTTAAATTTGATTATGAATTTGCAAGTAGAATGTGCTCCAGATTTTAGCTCCTTAAGGAGTAAGTAGCTTATAGGTAGAACTGGCTGAGGGTTTACAATGGAATATATATATATTTTTTTTAAAATAATATTTTAATTAAGTAAATGTAACTACAGAAACACTTTTCTCATATACGCTGTGACAATTAGCATATAGGAAAGGGGAGGAGAAAGAAGGGGAAGGCAGGAGAGAGGAAGAGAGGAGAGAACATCATAAAATCACAGGAGTGGGAAGAGACCTCAAGAGATCATTGAGTCTGACCCCCTGCTAAAACAGTTTCTTTATAATGGTTTGTGCAGGTAGGCATTCAGATGGATCTAAAATATCTCCAAAGAAGGAGACTCCACAACCTCTCTGGGCAACCCTGTTTCAGTGCTTGACAATCTCAAAATAAAGTTTTTCCATATACCTGTGTAGAACTTCCTATGTTCCAGTTTTTTGCAATTGTTCCTTGCCAAATGACTGAGAAGTGCCTCGTGTCATCCAATTGCCTCCCACACTATAGAGATTCATAAAAATTGAGATCTTCTCAAATCCAGGTCTCTCAGTCCTTCCTTATAAGGGAGAGCTTCCAGGCCATTTATCAACTTTGAAGGGTGACACACCCTTCTTTCTAGAAGATCCCTGCTTTTGTTATTTTTTGTTTTGTTTTGTTTTTGTTTGTTGTTGTTTGTTTTGTTTGCTTGTTTGTTTTGACTGGAGAGCCTGAAACTGGATATGGTGTTTTAATTGTGGTTTCACCAGGGAGAAGCAGTAGAGGAGAATGGGAGAACTATCACCCTCAGCCTGCTGGCCACATTCTTTTTAGTGCACCCCAGGATACTATTGGCCTTTTTGGTCACAAGGGCACAGTGCTGGCTCAAAGCCAACCTGTTGCTCACCAGAATGCCCAGACTTTTCTCCACAGACTTCCACTCCAGCAGGTCATCTCCCAACCTATACTGATGCAAGCAGTGATTTCTTCCCCGGTGCAGGACTTTCTTTTATTGAACCTCATCAATTTCCTCTTTGCCCAACTCTCTACTTTGGTTCAAACTCCTAAAGAAATCTTAGAGATACCAAAAAAACAAAAACTTAGATTTGATTTATGTTTTGATAGATTTCAATTATGAAATTCACCTACATTTGTCTTCTTATGAAGTGTTATCTTCAAATAATCCCAGCTTACCACATTCTGTATCATTTGGAGTGAATCAAACTCCCATACATGTGACAGAAAGGTGGTATCTAAAATTTGTTAATTCCACATGAGAGGAATATGTTTTATTCTGGTCAATCACAAGAAGTTGTCTAGAATTGCAGTATGCAATCCACATTCTCCTTTCAAGTCATACTGGAGAGGTGAAACACCTTTTAATTCCCAGGATCCCTCTGTTGACTCTGATCATAAGTTCATGTATTTTGTGGAATTGGTTTTGCCTACTGATTCAACAGCTATTTTCCCACTAAGGGATAGAAAAAGGTAGTTCAAACAGTAGAAAACCAAGAATGTTGTCCTTGGAATTGCTAAGAAGTTACAGGCTGGAATAGGACTCTCTAATTTTTATGACAGCCCACATAATAAGAACGTTTTGCCTAAGTCTAAAATATGTGATGCTTCCTGAGTTCCCAATGAAGGAATAGCTGAAAATGTGAAGTTACTGCTGTGAAGTTATGTGTCAAACCAGTATCTTGCTGAAAAACTAAGGTAAAATGACCTAATTGTCCTTAGTAGCAGTTCAGCAATTCAGTTCGTGGGAATGAGAAACAAAAATGTATCTCAGAAGCTTCAACTCTTCATGCTGTTTCAGTTAAGGACACTGACATCTTAACTATAAATGCTTTCTTCCACGAGTAAGAAAATCTGACCATAAATAAGTAAAAGAACAGAGGTTTTAATTTAAATGATTTTACTTTTATCTGAAGATAAATTAAGAGCAGGAAAAAAAACAAAGACTAATCTGACAAGCTGGAGTAAAACATGTACCTTATTTCTACATTTCGTCATGGTTTGTAATTTAGAGTGGCATAGATAATAGAAAAAGAATGTGTAGAAGATAATTAATTTTATTTAAGATTAGTCCAATCTGGTTCTCTGTGAATAAGGATAGCAGTTTATAAATGGGTAAATATGAATAATACTTACAAAGTATTATAAAAAACAGTGAAATTATTATTATTATAAGGAGAAAAAAAGAGCCATTGAATGGTCTTTCAGGAAGCAAATTAATGAATATCAACTATCTTAAATACAGAATTAAATACCGTTCTTTTTGTACACCGACATTAGTTCATATTTCTTCTCCCAGAGTGTAAGCTATTTGCAGATTAACAGGGAGAGATGTTAAAGTCCTAAATTAAAATAGCATTTCAGCATCCTTTTGTAACCATTGAAAGAAAATATGAAGCAGATACTTTGTCACAACTTTACAACCAAATCTAAATTAAATATACTGAAGTTCTTGTGATGTTCCTGTCTCAACTGAGACAGAAAGTCTTGAACTTGCCTAACCGTAGAAGATGACTTAGATAATCTGCAGAATACTAAAGAAGGAGGTAGAGAGAAAGATCCTTCCTCAATTTTTTAATTCCCTCATTGTCAAAATTTCATTAGCCACAAACTGTCATCGATACTGTCATAGGCTGCCTTGTGAATACTTTCAGTTCCTGGTGAGTGATCTGCACTATGAAATTCAGCAGTGTTGTATTTGTCCTTAGCTCTGTCCTTGTGGTAAAATGTTCTCAGAGAAGTTTAAAAATGTATATTTTTACTTTGTCTTTTACTTGTTTTTTGTATTTTTGTTTTGTTTTTTGCTTTATTTTGTTCTTTCTTTTGTTTCTTTGTGGTGTTTTTACTTGTTTGTTTTTATATGGAGTTTTAATAGGTGTGAAATTCTATTTCAAATAAGTTTGAACATATTATCTGTATAAAACTTTTTCTGCACTTTCTATAGACTTTTGAAATTTTAATGTTCCTTAAATTCTGTTTGCATTTCTATGGCAGAAGACACGAGAATTTCTTCTTAATGGTACAGGCCATGCTTTTTTCAGCCCGTGGAGAAGACTTGAGACTGGGGCAAAGTATGAGAGCTGCTCCAAAAATAATGCCTCTTATTTTATTATGTTAGCCCATGATATTAAAGGTGAATGTTGCTAGCATGACAGTAGAGGATGAATCTTCCACCAGTATTCTGTTACATTTCTACTGTATGGCAGATGGTAGCAGAGAGACAGTCTGAGAAAATATCATCTGACCTGAAAGTGAGCATTAAGCAAAGATTTGTCACTGAATTCCTCCATGCAGAAAAAAATGGCATCCATCAACATTCATTGACATATGCTGCATAAAAATGCAGACCAAAGAGTGGATATGAGCACAGTGAAGTGGTGAGTTGTGCACTTCAGCAGTGGCAACAGCAACAATTGGTCTTCTCCATTGGTACAGATGGAGGTGTATGAACGTGTCATGCAGGCTCTTGTTACAGATGGGAAAATGGCATAGGTAATTGTTTTTACTGTGTTTAAAAATAATGTTCTTTAGTTCAGTCCATGTTTTATCTGATATTGTTTTTATGCTCTTTGTATCTGTTGTAGTTTCCATGGAAGAAAGTACGAGGCATTAATTTCAGGTTGACCTACCACCAATAAAGACATGAACTGGTTCATAATTAGCATTAGAAGAAGAAAAAAAAAACAACTGGTTCTCTACTCTGTAAGCACTGATGAGCTTTCCATTCATCTTTGTTTTTTCTCTCACTTCTACTGTTTTCACAGTAGTACAATTGTAATGTTGTCAATGGAGGAATTATTTATCTGTTTACCTAGAATGCAAATGAGATAAGTGGAAACTAATTAATATCTGGGAACGCTTTATTTTAAATGAATGCTGTTACTTTATTCTGTCTTAAAAAGTGGATATAGTTTATTTTCATAAGATCTTTAATTTAGGGTATAGTTGCTGAAAATGAAGTAGTTGAGGCATGCTTATCTAACTATTTCTATCCAGCCCTACTGTTGATACTGATTATTGTGAATACTAGAAATAGTTATGACTCTAATTACAATTTTAAATAACTAACTATATCTAAAATCAAGTTATAATAATGTAATTTTACTGAGGCAGGGCAAATGCTAATTCTTTTCATGAATTATACATGAGCCTTTATGGATGACTTACTGTAATTTGGACAACCCAGGAAAATAAGGAAAAATACTGTAACCAGATTTCTGTGGGGGGAAGAGTAATACGATTCAGATTAGTGATCACTCTTTTTGACACTGACATTCCCAGTTTGTAACCACATACTAAAATGTGCTTTGTAACAAAAGTTGTTTTTCCATTGAATATGAAATAAATCTTAGTTTCTTCTTTCAGTTAATGCCCTTGTTTTTGTTTCGATAAGTTTATTCCCAGCTTTTTGTAAATTGCTTTAACAGGACTCTGAAAAGCTGAGGAACTAACAAATAAAATTTTTAAAAGCATGAATCCTGGACATGGACACAAGAGACACACACAGATCTAAAAACTGTAGATCAAGCTAAAGGAATTGTGCTAACAGTTAGTTCAGTGATCAAACTTTTGACTTCAAAATGCATAATATTAGGGATCAAATATCTCAGATATCCACTTATTCAAGTTAAGTTTGTACATACATTTTTTTTTTTCCTCAGTTGTTACACTCTCTAGATATAAGGCAAAAATCTCCCAGTTTTTCATGTACTTATTTCCTTAACTCTTATTTGATGGATGCCAAGGAAGGCAATACCTAGAGTGGAGCTGGTGGATGTGACATGAAGAAGGACACAGCCATGGAGAGCCCTACAGAAAAGGGCCTGGGCTGAAGCTGCAGCCCATGGAGGGGAAATCTCAGGGACCTGTGCTGATGCATATCCTGATGGACCAGGATGGACCCTGTGGTGTAGAGCAGTGTTTTGAGAGTGGCAGGAATTCTGTGTGGTGTCAGTTTAGGAAGAACAGCATCCCCTTGAGAGGTACCAATGGAGCAGTGGCAGAGAGTGACCATGAAGAAGCAGCAGAGATGAAGGATTATGAGCTGACTGCAGTCCAATACCTCGTTATGCTGCACCACTCGGGGGAGGAGGTAGAGAAGGAGGGATGGTGTTTTTAGTTTGCTTTCAGTTATTACTCTTCTAATCTTTCAGTAATAATCATTAAATTGCATTAATATCTCCCTACACAGAGGGTATTTTGCCTCTGACATTAACTGGTGACCGATCTCCCTGTCCTTATTTCAACCCTCGATCCCTTTTTCACTATACTTATTTTCTCCTCCTTTTCAAATGAGGAAGGGAAATTAGAGATATGTGGTTGAGCTTAGCTAGTAATTTGTATGAAACTACCACAGAAACTGAGAAAGGAATGTTGTAATTCCAGAAGGAGACAGATACTAACGTTCTAAATTGATAAATAAATGCCAGAGTTTATTCTTCCACGGAGACAATGGTTTTACTTTGGTTAAAGAAATGAAAATCAGCAATTAAAACCAATGTCTTTTTCTGTCTTCACATTGGCTTCCTAGGGGAAATTTAACGAAAATGGCTTTTTTCTTATTTCTACAGCCTCAGTATAAAAAAAAAAAAAAAAAAAAAAAAAAAAAAAGATGAAGCTGGAGAAAGGATGATGATATTGCATGATTTCTTTAGCGAATGCTGTGCAGGAGGCTCAGCATGCTACTGAAAAGCAAGCAAAAACAATTGTTAGTTGAGGGGCAGTTAGAGGTACCCTTTCTGGATCCCAACGACAAACTCTCTGGAAGATCTACCTGCAGATGGTGAAGAGATCCTTAAAAGTAACAACACAGGCACCTGTCACTTGAAATAGTCATGGTATAAAATTAAAGTAGAGGTCACAGAGGGTGGACACAGTCAAAAAACATAAAGATACTGCCAGGGTGGTTGGGAATATAACAAAGCAAGACAAATATTTATCATGTTAATATCATAGTGTTCTTGAACTGTTAGTATTTCTGAGCTTTAAAAAATGAGAGACAACAAAGAAGAGCTGTGGGAATAAAGCAAAAATTGTCTCAGCAGATATTTGATGTAATTAGAGTAATAAACTGATAGATTAGCAAAACTTAGGATAGAAACCTTGGATGAAATATTAGATGAAAATATGTGTCATTCTTCAGAAGTTACTGTCTTGAATGGAGCCATTGTTATAACAGATATACAATTTTTAAACAAAGCAAAATACAATAATTTATTGGCATTTCATCCAAAACAATTATCCTCATAATCACTCCTATAAGTTTTCAATTACAGAAAAATAATATCCTTCAGAAATTAGACAGTGAATAAGCAACATCTATTGACAGTGTAATAGGTAGAAAAGATTAATGACAATGACAAGTAAAGGAAGGAAGTATGGTGCTTAATATGGTTTAAAATATATTTCTCTTAAAATATTTCAAAAATTTGTAAAGTAGAATTAACTGCATTTACTGTCATTTTTATTATACAGTTTGATATTAGAGAAACTAGAGTTCATAAAATTTCCCAGGACCTTCATCTTTTAATGTAGATTCTAAAAATAATAGCAAAAAATAGGAAAATTATTTTAACTGTGTAGATAAAAAGCATCTATCTTAATAATACCAATTACTGTTTAGTGTATTACCCAATATCCTTTTCAGCACATAAACAATAACATATCTTTGAACTCAGAAAAAAAAGTATGATTCTCTTTCTTTCTTTCTTTCTTTCTTTCTTTCTTTCTTTCTTTCTTTCTTTCTTTCTTTCTTTCTTTCTTTCTTTCTTTCTTTCTTTCTTTCTTTCTTTCTTTCTTTCTTTCTTTCTTTCTTTCTTTCTTTCTTTCTTTCTTTCTTTCTTTCTTTCTTTCTTTCTTTCTTTCTTTCTTTCTTTCTTTCTTTCTTTCTTTCTTTCTTTCTTTCTTTCTTTCCTTCTTTCTTTCTTTCCTTCTTTCTTTCCTTCTTTCTTTCCTTCTTTCTTTCCTTCTTTCTTTCTTTCTTTCTTTCTTTCTTTCTTTCTTTCTTTCTTTCTTTCTTTCTTTCTTTCTTTCTTTCTTTCTTTCTTTCTTTCTTTCTTTCTTTCTTTCTTTCTTTCTTTCCTTCTTTCTTTCTTTCTTTCTTTCTTTCTTTCTTTCTTTCTTTCTTTCTTTCTTTCTTTCTTTCTTTCTTTCTTTCTTTCTTTCTTTCTTTCTTTCTTTCTTTCTTTCTTTCTTTCTTTCTTTCTTTCTTTCTTTCTTTCCTTCTTTCCTTCCTTCCTTCCTTCTTCTTTCTTTCTTTCTTTCTTTCTTTCTTTCTTTCTTTCTTTCTTTCTTTCTTTCTTTCTTTCTTTCTTTCTTTCTTTCTTTCTTTCTTTCTTTCTTTCTTTCTTTCTTTCTTTCTTTCTTTCTTTCTTTCCTTCCTTCCTTCCTTCCTTCCTTCCTTCCTTCCTTCCTTCCTTCCTTCCTTCCTTCCTTCCTTCCTTCCTTCCTTCCTTCCTTCCTTCCTTCCTTCCTTCCTTCCTTCCTTCCTTCCTTCCTTCCTTCCTTCCTTCCTTCCTTCCTTCCTTCCTTCCTTCCTTCCTTCCTTCCTTCCTTCCTTCCTTCCTTCCTTCCTTCCTTCCTTCCTTCCTTCCTTCCTTCCTTCCTTCCTTCCTTCCTTCCTTCCTTCCTTCCTTCCTTCCTTCCTTCCTTCCTTCCTTCCTTCCTTCCTTCTTTCTTTCTTTCTTTCTTTCTTTCTCTTCCTCTCCTACAAGGAAAATTTAATTTATAATGAGGACTCAGTGAGCTTCCCTTCATCTTTGGTGGATAATCTTTGCTTTTCAGTTTCTGCTGAGCCTGTTTTGCATTTTTATCTAGGCAAAATCTGAATGGCATAAGGTCACCATCTGCAGGTGTTGTAAGGAACATGAAAAAAAAAACCAAACCAAAACAACCTTGGTATCTGCTTTGTATGTCTTTTTTAAAATATTTATTTATTTTTTATTTTGCATCCACATGCAGTACCAACTATAGAATACAATACTTTCTCAAGCTAAGAAACCTAAAATCCATTTCAAATGTCAGTACAGCTAACTTTTTGGAATATATTTTTAATTATAGGCTCATTCTACAGTTAGAATTGAACTTATTCTATCATGCATTAAGGATGAGCAGACACTGAGAAGCTGGAATGGAAATCCAGTTTCAAATTACTAAATTTAACTCCAAAATGAAGTCACAGACTCTCAGAACAATGTATATATAACTTAAATTTTGCTTTTGTTCCATCATTAGAAAACTAGTCTCAACTTCCAGTATTCCAGCCCACCTCTACTGCTCTTTCCAAACCATTGTATCCATGCAGTAATCTTACTTTGTATGTAAGAATGTATCTAAGAATGAATGACTTATTCTAGACATTAATGGATTCATCTGAAGAAACAGTTGATGCACAAGCCTTGTACCCAGTGAGGTGCAGGAAATTCAGGATATGACACAAGGATGACTCTTTCCTCTTTCTTCTGCTTCGGGTGGTTCTTACTGTGATTATACATGAGTACTTTCCAGAACTTCATATGTCTGGACAAAAACAAAGTTATTGCACGTAAAGTAGAGTATTTGCTAGGAATAACTCTTAAATTTAATGGTCAGTAATTTTTGTCCAGCAATAAATACAATGTAAACAAAAAGTGGGTGACAAAACTGCCCTTTTGGGGATACTGTCCCCCCCTTGCTTCTTGCTAAGAAGGAACGGAGACAAGGAGAGCACCGGAGTTGTAATAAATCACTATCAAATCTTATTCATTTTGATCTAACAACATAGCAGGCTACACTTGTCATTCTTGCTCTAGAGAAAGCATGGAGAAATTTTTCCTCATGAACATATTTTAAATGTAAGTACAGCAAGCTCTTTTTAAACAAGTTTTGTTTATTTATTTATTTATTTATTTTATCAACAGGAGTGCTGAAAGGGCTAAAAGCAATAAGCCAAAGTGGGAAGGGTGTTGTGCTAATCTGAACTACTTCAGTTTATTACAGTGGCATAATACTTTTTTTTTTTTTTCATTTTAGTTCATTACTTTATCTTTTTCCCATTTGTGAAAAGCAAAAATCCCTGTTGTTAGTTTCTCATGTCATAAATAAATATTTTTATTGTTATTAAGTTAACTATTAATGTACAAAGCACTCCAGATTATATGAAAATGTGTAAGAATAATCCTGCTTAAAAGAGCTTAGAGAATTATTTGTACATCTAGGGACCCAGCAGATGTGTAAATATGGGTTTTCCATGCCAGAAATATAGATTATTTAAAATAGTTTAAAATTCTAATGTTTTTTTATTAGTGGCATTTACTGCAAAATACATGTTAACCAGTTAACTGTTTAAGCTCTTAGTCCATCTGTTCACTAAATCACCTATTTCAGAGAGTTTTAGTGATCACTATTGAGATCACATAACATAATGTTTCACCAACTGCTTTATAAAACAAAGCACAACCCCTCAAAATAAAGAGGAAACACTCAAGTTCAATCTAAGATCTGTTAATGGTAAAGATGAATTGTGAGGGACTTGAATTTTTTAGACTCAATTTATTCTCTACACACATTAAAAAAAAAAACCAAAAACAAAAACAACAAACAAGCAGCAAACAATTCCTGTGCTGCATTTCCTTACCTTGTTTTCCTGACTGTTTTGCTTTGTGTTTGTTGTTGTTACTTCTTGGTTGCTTTTTTCCCCCCCATTTTTCATTTTCTTCATACACAACTATCCATCTTTATGTGTCTCAAACTCATTAAGCCTGAGGAAACTTAAGAAACATTGCATCTCTGAATTAATGATGGCATGTTGTTTAACAAAGAAGCAGACATATTTTTAATGATGACATATAGCTGAAAGTGAACAGCATTTCATAAGACATCTGGAAGTTTGAAATCACGGCGATTTGAAAGGACTAAGTTCAGTCCTGCAAAGGTCTTTACAATGCTCTTCACTTTACAATGCTCTGTACAGATTCCCTGCTACTATTATCATATCTGATATGCATTGCAACTTTTCTGATGCTGCAGGTTAGCATTTAATTCAGTGTTGTGTCAACAAGCAAGAAATATGGAGAAATGTATCTTCCTCCATTTCCTTCCAACTGACCCATTAGAACTTGAAGATTTGAACCTCCATTCAATAATTAAATATTTTTATACCACCCATGATATTTTTAGGGTACTAAATATGTGGCTAATAATAATAATAATTTTAAAAAGAAAACATGCTAAGAGAGGAGAAATCAAAATGAAAGCAAGATTTAATGCTGCCAGCTTTAGAGAGGAAAGTTTTGTTGATTAAAAAGAACATGTAAAAGAGAACGAATATATTTTTCAGCACTTACTCTCTCTGTGTAGGAATCTTAAGATCAGTCTTTTCAGTAAGTACTGAGGGGTGGTTAAGTGGTAGAGGGAATCCCATATGTCAAGTAGCCTCATAAAAATAGCCTCAGAACTTCAAAATCCATTTTTTAATGTGAATTTTCGTATTATCTAATCTTTTTTGTTTTGGTTTGTTGTTTTCTTTTCTTTTTTTTTTTTTTTGGGGAGGGGGGGCGGGGGGGAGGGTGCGGGGTTGTGGCGGGTTGGCATTCTACAAGAAACTCATAAAAATGTTCAAAGATGGACTTTAAGAGGAGGGCAACAAAACTGATGAGTGGTCTGGAACACAATGAGGAGTGGCTGAGGGACCTGGGATTGTTTAGTCTGGAGGAGACTCAGGGGAGACCTCGCTTGTATTGTTTAGTCTGGAGAAGAGGAGGTTCAGTGAAGACCTCATTTTGCTCTGCAACTTCCTGAAGGGAGGTTGTGATGAGGGGTTTGGCCTTTTCTCCCAGGCAACAAACAGGACCCAAGGAAATGGCTGCAAGTTGTACCAGAGGAGGTTTCAATTAGGAGAAACTTTTTCACTCAGAGAGTGGTCAGGCACTGGAATGTTTGCCCAGGGAGGAGATGGAATCACTGTCCCTAGCAGTGTTCATGAGGCATCTGGATGAGGGGCTACAAGATGTGGGTTAGTGGTTTGTGGTAGCAATGGCAACGGGAGGATGATTGGATTGGATCATCTTGTAGGTCCTTTCCAACCTAGTAATTCTATGATTCTATAACAAGAAAGAATCTTCTCCTCCTGTCACTCCCCTTCTCCAGCACTTACTTCAGCTCTCCTGAAGGCATTTGGACATTTCTTCCTCTCTGTGCTACTTGCATTTTCCCAGTATGCTCTCAGCAAAATTTCAGTACTGACTCTGCTTTCTGGATCTCTGCAGTGATGACCTTACAGGAAGTTTTCTGTGGGAATGAGAATCAATTAGCTGGAAATCAAATAGTGAAGAAAATAAAGAAATTAATAATTAACTTTATAGTTGAAGATATTTTTATTTGAAAATCCAAATTTTGTATGTTTTTAGTTTTGTAAATGACTATTTCCAGAATCTAGACATCCACTGTCATGAAATATATGGAAATTTAAGAGCGTGGAGATTTTCATTCTTGTATTGATTTGAGTTGAAACTGATCAATTAATAAGAAAAAGATGTGGAATCTGATTGGAATATAGATTGTGTTTGGACAGGCAGATAGATCAGGTGATTTCATAGAAATTCTTTCTTCACAAAAACCTTATAAATCATAACTGTTCCTGGTAATGTATGGTTAGGTTTTAGAAGCCTTGTCAGGCAACATTCTTATTAAGTACCTGGCTTTGGGACATCTATCTCCGTAAACATATGTTAAAGGGATCCCAGTTCCATGTCAGGATCCAGGGACCACAGAGTAGATTCTTGTGGCATATTGAATTTTTTGTTTTGTATGACTTAATCCAGCTCAAATAGTAATAAATAGTAACAAGACACTCAAATACTTCTCATGTTTTTGGCCCTTGCCTAACAGCAGTCTCCTAAATCTCTTTTCAAAATACAGTGACTTAGTGCAGGCCAGAGATCTCTTCAGACAGTAATTTACCTTGCCTGTGCCCCTATATTTTCTGAAGCTGACTTAATATTGCATTATATTAAAAATTAATATTATGTAGTGTTACATATTCAGACCATTCTATTTAATCTGGACCAAGTGCCAGAGAAGTCCTATCCATATTTCACAGTGAATCTGCACAGCACAGAAGAAACAAAGTGGAAGACTGGCTTAGTACATTTAGAAGTTGGTCACTTAGAGTTTAAGAAAAAAGAGAATTTGAAGAAGGAAGGTTATTATTAAATATGTGAGGGAAAAGGAATAAAAAGGAAGATGGAATGCCTAAGGAGAGAGAGCAGCAATCAGTGAGAAAGAAGTGGGAGGAAATGGGAACACTAGAATTAGCGACATAGGACAAAACTACTCAGATACTTGACAGGGAGCTTGAGCTTTGTTTGAAAGATTGCATGTGCCTTTTGTATCACTGAATATTATTTTTGTTTCATAGCTACCATGCTGCTTGCCTAGTGGAACATTAATTAAATCAACGAAAGAGTGAAAAAGAAAGAAATTGAGTTTTTAAAATAACATATTCCTTTCTTCAAGCCTCATTTTACCTTTTCTGAACAATTTTTTATCTTAGTAACCTGTGGTTACTTAATGTATAGTAATGTCCTATTAATGAAAAGGGTCACCACCCTCATGTAGAATGCATCCGCTCTTTCAAGTTACAAAACTCATATTCTCTTTCCAACTTCCCATTTTCATGTTAAAAGACCATTAGTGCACAAACGTACTGGTAGCCTAGCTGCATGTGGAGAACAGAAGCAATTATTACAACTACATACATATTATGCTGTTAGTATTTTATAAAGTTTGGTTGAGAAATCAAGGGGAAATTAAGTAAAGGCAAATCCTGCTGTTAGGATTGCCTTTAAAATAGACAGGGGCATCTTTATTTTTTTATTCATTTATTTTTTTCTGTGCATTTGAATGCTGTCTTTTTCCTTCTTATCCCTTTACTCTGAGTAAGATCCTCCATGTAAAAGTTATAAAGCCACCATCTCTGAAAGCCCATTTGTAAAGCCCATTTGGTGATTCTGGAATTTCCTCTGAGAATATTATTATGTGTAGAATTAGACAGATAGCACCACCTGTGACAACTAAAAGATTTTACATCACCAATATATATTATTGTACATACGATCCAACCTAGTGCACTTGTTCTACCAGT
Source organism: Coturnix japonica (assembly GCF_054131305.1). Taxonomy (NCBI): domain Eukaryota; kingdom Metazoa; phylum Chordata; class Aves; order Galliformes; family Phasianidae; genus Coturnix; species Coturnix japonica. The sequence goes on from NC_140664.1 coordinate 5,240,221, forward strand.
TAGTGAATCGGCAATGGTATTAGATAGTATTCAGAACAGCAGGGTATAGGAGCAACAGATTTGACATAATTACCATCCTATTGTGCAGGTCCTTATGTGAAGATGTTTTCCCTCCTTCCACCTTATAATGAGAATCACTGTCAGATTACTCTTTCTTAAATCTTTCAGTTTTTTTCTTCAATGTAACTGGGAACAAAACTTGTGGATTCGTGGAACAAATTGCTGCCCTTTGGTACTTTCCAAAGCTCACCTCCTCTCAGGCCTTACAAAATTACTATATATATTCCACGTTTCTATGCAGATAGACCTATTACTACCCTTTCCCAGATCCCAAATGGTTTCTTCTGACAGCAGAACCACAGAAAACCTTATCTCTAGGCTCTGACTCCATAATGAAAGAAGATTCTATTTCTTTTCAAGGAAACCCTTAGGAGAGGGTGTGCATGTGTGTGTTAATTACAAGTAATTCATCCTAATAGTCATTAATCATAATGACCAGTCTTGTTCCTTTTTGAACAAATTCATATAGACTCCAGAGAAACCCAGTCCGTCACACCTTAAGGCATCTTTGTCATTTCAAAGTAGAAAATATTATCTTCATACACAAATATTAACTACCAAGCTTGCTGAGTTCTTAAACACTGTCTAAAAATATAACGGAGGCAAAAGCAGGGATGCAGCCATGGATATTTTGTTGAAATCTCAATGAGCTGTCCAAAATTCACTTGAGGAACATTCCTTAGTTAAAAGAACAAGGCAGCCTCTCCAAGAAGTACATACACTGTAGCTATGGAAGAAGACCTAACCTCTTTTAGATAATATTGTAATATGAACTTAATCAATATTTTGTTCAATATTTTATTGTACTAAGAAAATGGGAAACTCGGCAGTTTTCATCTTATTCTCTTGGTGTTGATTGTAGCTGCAGAAATTTCAGGTAAACCAGTCGCTCTGAAATCCCTAAATCATGATTTTACCTGTGCCTTTTTCCTATGATGAGAGGGCAATGGAAGAGCATACGAGCATACAGATTGTTTGATCTAGATATTACAAAGTTTGAGCACTAGTTTTGAAAACAATGCATAAAAGTTTGTTCTGTACTTTTATGAAGCTTCACTCAAAATTTGTGGAAGTTCATGATAACAACTCTACATTCTTCCATGGGCTTTAGGCTCGAGTGATACGGTGTGCCTCCATTATTTAAGGCATTAATGTTATTTGTAGTCAGGATATCATCATAGTATTGAAACTTGAAATGGAACTCTTGAAAACTGTTCAGGCAAATCACAGATCTCTTCTCTGGAGCAGACAATTTTACATCATATTTACGTCCTCATAACATCTCAGCAGTTAATGGAGATAACAGAAAGGGAATTGGTGCAAAAAAATGTAATATGATGCTGAGAGGAAACATTCTCTCAGCTTTTCTGCTCATTTGAATTTGAATAAAGGCATCTATTTTCTGCAATTTACAGAACTCCCAGACTCCTGAGCTGAGCTAGAAAGTTTGGTAGATAAGAGTTGCTGCTATTCTGCCTTAATCTTGGCTTTCAACCTATTTTATGATCAGCATTATAAAAATCTGCATGGCATTAACTGCCTTTGTAGCAGACCTATCTAGAAACAATGGCTTAGCTGAGAAGAGGGCTGTTGTTCCTTCTGTCTTCACCTAGTACTGAGGGCTGCCAAAACATAAGGATTATAATACACAAATTTAAAAAGTGGTCACTGACCCACACTCAAGATATGACCCACACATCTTAGATAATAAGTATCAGAGATGGACAGATCACATATTGTACTGATAATACTCCATAGTCTCTGAGGATCTGTTCATGTGTCTATGAAAATAAACAATTATCACTCTTCCAGGAATTTCTCGCCTATCTTCACTATTCAGAGTTACTTATTTAGAAATACCTATTTTAGGGTGGTTTTTAAAACCATGCACAATCAAAACAACACACTACCCATATTTATCAGTCATTTACAGGAGAAACATAGACAGTATCTCATTCTTAGTAGTATTTCTATCACTGGAACAGCTGAGGACTGTAAAAGTAAAAACAGGCAAATGCTCAAGACTGGTTACAGAATAATTTCCAGGGTGGAATATATATTTACATGAGATGTTTCCAAGCACAGTTGAAAGGTAAGCTGTATTACCAACTACATGTATTTACAGGACAATAGGAGGAGGGGAACAGTGCTATAGATTTTAGAACATAATTATTGGTGTTCTGTCCCTTAAGGATGGCAGAAAGAAAAGGGAAATAGCACTCAGGATGGAGGACATAAAGTCTCTTCAAACCTGCCACTGTTATATATGCTTACCCATCTTTCTCAGCATGTCCAGGCATATTTCCTAGCCCTTGTAAGCCAGGCTGCCCATATGTTCCCAAACAATCACCTTAAAATACAGGTTTACTTACCAGGCAAGATTTCCTAGTCTCTCTGAGCTCTCACACCGTTTGCTTCATTTAAAATGACATTTAATTAAATGAACAAGGACAGACTTTCTTTCTCCATAGGAGTGGTGGTATATGCAGTACCTTGATGAGTTAGTTGTTAAAAAAATAAAAAAAATAAAAAATAAAAGCAGAACAGGGGTGGTCAGAAAATAATTACTTTTTATACCTTTTCAGGCATAAGCACCTTTGCCTGACATTATGAGACACTGCTTTCTATTATGAGACCACGCTTACTACACGCACTTATAAAAACTCCCTCCCTAGCTTTTCTGTAGGCTCCTTCAGGTGCTGGAAGGCTTCTATATGATCCCCCCCAGAGCCTTCTCTTCTCCAGACTGAAGAGCCCCAGTTCTCACAGACTGTCCTTGTAATCAATTAGCAATTAATGATTATTTTCTTTGCATGTTTTCAGCTTAGAGCAAAGAGAAACTACTTGGATTGTTTTCATTATCTTTATTCAGAAAAGTACACATCAAATGTATTTCAGTCTGTCCCTTATTTCTGATGCCCAACAGGAAAACTGAAAAATGTTTTATTTCAGCACATGAAGTTAGAAGTTCCTTTTCATTCCCTCTTCACCTGTTGATGGTATTCTTAGTCCAACATTTATAGGACAATCAAAATACTGACAAGAGTAGATACAACTTTTCTGCAGACTTGCCATTGACAATTGGTTCCGTACAGTTGGATTAGGTGCAGACAAAATGGCAAATGAGTCTGAGATGTATAAATTTGGCCACTGAATATATAAAAATAATATTTGGATCTATTTTTTTTTAATCTTGCCTTGAACCTAAATTCCTGTAGAAAAGCTAGGAAGCAGCAACAAAGAATATTCACTTGCAATAGATTTTCCAATTAAAAACATAGTAGGGACTATCAATTTAATACCATCTATATTTTAACCTATGTCTTTGGAAAATGGAACATAAATGTAATAATATCAAAGAAAAATGTATGTTTTCACCAGTTGAAATGGTAGCTTCTAAGACTACTAAAGACAACACTGAGTCTTCTTAGACTCCCTAAACAATATTCATTTCAAATCCAGCAGGATCAATGGTCTTTTCATTTGTCTTACTTATGATACTTCCTTGAATTCCTTTGTACAACAGTTTACCTTTCTTTTTTGTCTTCTATAATAACAACTGAGCCAAAGCAAGCCATTTCAGAATCTTCGGATAGGAAACAACAGTGCAAAAAAACAAGGGGAAAATTAAAATGAAGTTTACCATAGAAGAATTCATATGAGAAAGACAAATTATTTTAAAGATGAGCACTTAGGCTACAATAGCATGAGCTTCTTCCTGGAACCTGTGACCTCTGTCTAGAAAAGCACCAGAACAGGCCCAAAAACCTCTTCTTTCATTGATGTAATAACACTTCAAAAAGCCCACATCCTGCCTGGAGGAAATATGGTAGTGCCTTTAGTTCTGAATTCATACCATTCTGTGCTATAATTTAGAGTCAACTGTGCATGACTTTGCTAAAACAGCTAATGATTTGATTGCTACAGTTCACCCTCCAGTTATTTTGTACAGAAATAGAAAAATACTTTTTATGGTTATATTTAAGTCTTTATTTTTAAAGAAAAGAAGAATTTGGGAAATTTAATTTATAGACAAAATCAATGCAAGTTAAGCAATGGAGCAAAGCATATCACTAGAAGTGAATTATCATTTCTTATTCCCTTTTGATTGCATAATGCCGAAGTTTCATCATCATGGTGCAGAAACAGTGAGCAGCAGGCCTTTAGAGTTCCTGCTGGAGTAACACACATTTTTTCTACAAAGGAAGGATGAAAATAACTCAGTAATGTCCCACAGTCATCTGAGTTTATTGTATCGAGGAAGTATTTAAGCTTGATGCAAGTGAAACAGAAAGAACTGGTTGATCCAAATAAAAGTTCTTTTTACAATAAGGGTGATGAAGCACTGGAATAAGTTCACCAGATTGGTGGTGATGCCCCATCTCTGAAAACATTTCAATTAAAAAATGTTCTTATTCATAATAAACAATGAGAAGGTCATTAGTGTATATGTAAATATATACTTCATTTATCCTAGACTCAAGATATTCATATTGGGGGTTGTAGCTTGATGATCTTTAAGGAGAAGCCATTATTTGATTCTGTGATTCATATTCTGAAAAGCTACTTAGATGTAGGGAAAATAGGTTCAGTCCATTCTTGAACAACTTCCTTCAAAGTCCATTTGGACCCAAGCATTTGTTTTGTATAAAGCATTCGGATGAAGTTTCATAGTTTAACTGTTGCATTTGGTTTGATGGTAGTCTTGACATGTAATCATGATTACCAGGAAAACACACAACCTGGAAAAAGATTAATGTTTCTTGAAACATCAGGAAGATGATTCCTCTTGCCTACTTTACAGGCGCTTTGTGCAACATAAGTGACCATAGTGTATTGTAAGTGTCCACGTTGGATCTGCAAGACATGAAACAGCATCTACAGGAGACAAATCCTCCTTAAGCATATCTGTGGGATAGTGATTATGTTAAGGCATCTCTAAATTTTCTACATACCTGTGCTCAGAATAATCACTCTCTCTTTTTTTTTTTTTTTTTTTTTTTTTGTAGCAGTACATGGTTACATTGTACATTTTGATGAAAAAAAAAAATAATAGAAATCCTTTATATATTTTGAAGAACTCTGATCATGCATTTAGCAAATTGATTTATCTGGTACAATTTACAACTGGTCACTGAATGTCTTCATACAAAGTCTTGCTTTAATTAATAATCCTAGGATATGTCACAAAAAGGAACATTTGATACCTTACAGAGCAAACAAATAGAAAAACATTTGTGACATAATTTCTCTCTCCAGCAGATCAATTCAAGGAGCTAAAAGTACTGTTTCCACAAGCAGTATGTTGTATAAATGTAGATATACACATGCTTATACTGTGGTTCATTGCGAAATGCAACACTTACAAATATTATTTGCAAATATATGAGTGGAAGCATTTACTCTCATTCCATTTTTTCTTCTAGAATCACCTTCCTTTTAAAGACCATATACTTTCAATTGTTCCCTATTTTATTAAATAAGCCCAATCCCTATGTCATTTATTCTAAAACCTACTTAGTCTTTATAATTATATATAAAACTGTGAAAAGAAAAAAAAAAGACAAAAAAAGAAAAAAAAAAGAAAAAAAGAAAGAAAAAAAAAAAAGGTAAACCTCTAGGGTGATATGAAACAAACGATTGATTGAGTAGATACAACTGAGGCCAATGAAAATTTCAGTTAATCAGAGAAGAGTAATACACAGAAGAAGAGCACTTTAATCCTGACACATATTATGTGGTTCTCAGGAAACAGTAATGGTTGTTTTCCTGCTGGAGATATGTTAGTATTCCCAGTTGATTAGCTTACAAAAAGCAATCTTTTTTTACTGGCAGCTCTGCTCAATTAAGGAAAGAAAAAGTTAAGGTGTTGAAATTACAGACAGAAAATGGTACTGACATGTTATAAACCCATTATCAAAAGCAAGTGTATTAAAATACGTGTGCATGCATGCATTGCTAAAGGGAATTATATCACCTGAAAGCAGATTGAACTTAACAGCATCAGCTGTTAGTCAGGATGTTCAGCTTAGGCTTTGTTGTTACTTATGTCGGACAAGCTCTATCTGCTGCTCTTAGGCCACTTAATCCTTTCTCATTCTAAAAAATTACATGATGGATAGCTCAAAAGATTTGGGCTGTATGAAAGTATCCAGAACAGTATGAAGTACCTTGGTGAACCTTACCCCCATCCACCAAGATGACAATGTATCGATATGTTCTATGTCAGACTTATTGCGTTTCTGTAGGTAAAATGACTGTCAAAAAGCAACCAGTGTTTCTTAGTTGTCCATGTATGAGCACTTGAATTAACAGATCCCCTTTTTATTCAGCCAAAAGCGACAGAGATCTCAGAATGGTGGGTTGAATCTGAATGATGGACTAAGGATACTCATAATTGACTTTTACTTAAAAGGTAGAAAGTTCCTCTGGTGGGTAAAGATCTACAGCTGCACAAATCATTTGTGGCTTCCTTCATAGTCAGTAGTCAGTCCATGAAGTCATTGGTGTATAAGATATATAAGATATATTTCATCTTCTAAAGTTTACTTTTAATTATTATTGTTGTTATTATTATTATTATTATTTTCCCCCAGCAGAATTGCATCTAAATTGCAATGGCCATTGTCAAGATCTATAACAGCTATGACAGTATCCAAAATAATTAACTCAAATGAAGACATCTACTTTACAGACATATAAGAACTTATGATAAGGACAAGAAAGATGCAGAACTCTTGGAATGGGTCCAGAAGAGTACCACTGAGGGGATCAGAGGGCTGGAGTACCTCTCCTATGAAGAAAAAGCAAGGAAACTGGGCTTATTTAGCTTGGAAAAGGGAAGGCTCTCACTGGGGAGATCTCATTGTGACCTTCTAATACTTGAAGGGAGCAAATAAACAGGAAAGGAAATGGCTTTTAATGAGGGTGGATAATGATAGGACAAGGGGGAATGGTTATACACTGAGACAAGGGAGGTTTAGGTTAGACATTAGGAGGACGTTTTCACTCAGAGGGTGGTGACACACTGGAACAGGTTGCCCAGACACGTTGTGGATGCACCATCCCTGGATGCATTCAAGACCAGGCTGGATGTGGCTCTGGGAATTCTGTTCTAGTGGTCAGTGAACCCACTTGTGGCAGGGGGTTTGAAACTAAATGATCATTGTAGTCCTTTTCAACCCAGGCCACTCAATGATTTTATGATTCTTTGACTTATTTAATTTCCCAAATAAATGAGTTGTACTTTTTTTGTAAAGAGTTTCTGAGAATCCACAAAAAGACAATACAAGATATACAAGAGTCTGGAACACCAGCTGATGGTTAAAGTGACAGTGCCCGAAATGTCTAAAATGGCATCAAATACACATGTATAGATAGTTTGAGTCCTCTACTAAAGTTGCAGAGATTAATGATAATCCTTAGGCTCCTAAATTCAGCAATATGAGCCATCATGACAGTGATGGAAAATGCAAATAATTAATCATTTCACTTGTAGAAATTCTTTATATTAGGAGTTTGAAAGTCAGGTGTGTTTTTTTTTTTGTTGCTGTTGTTTTTTGTTTTGTTTTGTTTTGTTTTGTTTTGTTTTGTTTTCTTGTTTTTAAGCTAAAAAGGAAACAGCTTCTGGAAGGCTCATCTTGAACAGGCCAATCTATCTTACATGATATCCTGTTTTTTGGTTGGAGTATAAATACTGGAGTTGCACTCTTACACCACCACAAGAAAGGAGCAATGCTGTGTCCCTCTTAAAGTGTAAGGCAGATTAACAGAAATCTCCAGTATGGGTTTGGCTTTGGAGCAACAAGGCTGTCTCTAATTTACTAAAAATTGGTTGATATTTAATGCTGTTACATGATTTTGATTACATCACTAACAAGTGTTAAATAAAGGAAAGGAAAATACTTTTTTTATCATTCTGGGAGGTTGTTTCCCTAATATGGAGAGACCAAAAAAAATTTCCACCACTTGGAATGTATATATCTTTGAACAAAAAATGTCAGAAGATTGACATAATCTTGAACAGAAAGGAGTAGAATTTGAACGGTAGAAGAATCTGGGAAAACTTTGTACAGATACCTCTGGAGATGAGAGCTAATAGAGAACATGTGAGTTAATAAAATACTAAAATGGCTTCATTCTTGCCAGTGACTTAAATGATGGCAAAAGATATCAACATAAGCAGGAAACGTCCCTATTTCTACTGTTTGTGCTGCCAATGGAGATGATAAGGCATTCATATTTTGCTCTCTGTAGTTCAAATCAAATTTAGTTTTAATACCTCTATTTCAGTGCAAAGAAAGATGGTTACACTCTCACACTGAATTACTTACATCCTCCCAGCTGCCAGCTGTCCTGCTAAGGGAGTGCTCTGCCTTGCCAGTTGCTAGGAACAATTGTTGCAAATGAATTTTCTCCAGATTTTTAAATCAGCCAATAAAGCAGTTATTAATTTACTAGGTATATTCCATGTTCTAATCTGCTATGCAAAAATTTCTTCTTTCTGATGTGTAACATAGTATTAACATTCTTCATAATGAAACACAAAAGGGGATGAGTATAACCTGTTGTTTGGCTCTTGAAATCAGAACATGTTGTAGCAATGATAAGAAAAAGATTTGTTTTTCAGAACGAAGAAAAGCAAGTGATCAGTCATTAGGAGTACCATCTCTTATTTAAAATCTCTTTTTTTTTTAGCTATTGTTCTGTTAAGGAAACAAAAATACAACTTCAGCATCTCCTTCAGTGATTGTAACTATCTCAAGATTTCTCCCTCTAAATTCAGATCCTTGCCATCTGTGAAAAAAAAAAAAAATAGAAGTCATATCATGAACTAGTTCACTACTATAAAACTGTGTCACCAGCAGTCCTGCACTCAGATCAATATTTTGAAGATCTCTTCAGAAAAATGACTTGCATTAAGCATCTGCTGAACCTCATGTCCTTCTGTAGGTACAAGTTGCTCAAAAATGACCCATTCAGATATGATTTGGATGCACTGTGAGAAGCTTTGTGGCTGTAGTAAAAGGTACTTTGAATATTTCTCCCTTAAAGTGGTTTTTCAAGTGCTATACATTATACTCTTGTCTTACATCATACTAAGTAAGAAGAGAGTCAGTCCTTCCATAGCTGAGCAGAACAGATGTGTGGTTTTAAATGACTGAAAATTATATTTCTTCACTGTAGTTTAAACATCCTCCCACTGCTTGTTAATTGTACTTGTTCATTTGCTTGATTGACTACAGATTTAAAATGTCTTCTTGCTAAAGAAGTGGATATACTGAAATGAGGCAGTCTTAGAGATTAGTAGTGTGTTAATGCGTGGCCTTCTGCAGTACAACATGCTTGGAAATTTTCATCTAGTAAATATTATGTAAAATGAGAACAGGAAAAAAAAAAAAACAAAAAGAAGAAAAACGAATGAAAGAATAAAAAGCAATATTGCTTAACATAGGCAGAAACTAGGTAATATAAAACAACAGATATCTTTCGAGAAATGCAGAAAATTTTCACCCTTCTCCCTATCCTGTATTTTCATGCAAGGAAATAAAAAAAAAAAAAAAAGGAAGGGAAGGGAAGGGAAGGGAAGGGAAGGGAAGGGAAGGGAAGGGAAGGGAAGGGAAGGGAAGGGAAGGGAAGGGAAGGGAAGGGAAGGGAAGGGAAGGGAAGGGAAGGGAAGGGAAGGGAAGGGAAGGGAAGGGAAGGGAAGGGAAGGGAAGGGAAGAAAAAAAAAGAAAAAAAGAAGAAAAGAAAAGAAAAGAAAAGAAAAGAAAAGAAAAGAAAAGAAAAGAAAAGAAAAGAAAAGAAAAGAAAAGAAAAGAAAAGAAAAGAAAAGAAAAGAAAAGAAAAGAAAAGAAAAGAAAAGAAAAGAAGAAAACAAAGGATTTCTTTATACATTTCTAATGTTTTAAAATTCGTTTTTTGTGTCACAAAGAGTTCGTATTAACTCTAAAGTCAACTGAGAGAAGCAAACATTCCTCAGTATGTGTTCAATACTACTCTATCTGAAAATAGATGTGGGATTTTTTTTTTATTTTTTTATTTTTCCCTTTCTTTCTTTCTGGTAGATACTTTGACTCTCTCAAGTCAAGGAACAGCCAGTGAAGAGTGTCTTCTTCAAATATTTTTCAAGGTCACTCCATTCAAGGCTGGTAACAGATGGTAAGGATAAAAAAAAAAAAAAAAAAAAAGCAAAATTTACCACTGGGAAGTCAAGATATCTCATAAAGTCTAATGGCATCTAGACAACTGTTCTAGTGATCTTCCCTCTCCCTTCTTCCTTCCCCTTTTCCTTTCCACTTAGAAGTGCAGCAGTAACATGACAGAAGGCTGAACACGTAAGCATTAAGCAACCAACCTGCGGTGGTTCCTTTTGCTATTTTTTAAAATATCCTTTTTGCTTTTAGGGTTCACACAGCGCTGGCAGAATTTCAGTCTGAACAGAATAAACGCCAATTCAGTTGATTCCCTGTTCACCATCTAGAATGTGATTCCTGCAGAGTTATTCACAGATTAGTTAGTGTCCTCTATGGAACCTCTAAATCCTGTATAGGTTGGTGCCACTTATTGCTGGATTAAACCTATGCTTTCAGGAGCTAATAATGACACATCTCAATGTAGCTCTCACTCATTTAGGAACTTTGGTAACTACTAAGGGAATTAGCAAGAGATCAGAAACAAAACAGCTCTCAGAAGAGCTCTGATTCATCCATCAGAAACTTGCACAATTCCTCAGCATTTATTTTGACAGAACATTCTTGCAGGCAGTAAAGCTCTGCAGGTATCCTGGATATTTTTGCACTGTATGAAGCAAAAAGGTAAAGGGAGACACAAAGTCATACTTACGAGCTTTGTTTAAAGAAAGCTCAGCTATTAACTTAAATGTGGCATATGTTCAAGCCTCTAATCTTGTGCTCCCTGATGGGAGCATCACCAATAGATACAATAAGGACAAAGAATGTTGAGGGAATTTAGAAAGATAGAATAAAGATGTATGCTTTACATCACAAGACAAAATGAATGCGTGAATAGTATATATAGTATATGAATTGAATACAGAGCTCTACTCAGAGCTTTGAATGTGGAACTGATTTCCTTGCAGCAACATTATTCATGCTCCCTGAATTTAAACTTGACCTGGCCCCACATATCACTGACATGTTTACACTGGCAGTTCACAAAGCCAGGTTGTGGAATATTTAGGCTTCTTGGTTTAGATTTTCTAAAGTTCAGTGATTCTCTACTCTAGGCAGTCTTGACGGTACTTAAGTACTCTATCATTGTAATGCAAAATTATTAAAGAGAAACAAAACTAAAACCTCACGGTGTTGCTTTTAAATTGTTTCCCATTAGTTCAGAGCTTGATTTTTACACCTTTTTATTGTCATGCAGCAGAGGTATAACTCACAGAGGAAGACAATAATAGCAATATAACATCTGAATCAAAATGATAGAATGTTCTAAGATGTCAGTGATATTGTCTATTTCTGTACTCTTTTATATCTATTTCCTAAAAGTTATAAACACAACATAAGCATACACATACACACAAAAAATTATGCACAACCACTGTCAAAATGTGTGGTCTACAAGCACACTCCTCTTCTGGAAGGGAAGGTCCTCATTTAGACACATCTCTTTCTGGAGTTACAGCTGTTCCTGCTTTATCCAAACCTATTCTTATCTCTAGAGTCCTCTAATACACAAACTGGCGAGAAAGTACACTCTGTCTTCATGTGTGCACTCATGTCAGCCTCCAAATTACTGTATTTTGAATTGACACCAAGATCTGCAAGCAAACAGGCTTCCTGTAGTGGAATTCATGGAAACACAAAGCAATGCGACCTTTGATGTGAATGTTCTGGCATCTTTAAAGAATGTTTTGGCTTTTCAAACAAACAAACATAAAATCATCTAGGCGATTTGATATTTTGCCGCTGTTCCTAAAGGACATACCATACAATCGTGTGCCCCGGTGGCGCAAGTGGTAGGAATGCCGCATTGCAACACCGGAGGCCCTGGGTTCGAATCCCCCCTGTGGTGCAAGTGGTAGAAGTGCTGCTCTGCTACACAGAAGGCTCGAATCCTGGGGGGTTGGACTTGATGATCTCTAAGGTCCCTTCCAACCCGCACGAGACTATGATACTATGATGATGATGATGATGATACATACTGGGTTATGTCTGGTAACCTAACATGGATGTACTGAGGAATCTCTCAAAGCAACAACTGAACCAAGCACTTGTTGACTACAGTGGGAGCCTGGACATCTGAAGTAGATCCAGACTGCATTTGCAGGTATGACAACATGTAAGAGAATTCCACTCGTTTAGTAAAATTTAATCTGTTTCCAACCTTTATCACCCTTTCTGACTTTTCTGCACCCATATATATCATACTGCACAAATACAGTTTCCTTATTCTCAGCACTTCTGTAACTACTGCTAGATAAGGGGAAAAATTGCAGGTGGTTTTGGCTGATTCTTTAGATCTTTAGATCTGGGAGAGTCTCATAACATATTGAACCATTAATGCAGTTACATGATGAAAATCAAACTTAAACACTGGCAAAGAAAGTTTTCAGACTGACATGCCTAACTTCAGGTGAATGTTTGAAGGGATACAAATATTCTTTTGCTGCCTTTAGAACTGATGTTACAGAAGTTAAAATAATTATTTAATAAAGTTGCTGTAAGTGTTTTAATCTGGATATATTAACAATTTATTTTCCATTGTTTTTCTTTCATTTTTCTCTTTGCAGGAACAGATCTTTACAGTGGAACCTTAAATCAATGTGGCTAGTGATTAAAGTCAGGAAAGTTTATGCATTCGAAAACAGCATCATATCAGAAGATATCTACAGATGTTTCATGTGCGCAACTCATTAAATTTTTATGCACAAATTCATAGTATATAGTATGTATAACATTAATGTGTATTTCTTAAGATAAGTGAGGATTAATGTGGGATACTGGACCAGAAGCAGAGCTGAATTGAAGATTTTTCTCTGTTTTACCTGGGGATTTTTTCAGTTAATTTTGTTATATTACTGCAAGAATATTTCTTTCTTAAGAATGATACTTAACAGTTGTAGAAAGGAAATATATACATTAATCATCATTAATTTTCCTGTCGATTAAGCAGACTTTTCCAAAGAAAATAGGACATGAGATAAAATGATGAAACAGAAATAGAAGATGAGTTAATTCCTTAAATATCTGTAAACATCAATATTCTATCAACTGTCAGTTTTGCTTGGGATTTGGCCTAGATGTGCAGAGATTAGTTTTAATGGTAGTTGTTACTTTTAATTTTTATAGATCTATTGGCTTCAGTGGACTACAAAGCTCTGGATTTCAACACGTTTTGATCCTTATCCTTTTAAATACTGAACCAAACTTATTCCTGATAGGACTTTTCTGATTTCAACAGCATTAATTTCAGCAAGATGAATAATGACACCTACATTGTGACTGTGAATAGCTTTGACCTGATGTGCATAACCTTGTGCTCATTTACAACAATATGTTTTCATATAAATTCCACTATTTTGTCTAATGCTCTGAGGATTATATAGACATTTAAGTGAATTATGCATTCAGAAACAGAAAAGACATTGATGCCATTTGTGCAGCTCTGTCATTTTCAAACTGGTGTTTAGACAGGCAAAGAGAGAGAGATGTTAGTCGTATCATCTGCTCCTGGCCAGTGTAAGCTTTCAAATGACTGATCATTATGACTGAGCCTTTTATCATAAAATCAAAAGTAATTTTACTTTCTGTTTTACAGCAACAAGAATAAGAGAAAACTGAATTCCTTGCTACATTGAGAATGCTCTTTCTCAGTGTCTGAAGAGCTCTAAGCCACCTGCACTCCAGATCTGAATGAATACTTCAGCAGCATTTTGAAAAGGTTTTTGACCAACTACTAAAAAGAAGAGCAACCTAGTGAGGATAAGTCACAGAAAGGACTTTTAAAAGATGTCAAGGAGTTCAGGGAATGTTGGAGAAAGAAAGGGAAAGAAGAAAAACCTACCTACATTTAAACGAAGTTCAATATGCTGAAGTCAGCAAAACTGTTCAGTGGAAACTGTCAGAAGAATTCATTATATACAATAAGAAAATGTTTTAAAAGATAATAGTAATAATAATAATAATAATAATAATAATAATAATAATAATAATAATAATAATAATAATAATGAAGAAAATAGAGGCAGCAAAATGATAAAATGTCACCTAAGCAACAGAAGATTCCAGGTTGCAGCTCTCACAGATAAAGATGACAAATTTGTCACTGACAATAATAATCAAGAAAGAACTGGAAAATTTCAGTCAAGGTCTGGTTAATAAGAAAATTTGCCACTCAACACTGATGGTGCTGTATCAGACAGTAGGAGGTAATGCATGGTGAGAAGGACCATAGCAAGCTGTTAAAATTATTTTTGGGATACGGAAATTACAAAAAGTAAATGAGGGGCAGGATTCTAAATAGGCAATTTAAAAGTTGTACAGAAGTTAATAATAACGTGAGAGTGTTTTCCCTTTAGAAAAAATATTAATGATTATTTTCTGAAACACTTAGAGAAAAAGCAAACCAAGATAAAGCTTGGTCCTCACAGCACAAAGTCAGCATATCTTCCATTAAATGTATGAAAGATTTGCAGTAATTTTGCATATGTGTTGGTGTTCCCATCCCTACATTAGGACAGGTGAAGCGGTTTTCCAAATTTCCATTTAACAAACTTCCCAGGTAAAACCATTTTAAACCCCGGGCAAGAGATGTCATTATTATTTTTTTTCCTTTCTGTGAGGATGTGACTTTGGCATCTTGACATGATTAACTTTATTAAGTTTCCAAAATGGGCATTCAGATCTAAGTCCAAGCTGTGTGAGAAAAACAGCTTATTATAATGTGCTGATTAGAACTTTCAATACAAAGATTTCCATTTCTTGAAGTGCTGGAATATCTTAATTTAAAATAAATAAATAAATAAATAAAAATAAAAAGTATCTCTGAAATTATACTTCTTATTTGAAGCCATAGGAAATGTTCACATTTTTCTCAGCTGCAGCTCAGTTGAGGAATTGAATTGAGTTTTAGAGCCCTCCACTTCATACCTGTAGCTTAGAGAACACATACAAATTTAAAAGAGGGCAGAAAAGACCCTGAAATTTTTAATCAGATGAAACTCCTATACCTCTGTGAAGATTTTGTTAAGGTTAGGACTGCTGGAAGCTGCTCAGCTGCAGCACTGGATCTGTGAACTTTGCTTAGCTTCAGGCCAATTCAAGTTCAGAGGCATAAAGGTACTGCAGAGACTTCACTGCAGATAACCCGAGGCCACATCTTGGAGGTTTTCCTCCTTTCTTTCTCAGCTCACATGCAGGCAAACGTCTACCAACTCTGGGAACTGACTGCCTAAGTGAAGGCATCAGGGAGAGATTCAAAGACGTATTTCATGGAGTGCAGTGGGAGATTTGCTGGAGGGGATTTCAGCATTCACTCCAGAAGTAAAAAGAATAAATAAGAAATCTTAGCTTCGTGTGAAACTGTTTATTATATTCCTGCAGATGATTAAAGCAGCTTAACGTTGTGTCCTATGCAAACATATTGCACTTCTTTCTATAAGTCTAACACTGTAGTTTAATGCTAGATAAGTGATATATGGAAAATGCTTAAGTATTATGCTATAAGCAATTATAGCAATCTTAGCCCTTGTCCCATGACAGAGTTTAAGTGAATGCACTTAGTGAATTTGAAGTTCAACTAATAAAAAAGTGCTTATATCATACAGTTTATTAAAATGTATTATGAGAACAATTATAGTGATAAAATTATGCATATAGAGGGTGTCTTGATGATAGTAAAATGTTCCCCTGAATGAAATAATGCTCAGAAGTCTTTAAAATGATGCACAAAATTTAAGAGGTTTTAGCTTTCTTCAGGCACTCTGAATGTCAGCTTTCTGAGTGCTGTTTGAGAGTTGAGAAAGATTTTCTATTGAACTTTATAGTATTCAGTTACATATTGTAGGACACAACGAGTTTATGAGGTTGTTCTGCATCAGTGTCTATACAGATTGGCCCCAAGGGGAACCAAGTATATCTTTTGAGTGGGATTTTAAGTGGGATTTCAATATTGTTGGTGGAATTGATCAGGAAAGGCCATCAAGTCTGGCATTTCAGTGCTGTAGGATGTGGCATACCTACAATATGTGCCAGAAAATGGGTTCAAAAGAATTTAGAATTCAGTAATTAATCCAAACTTAGAATAAACAAGATTTGCAGCAGAATCATCCAACAGAAGTTTACTTGGCAAATGGAAGAAAAGTAGTAAAGAATCATAAGCATACAGTTTTTCCCTATGGTTTGGTTAAGTCTATCTGTAACTAAACATAATTTAAGGGCAGAATACTTTCATGCCAATTACAAAATCACAGATAAATATTGCTAGCTGCCATGAGTGATATGTGCAGCTTCTGAAAGAAGTAAGAGCACAGAAAATTGTTCTGACACAGACATTGAATCTAAAGGACACAAACCCACACAAATAGATAAAGGTTTGCTATAAAAGCAGCACCAAAGCAAGTGTTAGCAGGGTGAACATTATGTGATATGTTGGGAAGGAGAATTGAGGACATGTATGTGGATGTATAGAAATTCATGCTCTTTCAAAAAAAGAATTATTATTATTATTTTTTTAACATGAAATTTATTATTCATGTCAATATGACATGGATGTAGGACTGTCATTACAAGATCATTACAAGGAATTTCTTTATCTGATACTCTTCTAAGAGGGATGATAATTATTGCTAATAAAAGTCACTGCTATTACTTGGATTTTAAAATATAATTACATAGCAGGAATACCTGGCTGCCATTTACTTTCACAACTCATGTAATAATCATATAACTGAATTAGAAATGGTTGAAGTGGACAGTTGAGATTAAATCCAAGTTTACCCTTTCTGATGCAGGACTGTCTGAAGAAGAAATACAGCTGGTGCAGGGCATGTCTTTCAGTTTCTAACTATAGGCAGGTGATGAAATGAGCAAGGTGGCTGTTCATACTGCCGGTGGTAAATGGTGGTAGATATGACTGGAGTTCAAAAAGCATTTGGACAATGCTCTGAGACACAGTTTTTGAATTTTGGGTGATCTTGTATGGAGTCAGGAGTCAGTCTCAATTATCCTTCTGGATCTCTTCCAACTCAGGGTATTCAATAGTTCTATGATTCTACTGTCTTATTTATAGTAGGGTAGAGCAGCCATTGTACCTGTGTACCCATAAGGAATTTGATGCATGCACATTGCTGCCATAATGTTTTCCCTCTTCTCCAAGAGTTCCCTTATACCAGCTGTTCCATCATGTTAGGAAGATCTGAAGGTTGCATGCATTGACAGCAAAATGACAGATAGATTTCTCCCACATAAATGAATAATAAAGGAAAGTGCAGTGCATGATTTATCCATACCATAGGAAGTTTATCTGAATAATGTGTTAAATAATAATGTGAATGTGTTCAGTATAGTGTAATTTGTTATCTGAAGTTGAAGTTGGAGCATTTAAGTGCCACACATACCGATTATCTTCTATCCAAAGTTGTTAGAATTACAGAATCACAGAATATCCCAAGTTGAAAGGGACCCATAAGAATCATTGAGTCCAACTCCTGCCTCCACAAAGGATCACCAAAATATCAGGCCATGTGACTGAGGGCTTTGTTATGATCTAATAAGCATTTTATTTTCTAAGAGTTATGACTGTATCATCTGTAACTGATGAAAGTAAAATAGAAAGTGAGGGACAGATTCATCAAAATGATGTCAGCCTTGCATAACATGCTTGTGCTGCTTTATGTATTTTTACACATGTACAAAAGTGAATATTATGTAGCTCTATCATACACCATTTCTTTATATATTCTCATTGTGTTTGTCCCCTTTAGAAGACAATATAGATATACCAGTGTATGTGTATTCCAGTGTTAGGTCATTCTGTTTAGGGAGAAAGAAGCAATTGAACTACTCATTTACTTGATGAGCCAAGAGTGAGGGATTTGGAGAACTCGTCTAATCCTGTAGGGAGCAGGGGAGCAAATCTCTTTCCTTACAGTGTTGCTGTGGTTCTTCACAGACAGTTTTTAGCTGGATTATACTCAGTGCCTTTGTTAATGATCTGGAAGACAGAGCTCATTAATTCACCTTGCAGATGACACTAGGCTGGAAAGAGTTGCAAAATACAGTGTGAGGAAAGAGGATAGCAGAAGAGGCCTAAAAAGGAGATTATAAAGAGAAGCAGGAAATGAGATTCAGGCAGGGAAAATGCATTTGTAGGAAAGAAACATCTCAGAACTCAGCTGTAGCTGGGGAGTAATTTAAAGTCTGATTAAAAACCTCTTGACATTAGTGGAAAAGATGCACGCTGATTTTAATGGGCCTTGAAACTGATGTCTTTTAAAGTACTCTGAGTTCCTTGAATGAAAGAGGCAATATACAGCAGACCTGATACCACTGGGGAGAATTTGCAGTGTATACTGATAGCAGAAAGAGCCAAAGAAGTACTTACAGAGATATCTAGGACTCCAAAAGATAGGAAACCATCTTAACTCCTTCATCTCCGTGTTTTTGGTAGCTATTGAGGTGAATGATTCCATAGAGAAGCTCAAGATGCCTCAGTTATATATATGAAATCCAACTGAAGTGTTACATTTGGCACACTGATGTTGTTTGAAATGCTTTTTAATGGGGTTAGAAAGATGCAACTGAGACCAACATTTCAGTGGTGTGTAGTGTATGCTGCACAATGCCTATTCAGACTTGCAAAAAACTTTGTATATTTAAGGATAAAATATTTAGAGTCTCTGTTCTAAAGAAAACATTACTAAAAATAATCTCCCCACTCAATTTATTAAATGGACAAGACAGATTGTCAGCAAAGTTGTACATCTGAAGTAGCAGCTATTCATCCACGTACTTTGAACATTTGATCCTTTCATTTTTAATTCAAGCATGTCTACAAAGTATGAAAATCATCTTCAATATTAATATAACCAGCATCTCACCTGGTTGCCTGTGAATGCTAATTAAAGCTCATTTATTAATTTTAATTGTGCTACATGCTGAGGCATTAATGAAGCAAACTAAAAATTCTAGTTTAGAAGCTAGGATGTCCACTGTTAGCAGGCTATATTCACAATAGTGTTGGATGTATTTAGCATGTCTGTACAGAATAGTTTTTTATACGTAGTAGACAAGACCCACTACAAAGCAGTTTTGAAATATGCATTTATTGTACCATATTTCTCAAAATGTCTTTTATACAAATCTATTTATCTGAATTACAAGTGTCATATACTCTTTCGTTTTCACCTTTACTTCTATCCTTTTTTTTTTTTTTTTTTTTTTTTTTTCCCCCAACACAAAAGGAACAAGGAATAATGTACTATATTTCTTTCATACTAAATTGTGTGAGAAAGGGAGCTAAACAAAGCTCTCTGGTTAAGTTTTAATTAATGAGAAATAACACAGAAACCAACATAAATAAGCTTTTAAAATCTGTTTTATAATTGAAGAAGAATGTACACTGATATTTCAGTTCACTGAATGCAAACAATTATAAAAGGCAATTAAAGTACAAGCAATAATGAAGAATTTGACTGTTTGCAAGTGTAGTAAAATGCATGCCTAAATAATCTCTGAGATTTTTGTATATCTTAGACTCATGGAATCATATAATATTTGGGGTTGGAACAGACCTTTAAGATCATCCAGTTCCAACCCCCAAGCTATAGGCAGGGACACCTCCCTCTAGACCAGGTTGCTCAAAGCCCCATCCAGCCTGGCCTTGAATGCCAGGGCATTCAAATCAGGGGGCATTCACAACCTCTCAGGACAACCTGTTCCAGTGTCTCAGCTCCTTCACAGTAAGGAATTTCTTCCTAAAATCTAGCCTAAATCTACCCTCTTGCAGTTTAAAACTATTTTCCCTTGTCCTTTTGCTTCATGCCCTTATAAAAAGTTCCAAACTAACTTTCCTGAAGGCCCTGTTCAGGTACTGGAAGACTGCTATAAGGTCTCTTCAGAGCCTTCTCTTCTCCAGGATGAAGAGCCCCAGCTCTTTCAGCCTTTTTGTGGGGGAGGAGCTCCAGCCCTCTGACCATCTTCGTGACCCTCCCACAGCTTGGTGACCTTCTTCTGTTGAGGGCTCTGAATTGGACAAAGTTTTCCAGGTAGAATCTCACAATAGTAAAGGAGAGACATAACTTTAATTGTCTTATATGACTGTTGTATTAGGCGAAATCGGACCCTCGGGATGTAACGTGATAGGCCCTCCCCTGCTGGGTCATGCATATGTAAAAAAGGTAAGGATGAAACTGGATACCTATATAAGGGACCCTCACATTCCAATAAACGCCATTTTACCGCTCACCATAATGGTGTAACAAACAGCTGTGACTTGGTCGGGGCCGTCGATACACATTCACAAAGGGACTTGACTTTCCAGGTTACCAGATCGAGGTAACAAATGGTGCCCTCTCTGAGGCAAAGTCCTGGAGGTGAGTGTGCGACGGCTAAAACCGCGCTGACGGACGCGGTATCCACGGTTCGAGCCCGTGGAAGCACTCTCGGTGGGGTGCAAAGGGGAATGCAGCGCTGCGCCTATCCTACGGCCGATAGTTCGTAGAAGACCAGGAAGACTTCAGGTCTCTGGGTAAATGTATTCCGTCATTAGAGTAGTATTGCAACTTTGTAAAACCTACTATGGTAGGAAAGCTACGCCTTCTAAGAAGGACATTGCAGTCGTCATTAATTGTCTTGAAAAGGAGAGGGAGCTTTCCTCTCCTCGGGTGATTTTGGATCACAATAAGTGGGACTCTTTAACTTTTTCGCTCTGTGAGCGCGCAATGAATGAGCAAAAAGATGCTGAGCTCAAAACGTGGGGGTTGGTGCTTGGGGCGCTGAAAGCGGCTCGGAAAGGGAAGACTCGGCTTGGGGCTGCTTTGGGAATTGGGTCGGGAGGCTTTTTCTCTTGCAGATGTGAGGATTTGAAAGACAAAGACAAGGTGGCGGGAGCCATCCAGACCGCACCCATCACTCCGGCTGAACAACAAGCAGACGGCCCCGTCCAGCAGCATTCCACACATTCCACATCCTTATCTCTTGACCAGGAGAAGCCTTCCTCTGAGGCCCCATATCGGTATCCAAAGCAACCGGTATCTTCTGCACTCCTTCGCCCATCCTTGGGGGTGGGGAAGGGGAGTGAGCAGGGGCGGGAGGATGGGTCCTTTCCTCGAGATGGGATGGGTTGTGGGTGTGGTTCCGCCCCGGGGGGCGGGGTGGATAGGACTAACCAAGATGGAAGCCAATCCTCATCAGCGGGGGTGGAGGCAGAGGCGTTTCTAATCATAATAACCCTTCCCCAAGAGGGTGGGCTTCTCGTCCGCCTCTACCTGGGGGGAGGGAGAGGGGAGAACAAGAGCGACCAAATCTCGGATTGGTCAAAGATAAGGGAGGCATTCCTTTTTATCGTTAATTGGGGGCCTGGTCAGGGGGCCCCGGGCTCGAGTGGAGTCTCTGAAGCAGGAACAAGTCCAGCTGATGAGAGAGCCACTGCAGCCCGAGTTGGAGTCGGTTAAACTCCTGCTGACAACTTGGAGGAGAGAAAGAATGCTTAGGATAAACTGTATTGATTATTGTCACTGTCTTTGTGATTGTTAAATGTTTATGGTATATGAAAGTATAAATGCAAATGGTATATGGAACTGTTAATGTTATAGGGATGTGTAAACATGAATGCTATATGGAAGTGGAATTATTAATGTTACATGGAAGTGTAATTGATGGTACGAGTTGTGGAATTGTGAAAAACAAAAAACAGGAAAAAGGTTACAGAAGAACAGTGAGTTAAAATATTGAATGTGATCTGCTCTAGCCAGAGAAGTTTAAGTGCCAGCAAGAGAACGCAAACCCCCGCGCTGCCCCTCCTCACTGCTTACCACCCCCCCCCCGCCCCTCGGCTCCGCCGCTTGCGAAAGTAAACAAATCGTTACTTCTGAATGGGGACAAAAGCAAGACATTAGAAGTATCTCTTGCTAGTCGGAGCAAGAATGCCTTCATTTTCTCCCAATAATATACATATTGAGGGAACTAGGGTATGGTTCTTGGACAAATTTGTTGATGGAGCTTGAAATTGTATGGAGGGGGAATTGTGGTGGTGGAGTTGGATGGAATGGTGGCAGCCGTACTAGAGCAGGATCTGAAGATCCCAGGATGAGTTTTGCCCGTAGTGGGCTGAATGCAATGTGCACACAGCAGTGCAAAGATATTTGTTTTCTGACAGTTACAGGTGCATCTCACTCTATACTGCATCAAGAATTACTATACTACCCATAGATGATTTTAGTAACAAACAATAGGAATAAGTAACTGTAGCTCTAAATAACTTTTCTGAGTAGTTTGTATTGTAGAGAGATCTAATATAGTGGTTTGTTATCTTTTAAGAGCAGGTGTTCCACCTGGGCTCTGTATCATGCACTGGCCATGCATATATGGAGTACATGTGAAAAAGCCTGCACAGGAGAGAATCTGTGATGGGTGAGAAAGGCAAAGTGCACTTTGAAGCAGGGGACGCCCTGCAGGCACTGCCTATCACATTCATCACTACTGTGTTCCTTTTCTCTCTCCTTTTGGTGGTTTGCCACCTCATAGTTATCAATAAGTAATAATACATTAGCTTAGGAATTTTCATTTATAGAATTGTCTAAAATGAATGCTTGAATGAGTGTGTATATGTCAACTCAAAAAAATTATGACGTTACATGTAATCTTCTGTTTAGTGTATTATCAGTGAAGGTTTTGATTGAGTGATGGTTATGTTAACATTTAAGTCCCCTGCAGCTCAGAGACACTGGGCCACTGCCATCGTGGTCCTTGGTGTGCTGCGACATATCAAGACAGACAATGGCTCGTACTTCATCTCGAGATCTACTCAAGGAGCATTGGGGAATATCTCACTCGACAGGCATCCCTGGGAATTCCCAGGGACAAGCATTGTGGAAAGGGCCAACCGTCTCCTGAATGACAAGATACGTGTCCTTGGGGAGCGGGAAGGTCACAGAGAATAGAGCTGCAATAGATTTCCTGCTGCTGGCTCAAGAGGCACAGGTGCAAGGACTTTGAATGAGAAAATGGAGTTCCAGCAGATATATGAGAAGCTTTGAGCAGAAGGATGAACTGTATAATATAGCCCAAGATGCCTTGAAAATACTAAATACAGAACCACTAACATTATTACACACTGCACCACATACCTCTGCATGTTTACGTCACTTTTTAAATAACTCACCACAAAAAATTTATATAAGTACTAACACTTTTATATACTAGGATTAGGATTGGAGCTTGCGTTGTAACGGGGCATGGTTTTGTTAAGCATGGGGAGAGGGAGATGTTGTATTAGGCGAAATCGGACCCTCGGGATGTAACGTGATAGGCCCTCCCCTGCTGGGTCATGCATATGTAAAAAAGGTAAGGATGAAACTGGATACCTATATAAGGGACCCTCACATTCCAATAAACGCCATTTTACCGCTCACCATAATGGTGTAACAAACAGCTGTGACTTGGTCGGGGCCGTCGATACACATTCACAAAGGGACTTGACTTTCCAGGTTACCAGATCGAGGTAACATATGACTAAAAATGTGATATAACAGACCAAGTTTTTTGACCCATGTAGGAATTTTCTTAAGGACAGCATGTTCTCAGCCATACTCAAATAGGCTGCTACTCCATGAGCAATATGACTGAATCTAATTAAACAGAGAGAAAACAGAACACAGTCTGTTCCTTCAGAGCTGACACCAGGGAGTTTGGAAATAATGGGAATTTCCCCAGTGACACTACTGGGCACAGATCCAGGCCTTTCATTAACAGCAATAAATACATCTATACAAATGCATAAATAAACCATGACAAATCCGTAGTTGAAATAAATCAGGATCTCCCTGGTGATTTACAATGGTGATGTGACCTTATAATACTAATTTTACTGGGTGTCTGTGGCTAAGTGTTGGCAGCAGGGGCTGCAGAGGGGCTTTTTGGGAAGATACAAGGTGCTGCCCCATGCTGGACACATGCAGACATTAATGATACTGGATTGTAAACTGTATGACATTGACCAAATAATTAGTATAAGCAGCTTTATGAAAAGTTTATTAGAAAATGTAATCCTAACATTCAGGTCTTTAAGTAAATGCTTATCTTACCATAAAACAAAACAAAACAAAACAAAAACAAAAACAAAACAAAACAAAACAAAGTAAAATAAAATGTAAACAGCAGGAAGATAAGTGTTTATTAGAGTTGAAAATGGGAGAAAAAATGTGTTGTAACATACTTTTTATGCAAGCCCTCTCAGTAGCACTTTTCACCTGGAGATTTGAAAGTGCTTTAGTAAATGTTAAAGAAGTAGTGCTAAGTCACTATCCTTCTTTACTTTTATTCATTAAATAAATAAATAAATAAATAAATAAATAATCCTGATTAAAATTACCTGGTGGTTAAGCTGCTGAAATAGAAACATCCACTAAAAACATGTTAGCTCTTATAAAAATATTTATATATTTTTATTATTCTGTGAGTAAGCAGTAGAGCAAACTGAAACAGGATTTCTGTTTTTCAAGTCTGTTTCTTTAACACTATGAATGGAATACTGTAATTAAAAAACACAGAAACTAATTCCTTGCTTGTATTTTTCATGCTATTTTTTATACCCTGAATTCTGTTTGGATGCACACTGATTTATAATAAACTATGGTTCCTGTTTGCACACCTTATTTTTCCTCTTCCCTCTATCCAAACCTAGTTTTGAACGTCCTGAAGCAGTTTATGTTTTTCATGCTCTGGCTCTATTCCCCTAATATATAACATCCCAAGAACTAGAGAAGTTTGTCCCAGCATTGAAACCCTCTGTTATGCCTCCCTCCCTCCCTCCCTCCCTCCCTCCCTCCCTCCCTCCCTCCCTTCCTCCCTTCCTTCCTTCCTTCCTTCCTTCCTTCCTTCCTTCCTTCCTTCCTTCCTTCCTTCCTTCCTTCCTTCCTTCCTTCCTTCCTTCCTTCCTTCCTTCCTTCCTTCCTTCCTTCCTTCCTTCCTTCCTTCCTTCCTTCCTTCCTTCCTTCCTACCTTCCTTCCTTCCTTCTTCCTTCCTTCCTTCCTTCCTTCCTTCCTTCCTTCCTTCCTTCCTTCCTTCCTTCCTTCCTTCCTTCCTTCCTTCCTTCCTTCCTTCCTTCCTTCCTTCCTTCCTTCCTTCCTTCCTTCCTTCCTTCCTTCCTTCCTTCCTTCCTTCCTTCCTTCCTTCCTTCCTTCCTTCCTTCCTTCCTTCCTTCCTTCCTTCCTTCCTTCCTTCCTTCCTTCCTTCCTTCCTTCCTTCCTTCCTTCCTTCCTTCCTTCCTTCCTTCCTTCCTTCCTTCCTTCCTTCCTTCCTTCCTTCCTTCCTTCCTTCCTTCCTTCCCTCCCTCCCTCCCTCCCTCCCTCCCTCCCTCCCTCCCTCCTTTTTCCTTTTAGTTTTTTCCTTATTTGATGGTGATCTGGTTGCTAAGGAGATAACTGTTGCTTCAGTGCCAATATTATGATTTTAAGAAACTTGTTCATTACTAATAGCTGGTTCAATTTCTACCTTAAGAAATTTCCTGAGTTCATTTAATATTCAGACTTTTGATTTTCTTTCTTCAGTTTATTAGTTTAAAAAGTAATTTAATCCATTTCAACACTGAACTGCAACAGTAAATTGTCTAGGTAAAATACTCCACTGTTAAATTCAATAAAGCCATTTTCCTTAACACTAGCTATCTCAGTTACAATATACATATTACTATAATCTCTGATGTACTTCCTGAGCTATAAGCTGGAAACTAGTGGATATATAGTGGATATATTTATTTAATAAATAATTTTCCAGAAAAAAATATTGATTTGACCCTCAAGCCATTATTCCAGACAGAAGAATTCCAAAACTTAAAATTTAGGAACACTTGCATTACTTGTATGTTTTACCCTTGGTATATTGCATATATTTTAAGGCTTCAAGTTTCCTTCTCTTGCTTCATGTCCCTTCAAATCTGTGAGAATGCTTATGTTTTTATGATTTGTGACACTGAGTTACACAAACTAAATATGAACAAATTAATAAGTACAGAAAAATTAGAAAATAGTGTTTCTTTTACAATAATTGGATGACAGATTGATGGGGCTTGTTCCCTAGCTGTCCTTCAGAACAGCCTGGTTGTAACTGAGATTTAGATGTACTGAAGTCAAAGACAGACCTCTTCTGGGCTGACTTAATGCCAAATTTCCCCCTCTTTCTTGGCAGGCACCTCATTCCCCCATCTGTGAAACATGATAGAAATCACTGATGCCCCATGGCTTTACCGTGAGGACAACTTTATACATGATGGTGACACATCTGTGAATATTTTGCATCCAGAATGGTGATTGATATTTGCTTCTTTGATGAGATTGCAAATAACTTTTTGCAATTAGATTTTGACACCATTAACATTGCTGTATTCCAAAGTAACATTGGATTGTAAGCAGCAGTAATAGATTAGACCCCTTTGGTATTGATCTCTAGCAGTTTTGGGGAAAGCTGTAAGAGGGCAACATCATGTCATCAAGCCACCATACAGCTTTTGGATTCACTGTGTTAGAATTTGCATCCATGTCACTGTCCTTACTGCTTTTCAAGGAACTCCTCTCCATTAGACACTTAAAGAAGCTGATTTTGTTTTCTGTACTATTAAGTGAGAACAAGGCTTTTGTGCTTTTTTTCTCAATATTTTCATCATTCAGTGTGTTAGGCTTGGTGAAATACAAGATAATCCCAATCACTAGCCAAATCAGATAATCTCAGTATTTTCAGAGATCCTTTCATGTAAGAAACTCCAGGTGTTCAGAGTATTCTTGTGAAAGCTAAGCGTAAGAACTCCACTTTAGAGGAGCTATTTGAACTTCACAGGATTCATTTTATAGAGTTTGAAAAAAGTTTGGCTTGGAAGGATTGAAACTGAATCAGTTTATATCATAGCACAGTGGAAGAATCTTCAGATGGATTCCTTACATCAAGGCCCTTCCTATCTCCATAATCATGAGAAGCAGCCAAGAAGTTCAAGCTGCTAGTCACACAGAAATCACTTCTCTTTCCATTTGTCATTTAAACACTGGCATCATGTAACCTGTGCTAGCTTTGAAAGAGCCATCATTTCTCCAAGTCACTGAGCTGCAGCAGCTTTGGGATGGTCTAGAGACTTATCATCTCTTTTTTTCTGAGCCATTCCAGCCACTTTATAGATAACATCAAGAATGGAAGCCATTATCTGAAGCAGGGAAGTGAGAACAAGAAATTTCTAATCCTCAAGTGAAAAAGTGAGAAAGTCCCATCTTCTTGCCAGAAACAGAAGCTTCTTATTTTAAGAGAGAAAAGCACTTGATGGGAAAAAAAAAATGATTCAGCAAAGAGGCTTTAGTTTTAGACACCTTGGGATACTATTAAAAGGACATTTGTCTCAATATGTTTGTCTACAGTGCTTGGAGCATCCCAGGAAACAACAGGGATCTCTGTCAGTGTCTGGTTTTTGTCAGAGCTCTTATTTATCTGCCTTAGCAGTTTTATTTACTGCTGTTTTTTGTTTGCTTGTTTGTTTGCTTTTTCACATATTCTTACATTTCTTAAGGATAAGGCCATGCTTTTGCAAGCACTGAAGCTGATAATTTTGAGCTTCTGATAAGTTATTCGGGAGTTAAAATTCTCTTTGTATAAATGCTGGGTGAGCACAGCCAACAGTGTGAAATAACTGGAAATGAAAATAAATCTATATTTCCTCCTGAGTCTGTTTTATTCATCCCTTTTTGTCCTGCCCTATCCTCTCTAATGGTGCCTCATACACACTGCAAAACGAAACACTACTTTGACAGAAAAAGAAGTGAGTGGTATCTCAGCAGTTTAGCAACCCTAAGGGACTCAGACTGCTGAGAAAATGCCACTGAGTGGCATTTTATGTTTGGAAAGAGGGATGGATGTTTCTGTTGGATATGATAAATAAATGGATGGAATGTTTCCAAATCCAGTTCCCAAGGTAATAGTTATTTAAGTTTTCTTTATGCGAATTGGTTATCTTATCTTTAGCCAAAGATCAGACTGGATATAAAGAAAAATCCTTTCATGACAAGGGTAGTGAGGAAGTGACACAGGTTGCCCATAAAGGTGGTGGATTCTCCATCCCTGGAGGCATTCAAGGTCAGGCTGGACAGGGCTCTGAGCAATTTGATCTAGCTGTAGGTGCCCCTGTTCATTGAAGGGAGGTTGGACTAATGTTGCCCTGTTCTCCCATGTTTCAGCCATCCCCTGCCCTTAAGCTGGCACTGTCCCCTCACCAGGGCCATCAGCCACACTGACACCACTGTGATGGATAGCAAAATTGTCGTTTATTGTGGTGCAGTTAGCACCATATATACTTTAGTTACTTTGTCTACTCCCCTTGAGAATATGTGTGAAATATGCATCCAATTTACATCACAAGGTAGGGGATGGAGCGGGGGAGGTCCTGCCACATCACAGCCCGAATCCCCACTAACGCCTACAACAGACTAGATAGCTTTTAAAGGTCTCTTTCAACTTGAATGATTCTATGATTCTGTCAAATCATAGTGAAAGGGACAATCTCAGCTGCTGAGCTGTCCACTTCAGTATGCACCTACATATTCATTTTGGAAGACAATTTTTTAATATTTATTAATGCATGCTAAATGAAATAAACACAGACACTTCTAAGAAAAAAAATATCTTCAAGAATTTTATGTCAGTGAAGTATATTTATATAGTAATATCTGTATGTTTCTTAAACGTGTGTCACTGCATTCTGCAAGGCAAAAATATAGGTGAAGGTTGCTGCCAAGATATAATTGTCTGCTGCCATTTTAAAAGTGCCAAGGGCATCAAAAATTTCTGCATAATGCTGGCAGTCTTAGCAAGACCTGTGGAGGTGTAGGCTTCCCGGAGTGGCAAGTAATGATTTCAAAAACCATCTTATCTCAGGAAAATGACACTAGTCATTTGAAATATTGACTAGAGATTTCAAGTATTTAACAACTAACAAACATTAAGATGAGTACAAATATTTGTCCATTTATTTTTGCTAAGTACTTAAGTCTACTGAGGGAGGTGACAATGTTTTGTTTCATTTGCATATTGCTATATATTAATACTACTTAACTTTTCTTGAGTATTATTGATATTATACTGCACATTTTTAAGTTGTTTCTCTCAAAATTTTCCAAATATCTTACAGAGACCATTCCCCAAATAAAATCCCAGTGTGATAGGACAATTGTGATACCTTTTCCATTTCCATGATGTTCTGTGTAATCATATAACCATTAAGGTTGGAAAAGACCACTAAGATCATTCCAGTCCAACTAGTCCAGTCCTATCACCACAATGCCCACTAAACCATGTCCCTCAGTGTCACATCTAAACTTTTATTAAAAAAAAACTACAGGGACGGTGACTCTACTAATTTCCTGGGCAGCCTCTTTCCGCACATATTCAATCCCCCTGAAAATAATTTTTTTGCTAAACTGGAAGAAAAAATAATTACAGAAAGTTAAATACAAAATACATTTTATAGGCTCAGAAGGACAATGGATTATAACAACAATTGAAATGATAGCTTGTCTAACTAAAGAATGTTTTATTCAGCTACATACTACATGACTAGATCCTGTGACTAGTGAAATATATTAAAAAAAAATAATTGTATTTCTCAAGAAAAAAAAAAAAAGCTCATTAATAGCTGCTATGACTAGGAAAGTAACTTATGGCAAGGGAGAGGCATAGAGAGGTAATGTGCTTGTAGAAATCAGGATTCACAACAAGAAATCAGACTTGAAGTTACTCGTTATAGCCTTTTTTTCATAAAAAAACACTCAAACCAAAATAAGACAATGCTGAGCAGACTTTTCAAAGTTAGCTTATTAGGATCAAAAAGAGAACTAAAGAAGGAAATGGATGTTTTATTGTGGCCTTGGCGTATCATGTATTCAAAGGTCAGCTGAAAGTTGCAAAGAAAATCAATTTGTCACATGCTGCTTTGCATGAGTTTTTGCTGTCAGTGATCTGGAGTGAAAATGCTACAGAGACTGTGCCTGCCATCCTCACAATAATAAACACACACCTTTGATTTTTCTAGCCTGCTGCAATGCCTTTCTCTCCTTCCAGCCTCTCCATTTCTATGTCACTAGCAGACACTGTCATTCAAGCATCTTGCAGCAATAAAGAGCAAAATTTGCCTTCTAGGGATGAAAGAAAAAGAGAAAGTGAATGAAAACACCTAATTCATACTACTTAAATCTTCAGAGTTGGTGATGTGAATCTATATTACTGCTCACTTTGCACTAAAATAGGTTTTGTACATGAGAGCTTACATGCAACAGATAAGTGAATATATGAAAGGTTATTGAGCAGAGATTTATTGACACAATACTTGATGTGGATAATGAAGCATTTACTTTGCCAGTAGCCAGTCTTCAGTCTCTTCCCTGTGACCTCTTAACTTTATTATGTTTATTTTACTTTCTGTTCTTCCTGGACTCCATAGGAAACTGATTACAAATAACTGTAATGTATCATAGAATCATAGAATTCTTAGAGTTGGAAGGGACATCTGTTCCAACTGTCATCTGATCCAGCTCCCCAGCAATAAACAGAAATATTCACAGATACATCAGGTTGCCCAAGGTCTTGTCCAGCCTTGCCTTCAACTTCTTCAGGGGTGGGGCATCAACCACATCAGTAGACCATCTGTTCCAGTGCCTCACCACCCTCACTGTATTTTCCCCCTATAGCTAATCTAAATCTATCCTCTTTAAGCTTGAAACCATATCCCCTAGTCCCCACCACAGAGCCTGCTGAAGAGTCTGTCCTCTTTTTTGCTGTATCCCTTTTAGATACTGAAAGGCTGCTATCAGGTCACCTCACAGCTTTTTCTTCCCAGGCTGAAAAGTCACAGCGCTCTCAGCCTGTCCTAGTAGAAGTCATGATCCCTTGGATCATTATTGTCTCCCTCCTCTGGATGCACTTTAACAAGTCTGTGTCTATCCTGTACTGAAGACTCCACATCTGCATGCTTTACTCCAAGTGAGGCCTCACCAACACAAAGTAGAGGAACAGGAATCTTACCTTTAATAAGCCTTTCCTCATAAGAGAGGTGCTCCAGACGCCTCACCTTCTTTTTGGCCCTACACTGGACTTTGTCTGGTATGTCCATATCTCTTGTATTGGGGTCCAGAACTGCACACAGCACTTCAGATGTGGTGGAGAGATGAAGGATAACTTCTCTCAGCCGGAAGCTTTTAGTCCACCTCATTCTCTTCTCATTTGACACTTCCACAGCTTCTCTAATAGGATTTTAAGAGGGACAGTGTCAAAGGACTCAGAGACATAACACTGATCCTCCAACAATGATCGTGCAGGTGATTCCACTATCAGCTTGGTCAGGCATGACTGACCCTAGGTGAGTCCATGCTGATTATTTCTGATGATTTTCTTCTTCACATGACTTTTTTCACATGAAATAGATTAGTTTTTCCATCATTTTCCCAGGGAATAATGTGAGTCTGATAAATCCATAATTCCCTGGGTCCTCCTTCCTACACTTTTCAAAGATGGGATTAATATTTATTTCTTCCCGTTTTTAAGCATTTCTTCCACTTGCCATTCCACATAAGAAATTATAATATTGGGTATGGGAGATGGTAGACATGAGAATGTGCTGAGAATGGTCACTTAGTTATCACCATCAAGGACTTGCTTGAATTCCAAGGAAGCATCATCTAGATTAAGCTATATTTTTCACATCCTCTTAGATCCTAACAATTATTATAGTTGATCTGTATCAAAAATGAATGGCTAAGACTGTGCCTTCCTTAAAATAAATAAATAAATAAATAAAAGCTTTTTTCTTATCAACACTACAGTCTTTAAATAAAATACATGTGAAGACTATAATCTGAGAAGTTTGCTTTATTTGTTGAGTTTCAGTCTGGGAGAAGGAACCAAGAGTATGTGATAGTCTTTTGTAGATTCTGATTTTCAGACACTGCAGTTTTTAGCTTATAATAGCCAAAATTAGGGTTTGAACAATCATATAAAAACTGTAAGGAATACTACAGCTTTCAGAATTCATTTCTTAATTAATTAAAAAGTTTATTATAAAACTTGGGTACTTCTAAAATTTTTAGATGGTTGACTTATTTCAAAAAGATAAAACATGCTGCACTTTAGTGTGTCCCTTAATAAGGAATATTAATTATAGATGTGCTTAGAGTACATTATTAGTAACACTGGTTAAATAAACAACACAGAAATCATTAATAAATAATATTATGATTAAAAATCTCTTTTAAAATTTCCAGTGACACAGAGAATTTGGATAAAGAGAAAAATGTTTCATTTAATGCCAGAATTGAGTTTCACTTTTCAGTAAGTAATGCACACAGAATTCAACAAATAATAGTTTGTTCTTTAAATGTATTTGTTGGGAACATTTTTTCCTCCAAAAACTAAGTAGTTTTCTTATTTTTGTGACATTTCCTTTTATATTTGGAGGATTATAACAACAGCAACAACAAACCGGTTATTTATATATTTTTTCTATATTAAACTTTTAATGTGATATATAATTAAATAATAAGCTTTAGGAGACCTCTGGGCATGAAACAAAGATAGGAATATTGAATGGAAAATTATCATTAATCCCAAAACTGAACTTTGTGAGATGATGCCACACAAGCATTATATATAAGATAATAAGAATTTGCTCTCAAGTATGACAAATGTGTAACATGAGAACAAATTTTGTTATTTTATCTGTGCTTTTTTAGGGCTGAAGGTTTTCTCAAACGTATGAGTGCAGTGTGGAATGATCCCATTCATAAATGAAAAGAGCTTTTGGTTTTTTTCCCATGGCAATTTAAACTCTTCTTTGGAGCTTCCCTCTTGACTGAACTTGAATTTACGAGGAGTCCTTCTTGGCTGTGGAAATGGCCAGAAGTCTTGCATAGGAATAGGTTAGAGATTTTCATCCTTTGACTGGACGTTTCTCAGGGTGCTATAGAAATCACCAGTCTACTAATGCAATCACATCTTTCCAACTTTGTGTTCTGCCTTTTGGGGAGATCAGGGTTAATCCAGTCTATAAAATCTGTAGTATCATTCTTGGTCTCCAAGCGCCCAGCTGAGTTTGCATGTATTTGTCCAAATATTGATCTCTCTCTGCTATACACTCTGTGGAGGGAAATAAATATGTGATTTGTTGTTTCTTGTAATTAAACAGTGATTACTTCTGTTATGTAAAATGTTCTCTAAAAAGAAAGTAAACTTAGGTTTGTTTATGAAATTTGAGAGACCTTTCTTTACAGAAAATGTTTTGTCTCTGATATTATGTGCCTTCAACTGCATGTCAAAGACAAGACTATGCATTTTGAGATAACAGGCCATCAGTAACAAAGTTCTGTTGTGCAGATCTTCCGGGAGAATTTTGCCTTTATTGTCTTTTCTCTAACAAGCTGGTACCTAGTTCATGTCAGTGGGACTCATTTGATATGATATAATGAGAGATGCAGTTGTGCCTGTCCTCTGTAAAGAGAAAAACAAGTCAAAAAAAGTTTACCAACGATCATGCTAATGAGTTCAGAGCTCAAGATGTACCAAAAGAAGCCTCTTCTCAAATGTTGCTGTTAGGTAAGCAGCTTTGTTCTTTTTCACAGCCCCCTACCCTACATTCAATTAAATTAAAGAAGTGGGAGACCTGGCTCTGCCTGGTGAGTTCCTAAGCATGAGATGCAAGGGCAATGAGTTTTACTTGTGTAAAAGAAAGTGAAGGTTAGATCTGAGTAAGGAATTCAACTCTAGATAGTTGTTTTTTGTTGTAGCGGTGGTTTTGTTGTTTTTTAACTTGTGATCATGAAAAAGACCGGTAGTTCACAGTCTGTTACAGTGCTCTGACTGAGCTTGCAGCTTTCTTATTTACACTTGGTTGGCATCCTAGGATTTCATGTGTAGCGTTGCTGAAACAAAACCATGTATTGAAAGAAAACTGCAAAGGTCTCAGTTCACTATTTATCATATCTTTAGGGAAAATTCAGCTTTCTAAATTTTGAGCTTT
Organism: Coturnix japonica; assembly: GCF_054131305.1. Taxonomy (NCBI): domain Eukaryota; kingdom Metazoa; phylum Chordata; class Aves; order Galliformes; family Phasianidae; genus Coturnix; species Coturnix japonica. The sequence goes on from NC_140664.1 coordinate 5,274,506, forward strand.
TACTTAAACTCTACTAAGTATTACTCTTTCTTCTATTTTACAAGGGAAAGCTGATAGATGAAGACCCATTTTTATTTAAAATCAAAAATTATCAGATGTTACAACTAAAATACTTAGTAAACAGTTACAGAGATGAGTAAGAAGACCCTCAGGATAGAATCATCACTGTGCTGTGTACAGATCAAATCTGCACTGCCACCTTCATCAACCTGACTCAATTACTTAAAAACTCAGACTTGATGCAAAATCGATAGTCTGCATTCTGACCTCAGTTACTCCAGTAGAAATACACATTTATAACAAACCTTACCTTGATTTTGTGTCATTATCTGATCATCGGATGACCCCTTTAATATTTTTCTCTCTTTTCTCACATATATGCTAGGCATTACTATGTTACTGTCAGTAATATCCATGTGTTATGAAAAATTTTGATTAAATTTATCCTGTCAGTATTAGTCAGGAAAATGTTATTCTTATTTGGCAGACAAGAAAACAACTCATCAAATGTGGAATTTGTCTCATCTAATATAGATCTCTGCAATGTATATCTCTCAAATTGTACAGCAGTATGTACAGCAGATGGAGAGAAATTGGAACAATTAATCTTCCCTATTCTTTTATCTCCTGTAATACAAATAAAATGTTTCCTACACTAAAAAATATTTATTTAATTCTGTTGATCATAGAAAAGAAGTCATATACAGATGTCTGTAGAGAAAAAGGTCTGATGTACCTTTTCCCAACAGAGTGATGAATTTTCCTAAACTAACACTATTATTCTGTGGATATTTCTGTACACAGAATTCTAGTTCCACAGTAACTTCAGACTAGCTGTGATTGTTTTGACTGTGGGCTAATGCATTTTGTCCAGAAGTAAGACTCCAAGGGAATTGGCAGTAGAAGGAAATTCTTTCACCCATGAGACAGAATTGCATCTTTGAGACACTGTTCTTTTTGTGGTTTCCTGACTGACTCAAAAGGTCGTGGAACAAGTTCTGCATTTCACTCTACAATGCAGACACTGGAATGTTTCTGATTTTTCATATCAGTACGGAATTATCTGGTATTTTTATGGTCTGATTTTTGGGTAGTCCTGTGTGGAGCAAAGAGATGGAATAGATTAACCTTATAGGTCCCTTCCAGCTTGGGATACACCATGATTTTATGGGAAATTTTCTTGCAAGAGATTTCTCTTTCTGAGATGCCCTCTAGGAAATCCAACCTTTGCTAGATTAACATTTTAGAATGGGGTGTAGAAACCTCTAATGCTTACAACAGAGCATTTTCCAGGTTTAACAAAATATGAATGTATGTCCTTAGGGGGAAAGTGTTTTCTTCAGGCAGCATCTTCTCTATCACAGTGTCAAAAAGTAGTCAGCTTACAATTGCAACACATACTTTATTGCTAATAGCAACCTGTTCACACTGAACAGAGTGAAGAAATAAGAGAGATAAAAGGAAATATTTTAAGGTTGGCTATCTTTTACCTTATAGCATTGATAAGATAATTTAGCCTTTGTTTCAATCTATAAAGACTTGTGTTTACTATAAAGAGGAATACCAATACAGAAGCTCCTCCTGAAGGATGCTTGGGGAGGGGGAACATAATAACAGCCTCAAATCATTCAGAAACTCAATGTTCATTAGAAGCAACTTAGTTATTCTAGTTACATTACAGAACTCAGTCTATATTTAGAAAAAGCATCATTCATCACCTTCTACATGAATAATATGCCTCCTCCTGCAACCCATCCCTGTGGGAGGGCCTTTCTTTGGATGATCTAATTCTGTCAATATAAAGGCTTAAGTACTTCTGTGGAAAGGGTATGCCTTTATAAATCACTGTGTTAGAGAATGCTTGCAGTACGCTCTGAGACTAAGTGGAACTGTGAGAGGGCTGCACCCTGGCAAGCTAAAAACTGAGACCTTGAGCATGTGTTACACTCTGAAATAAATTGCTTACCCACTTCTGAATTGAAGGGCAAGTGGCACACACTCAATTAGAGGAAAGGTTTCCATGCTGATAAGCTGAGAAAAAGCAAAGCAGACAGCATGGTGTGGTCACCACCCAGGCCTGTGATACTATCAGATCTCATAAAACACTGACGACAAGGCCAACTCAGCACCCAGGGGGAAGAACCTTGAAACAGAAGCACTAGAGGATTTTCTGCATGTGCTTAATTAACTCGGCAACATTTTTTTTTTTTCCTCTCCCTGGTCAAAATAAACTAAGTTGTTCTGTATCTAAAAAAGATAAGCTTTTTATTTTGTTTTCTTTCTTTGTTGAACAACCAAGCCTGCTGTTCTGACAGCCATGAAGCCATAGAACCACAGAATACCCCACGTTAGAAGGAACCCACAAGGATCACTAAGCCCAACTCCTGACTCCACACAGGACCACCCAAATCCAAACGCTACACCTGAGAATGATGTCCAGATGCCTCTTCAACTCTGACAGCTTGGGGCTGTGCCCACTGCCTGGGGCAGCCTGTTCCATGCTCACTGCCCTCTGGTGCAGAACCTTTTCCTAACCTGCACCTGACCCTCCCCTGACACAACTCCATGCCATTCCCTCAGGTTCTGTTGCCCCTCTTCTCTGGGCTAAACAAACCAAGGGAACTCAGCTGCTCCTTGTATGTCTTTCCCTATCAACCCTAAAGCATCTTTGTAGCCCTCCTTTGGACACTCTGATAGTTTAAAGTCCTTCCAGTACTGTGACACTGAAAACTGAAGCAACCCATATTGTTAGTTCTGCTACTGTAGCTTGGATTGGAGTTGGGTTAAGCAAATGTGTTCAAATCTAATGGTTTGAGATTTGCAGTATTTATTTTAAAATGTATGTGGTATAACTAAAAGCTTCTTTCTACTCTTTACTGTAAAAAATGTTGCATTCCTAGACATATCTGCTTATATTCATACAGATAACCCATCAAATTTAGCTCAAATAAAATATAAAAAATATTTAAATGTAATTGCCTATTCTAAATTAGCATATCAATGTATATTCTTATTCAGAATGAAGATAATTTCTCTGTGGAATGGTTACATCTCTTTTGGAATTATTTCAGAATAATAACATCCACATATGCTATTGCCTAGAATATTCAGTCCAAACTGACTAAGCATATAGCTTATACATATAAGCTATATATAAGTATACCTTAGCTGCTTCCTTGCTAAACCATTATGTGACTCTGTGATTCTAAAATATCCCATGATCACATTGACTGCCTTACCTTCATCCACTAAGCGGGTTACCTTGTCATAGAATGAAATCAGGTTTGTCAGACAGGATCTACCATTTGTGAACCCATGCTGACTAGGCCTGATCTTCTTGTTGACCTTTAACTGGCCCATGATGGCTCCTGAAATCATCCATTCAATAACCTTCCCAGGCACGAAGGTGAGACTGATAGGTTTGTAGCTACCAGAATCATCTTTCCAGACCTTTTTGAAGATAGGCATCACATTTGCCAGTCTCCAGTCTGCCGGGACACCCCCAATTAGCCAGGACTGCTGAATAACGATGTAGAGTGGCTTGATGATCACATGCGCCAACTTACTCAGCACTCTCCAGTACAATCCATCCGGCAAGACACTTACAAGTTTTCTGACGCAATGCCTGAGCTGATTTGATCCTGATTTAACCAAGTTCAGTTAAAATGGAACAGGTAACTTTAAAATTTTGTCTTTGTTAACTTGGCTCATAGAGACTGGGGTAATTTTGGTGGCAAAATTTCAAAGACATGAAACAAAAATAAAAAAGCTATAGCAGGCTTTGGTGAAAGCTCTTCACTGGCACAGCTACACAAGTAATAATATGTCTCTCAGTAATTAGAATGGTATCCCAGTAGTTAACACCTCCTATGCTCTCATTTCTGTTATCAAGATATAAATAATTGAGAGGAAAGAAAAATCTTTATTTGTTTTTCCTAAAAGTAATTTCCAAAGTTCACACAACTTTTAATGCATCTATTTTCACTTTCACATGAAAAAACACTACGGACATGGAGACATGAGTCCTTAATTTATTACACCTGTCCCTGGACACAAAAGCTTAAAAAACTTTCCTAGGCTCTCTGTAGCATCAAGTGAGTTCAGGACGTCAAAGAACTCTTTGTTTCTGAAGGCTTTTTTGTCTTTCCCATGGTATTTGAGGAACTCTGGAGCAATTGCACTCTTACCTAAGCTGTCAGTGAAATTCTTCATTTGTTTTTTTTGGATGTCTCACTACAAGAAATAGATTGAGGCCCTGGAATGCGTCCAGAGAAGGGCAACAAGGCTGTGAAGGTTCTGGAGCACAGGTCTTACAGGGAGTGGCTGAAGGAACTGGGTTGTTTAGTCTGGAGAAGAGGAGGCCCAGGGGGGAGCTTATCACTCTCTACAGCTCCTTGAAAGAAGATTGTAGTGAGGTGAGAGTTGGCTGTTTTTCCAAGGTAACTAGTGATAAAAAAAAGGTAATGGGTTTAAATTGTGTGACAGAAGGTTCATACTTGTTATTAGAAAAAAAAAAATTCTTCTCAGAGTGATGAAGATTGGGAACAGGCTACCTGGGGAGGTGGTGGAGTCACAGTCCCTGGAGGTGTTCAAAACAAGAGTGGATGTGGTATTGACAGATATCGTTTAGTTGGCATGGTAGTGATGGGTTGACAGTTGCACTATATGATCTTACTGGTCTTTTCCAACCTTAATGACTCTTTGATTCTGAGAGGGAAGGATTGTACTGGCCTATGGAAGTCACATAAAGAATATTCAGCAGTAAAATAAAAGAACCTTGTAGTAGTAAAAGAAAGCACATACTATGTAAGTGTTCCCTTCTTAGGCAAAGTACTCAGCTTCCTCCAACACTAGGATTAAGCCAGATTCAGGCATGTTTGGATCAGTGACAGGGTTATTGTCTTGCTCTGAGCTGTTTTGATCCTTGCTTGACAAACTGTACTGCTTTTACAGTGTTTCTTGTTGTTGCTGTTCATTTCTTCCCTCTTTTTTCCCATGCAGAATTCTTCCCATTTATCATATCCATCCCCTCCAAAATAAGTAATCCATGTATTTGTTGATTGACCCTAGTTTTGTTCTCCTAGGCCATCAGTACTGAAAAGTTAGTTTTGTTGTTGTTGTTGTTGTTGTTTTTGTTAAACTACAGTGTCCTGAAGCTTCTTATTTTGCTTTCTGTTCAGCAGCAGTGCAGGTCAGGGTGGAAAATCTGCATGATCATTACTACTCTTTTTGTTATCTGTGATATCCTGTAATTCCTAATGTTGCTATCTCATTAGACATGGCATAACTCACATTTGGCCACTTGAAAGCACAGGAGGCCTTTGCTTCTTTCAGTTAACACTGACAAACTGATTGTTGTGTATTGTTGACCCCAGAAATTGCACCTGTACCATATGTTCACAAAAATATTTTTAAGCTTGCATTGCAAAACAATGGAATTGAGACATAAAGCAAATGGATTTCAGACAGACTAAAATTTTCATCATTTATGTCTTTATTACTAAACAACAAAAGGGCTTTAAATATTAAATATTTAAATATTTAAATCAATGGCAATAAAAAAAAAAAAGGATTATGACCATGAACCTGACTGTCTCACAGAAACAGAGAACCTGTCTCTGATGGCATGGGCCAAAAACATGCCACATAAGTTCTGAGTATGAAAGGGAGTTAATGTTTATGATCACGTATCACTGTCTGAGTTAATTCCCTGGTGTTTCTTAGTTTGCTAGCCTGGATGATGCAGTTATTGGTGGATGTAAAAAAAAAAAAAAAAAAAAAAAAGGGCAATTTCTCCTCAATTTCTATTCTTGTTTTCTGTACATAAAACTTCCAAGAGAATATTTAATGGTAAATAATTTTATGAGATGTTTTGCTACCATGATCTACTAAACCATATCTCTTATCACCTCATCCAGATAATTTATTTTATGTTGAGTCAAGATAGTTTGTTGAAAACACATTTTGAATTATTGGAAATGCATACAGAATTACTTGGAAGAAAAAAAAAAAAAGCATTCTGTCCCTTGAGTGAACCACTTACATGTTCATTTGCAACATAGTGAACCAGGGCAACTCAGGACTATGTATTTTGTCTGCTGGAGAAAAACACATAATTGTTCAGTATTGAAATACACAGTGTGGTGATATCTTGAAACAAATCGCCATATTGATCACTCATGACATTCTTCAGAAGTCTCTGTGAGTGGGCAAAATTTGTTTGTACATTATTTATTATTTCTTTGGAAAATAATAATAATAATAATAAAATGCTTACTTGCTCCCTCTATGTCTACCAGCAGAAGTATCCTACTATTAAGGCTCCCACTTCATTAGTGAGTTATGTTTTTAAGCAGACTGAGGAAAATTACATAGCGGAATAGCTCAGCATGCTTCATTGCCACCATAAACAAATGAAACAAAATGAAAATAGTTTTGGGAATGGGAAACTGGTATAGAAGGAAGTTCTAACTGATGAAATCATTTTAAACCTCAGCAAAATGGATAAGAAATGCTTGGAAAAGCAATACAATTTTTATGTTTTTTGTTGTTGTCGTTTGTTTTGTTATTTGTTGTTGTTTGTTTGCTTGTTTTGTTTTGTTTTTCCCATGGTAATTACAGTAATAATTGTCTCATGGAAAGGGCAGAGAAGTTAAGCAGAAAATTAACATCCTTGGATTCCAACTTACCCTCCTGTCTCAAAGGATCTGGAAGTGGCTCAGTGCTTAGATTCTTAGTGATATTAGATTTGCCCCTGTATGTCTAGTCATGTTCAGTAGATGAATTATCGCAGTTATGGATGCACCAACAGCACACTGCCCAATTCATCTAAACACATTCAAATTGGCTTTCATGACCACTCTTAAGGAATTTGGCTATGTCCAGTGAGATCTGTCATGGATAAGTGAAAGCTTATTAAAACAGCAGATTAGAGATTCATAGAATCATACAAACATATGGTTTGGGTTGAAAAGGACCATAACGATCATCTAGTTTCAACCTCTCTGCCACATGCAGGGTAGGGTAGCCAACCACTTGACTAGGCTGCCCAGAGGCACATCTAGGCTGGCTCCAGGGATGGGGCATCCACAGTCTTCTTGGGCAACCTGTTCCAGCGTGCCACCATCCTCTGTGTGAAAAACTTCCTCCTAATATCTAACCTGAACCTCCCTGTCTTAGTTTAAAATCATTCCCCCTTGTCCTATCACTATCCACCCCCGTAAACAGACATTCTCCCTCCTGTTCCTATGTTTCTTTCAAATACTGAAGGGCCACAATGAGATTCTACACTTCAAATTGATTCTAGTGTCAATTTGAAGTCCTGGTGAACTGACACAAAAATTAACAGCAAACGGTCCCTGTGGATTTGGTGGGTTATTTTAATGACTGTTTAATGATTTCAAACAAATCACAGAAGGATCAAACAGCAACAAGAATTGGAATCTAGTCTGGGAAGCATTAATTTCATTTGGGAGCATTAACAGGACTATGACTTGGGGGCAAAAGGTATGGGGGAAGCAAACTCTTTTTTGTTTGTAATGGTAATAAATCAACCAGTTTTGTTAACTGTATCTTTCTAAAGCCTTTTATAGGCATAGATGGCCCCTGATAATAAGAAAGGAAGCTGGCAAGATGTTTGCTAAGAAGTTCAGGAATCATTTCTTCTATCAAACAACTTGGAACCACAGAATGGTTTGGGTTAGAATGGACCTTAAAGATCCTCTAGTTCCAATCCCCTGCCACAGGCATGGTTGTCACCCACCAGACAGGGTTGTCCAGGGCCCCATTTGACCTGGCCTTGAACATCTCCAGGCTTGACACATCCACAAGAATCACTCAATGAGGTGAAAACATAGCAGCCTTTTGTTCAAGATATACAAAAACATATTGTGACAGTGACACATCACTCAAAACTCTGTAACATCTGTCCACCTGCCTGTTCCAGTCTCTCAGGTAGGTTTATATATTTTCTGCTATAAAATTCACTACCCCATCAATTGATTCTCTTAATTTCAAATATTTCATACTTTCAGTGGGAAAAAAGCTTACCTGTTAAAGTCAGGTGAGATTGATTTCTTAGGTAATATATTAGTTTCTCATCTCTGAAGCAGGAACTAGTACTAGTACTTCCACATACAAATAAGGACACATCAGTGAAAGATGGTGCAAGGTCAGACAGTGCTTCAAGGCAAACCATTAGGTGGTAAACTGAGCACAGTCCAGGAATAATTTCATCACTGGAATTCAATTGTATGTGCTGCTAAATCTAGGAGAAACACCCTGCATGATGCTGGCAGAACTCCCAGACAATTCCTGGGCATAATTTAGATGTTACCAGTCCCAGCAAAGAGTGTGGGAAAGGCCACCTTGTCTAGAAGGGTAAACAACTTGTTTGGATGCTGGCCTCTTGGCATTGCTACTAGTATCCATGTCAGGGATCATCCCAGGGAATGCTTTAGTTTCCTATCTGCTGTAGAAGCGTGTAAGACAGAAAAGCCATTAATTCCCAACTGTACGTAACTGAAGTGATAGAGGTTGTTGGTGTTACACACTTTTTTCATGGTGTGCAGTTAAAAATATAGATTTTACTCAAACTTCATCATTTATTGTTCTCAAAGCAACTCCAGAGAGAAGACTGTAGGAGCTGAATCTTTAAAACCAAACTGACTTGGAATACCAAAACTCATGTCAATGAAAAGCACAGCAATCTTTGCATCACAATGTGACGGGAGTCAAAATGTTCAATATGCACAAAATGTTAAAAAATTGAAAACCTTGGAAAAGCAGAAATATGGATGGGCCAGTCAAAACATTTCAGCTTGTATGCATGATGACTTAAATTAATCATAAATTCAAAAAGTTGGGTTTTTTTTCTTTGTTTATTTATTTATTTGTTTTTAAAGAAAGAAAGTCACTAGAAACACATTACATTACATGAAACTTCATTTTTCAAAATTCTGAGAAGGAAGAAATCAGTCAAAATATGTTTTTTGCCTTCAGAAGTTTAGGTTCTGATAAATCGGTATTCACTATTGGAGGAAAAAAAAGTATGGTAAAAATAAATTACCAGCCAGCTATGGTAAGTATCAATCTTTGATTGTACAGCCTGGGAGCTGAAGCACAAAACAAGAAATAACTGTAAGTTCTAATTAACAGAACTAAATCTTAATTTAAAAGGAAGTGCTCTGATTTTAAAACACCATCAAATGAACACAACAGTGAAAAATCTGTTATTCTTTCCTGTCCATGAAATTAAGCCTTTAATCCGGCACCTTGTGGTTTCAAATGTATTCATTAAGACAGCTGCAGTGTTGAACAGAGGAGGAGAAGCTTCATCAAGTGGATGTAGGAGAGAGTCTCTTGCTACCGTGAGAAAGAAAAAGCATCTATAGGAAGCTAATTTCACTGCCAGAATTAGTACCATTTCCCTGTATGTAGTTTATTTTAAGCTAGTTGAACTTAATTAGCAACTTTGTGTGACTGAACATAACTTGTTGTTTTCTACTGTATTTTCCTAATATAAGGCTAATAATTTAACAAAACTTCCTTTGTATCTTTTATAACATTAAAATGTCAGAGAATGCAATGGGAAGGTGAAAGGGGTAAGTGTTGAATCCATTTTCTTTTCTTTAGTTCTCATCATTGTGTTTTGCTTCTTACCAGCCTCACCCTCACTACACTGGATATTTTTATTGCCTAGACAATTTTTGTCCCTCTCTTCTGGGTTTTGTTTTGTTTTGTTTTGTTTTATTTTCCCTATTGAAATATGCAAAGAAAAGAAAACAGTATCAAGCAGCTAAGAGACACAATTTGATTATCACCACTATTGTCGTGATGCAAATAATTCTTCAGCTGATCATTGTCAGTAACATCTGCTTCAAATATATCACAAAATATGGAACATACCATTTGCTGCTCAAGGACAATTTTCATCTTGAAAATCACCAGGTGGTTTGACAAACAAGCAAACTGAAATAAAACAAATTCCTTTTTTGCCTTTATGAAAAGAGAGTTAAAAGGAGAATGCTGTGCCTGGAGTTGCCCTTGCAAGAAGAAGACCAATTCTGTAATAGCCCAGGAAAGAGCTGCCCTGCTCCACTCTGAGGCAGCAGGGTGCATCTTCAGGTCCCACACCTGCGCTCAAGTCTAGTAGTGAAGATTAAGCGTTTTCACTGAACTGATCAAGGCTTAATACCTGGTGTGGACATGCATGGACCACCTTGCAGGAAAGGCAAAAAGCAGAGGGCTTTCAGGAGAAGCCTCGCTCCCCAAGGTAAAATATCTACAGATGTAGGCTGCTACTAAGTGGGCAGCCCTTTCACATTTTCCTTATCAGTGAATCATAAAGCATCCCTGGGACATTGCTCCTACTTGCCAAGAAAAAGAAATGTAAATGAAGAGTTCAGTAAAGCTAGCAGGAGTATTCCAGGTTCAGATCATGAAGTCTGTAGAAAGCAAAAGAAAGAGCCCAGAGGAATTTCTTATGCTTTTCCAGTCAACTGAATTCAAGAGCAATACATTCAGACAGGAATATGTTCAGAGAAAGACTACTAGAGATACCCAGGGAATGCAAAAAGCTTTTAGAAAAGGAAGTTTTAGATAAGTGTGCCTTTTAGCTAGCAAAATGAATATTAGGCGGCCATTGGATCATACTCACGAGAGCTATGTATTAAGGAGGAAGAATCACTTAAGTTAACGGTCAGTGTTGATGTGAGAAGAAATGGTGTGCATTTAAGCTAGAAAATAAAAGATTCTAGCAATCAAAATAATATCTTAAACAGTTTTCCAGAAGGTGTAAGGGGAACACAAACCCCTTCAAAATGAAATTTGATGAGATTATGAAAGAAACTTTGTGAGATGGCTTCTTACCTCAGGAAGCAGCCAGTCATAATTTGTGTTTTAACTGTTCCCAGCAAATTTGGATTGTAATTTATAAGTTATGTCATACCAAGGAGCCTATCTAGTGTGTTTCACCTTCCACATCTTGAGACAATCCAAAGTCATAGAGGAGAATTCTGGGTAATGAACTAAGTTGCTGACAAAGGGCAAAGTTTAAATAAAACATGCTCAGTGTAGTTGAATCAATACTTTATTTGTTAAGGAGAGGTAAAAGTACAAAAAGGCTTGTACAACTAGGCATAAAAAAGTGAGAAATCAATTCTAGTTAATTCAAAATGCTTGAGGAGTCACCTATGCCATTATGTATGAATAATTCAGCAACATAAATTTATTGCAGACACATATTGTTTGGTTTGGATTTAGTTTTGCCCCTCGTTTGACCTGAATCCTGTAAAGAATGATACTCAACAAACTGAAATAACATTTTACAAGTAAGACAGTGCCTTGGGGTATTTCGAGAGTAATCTTGAAATAAAATTTGAAGGATGAAATGTCCGATAAACTCTGTATAAATAATGTTATTTTACAGTATGTTAACTGTTGTACATGAAGGTCTCCTCATTGAAGACACACTTACCTCTTGAAAATAAATTTATTTATTCAATTTCTCTCTATATCTTTCTCTATGTAGTTATTTCTTTCAAAAAAAATAAAAAAAATAAAAAAAAAATCTGTGTTGGTCATCTTTTGAAATGCTTATTGCCCTTATCTTTTACTCACGTGAGGATTTTTTGAAAGACATTACCAAGATTAACTGAAATAAAGCACAGATGTACAAGACAGTTTCAGATGGACTCAACAGAAACTCATTACTCATGTCCTAAGTTATTATTTGCTTTATGTTGTACTAGCAGTTTGTTTTTTTTTTATATCTTAGACCTGTGTCTGTGGGCATCCCAAATGTTTTAAAGTAAAGTATAAATGAACACAATATGCAAACCAGCAAGCTCAGTGACAGGAAGGTGTCATCACTAGTTCAGGGTTAAAACCAACTCTTTTTTTTTTTTTTTTTTTTTTTTTTTTTTTGTCTATGCTTAGAAAATGGCCAAAGGAAATCATCTTGCTGTCAACTCACTAAACTAAATATCCACCCTCAATCAGGAAATTAAATTCATTCACATGAAGTAGACTATTCTCTGGATAGCAGATGCTCAACAGGTTTAATTTTTTTCAGATACGGGTTTTTGATAGTTAGTTACTGTAGCTCATATAAAACTTAGTGCCACCAATGTTAGTTTCCCAATTGACAAAAGATCTAATATGTTGCTAAGATCTGAGGTGCTTAGTTTGAGATTTTAGAATTAATGCATACAGCTTCCTCTCAGCATGCCTAGTCCTCAGTGTGGTTTCACCCTTGGTATGTGTAAAAATCCCGGGCACCTCTATGATGGCTTTGAATATTTACTTTGTATCTTCAGTCACTTGTAAACACATAAACTTTTGTCACATTCAGAAATAATCCAGCACTTGAAATTCAGATGTAAGCAGAGGAACACATTCCAGAGCATGAGCTCTGATTAGATATTTACATAAATGAGTTATACTAAAAATGGTGAGACAAATGACAGTACTCATGCTTTGCAGAATAGCCATCTGGTTATAGGATATGCACAGGTTTGAGACCTTTTGCTTGAACCCACTTCTCCACAGAGTTCTCTAGTCATAAAGGCAAAAGTCATAGAGTGAAACAAGAAAAAGTAAGAAATGTAGGATTTAATTAAACCTGATAGGTGGATTTCACATTCAGTCAAGAATGCGAGACCATAATCAGGGAATCACAGAATCATAGAATGGTTTGGGTTGAAAGAGACCTTCAAGATCATCTAGTTCCAACCCTCCTGCTATAGGCAGGGTCACCTCCTTCTAGACCGGGTTGCTCAAATCCCCATCCAGACTGGCCTTGAATTCTTCTGGGGAGGGAGCATCCATAACCTCACTGGGTAACCTGTTCTAGTGTATCAACTCCTTAACAGTAAAGAACGTTTTGCCTAAATATACCCTCTTGCAGTTTAAAGCCATTTCCCCTAGTTCTTTTTCTCCATGCCCCTAGAAAATGTTCCACCCTAACTTTCCTGCAGGCCCTTTTCAGGTACTGGAAGGCTGCTATAAGGTCTCCTCTGAGCTTTCTCTTCTACAGGCTGAAGAGTCCCAGCTCACTTAGCCCTCATAGGGCTGATGCTCCAGTCCTCTGATCATCTTTGTCACTCTCTCCTGGATCTGCTTTGGTGTTCTTTTTGTGTTGGGGACACCAGAACTGTATGCAATACTCCATGTAGGGTCTCATGAGAGCAGAGTAGAGGGGGCAGAAGCATCTCCCTTGACCTGCTGGTCACACTTCTCTTGACTTAACCCGGGATATGGCTAGCTTTCTGGGCTGCAAGTGCACATTGCCTGCTCATGTTGAATCTTTCACCAGCTGACACCTCCAAATCCTTCTCCTCAGGACTGCTCTCAAGCCATTCTCCATTGAAACTGTATCTGTGCTTGGGACTGCAGGATCTTCCACTAGGTCTTGCTAAATCTTATGATGTTGGCATAAGCCCAACTAAGCCTGAATGACGTCTGAACAAAATATTCCAAAGTATTTCAGGTAGAATATAACTTAGTTCTGGGGCATAATAATTATTTGTATTTGCATGATAACATAATTATAATTTGTTTGTTTGTTTGTTGTTTGGCTGGTATTCTTCCAATATAAAATAAATAAAGATAATAAGCATCTTATATTCAAATTCCCACAGATTCAGGATTGGTAATGAACAGTGCTCTACTACCTCGGGTCCCATGTCCAAGCTATTAAACTATCATGAGGACTTTTCTTTGCAAATCATTCAGATTGTCACGCTCAGCTTCCATGAAATGAATTTTTATTTATTTTTTATTCATTTTTAGTGGACTTTTGTCTTTTGTTTATTCACAGACATAGAATACAAATTATATCTCTCTGGAGTTGCAATAGGAGTTTGCCTTCAATTTTCAAGAAGTTTCAAGTTGAGCAGTCACTGATCTAATAGCCATAGCTACAGTAATAACATTATTTCTGGTCTATTTCCTAATCCTAAAGATAAGCTATATCTTGTATTAGACCTGCTGAAACCAGCCTACAAAAGAGGGAGGTAGAATCTGATCTGTTGTTGTGTTTTTTTGGGGGGTTGTTTTTTGTTGTTGTTGTTGTTGTTTTTCTGTTTTTTTGTTTTTGTTTTTGTTTTTTAAATTAACTCTCATCTGCTCTATCTTCTGGATGAATCACACCAGACTAGTATCATGCCAGAAACCAGGCCAACAGTTCACTGACACTGGCAGTCCCTCCAAGTCTGTTCTCCTGCACCATATGATTTGATTTAATAATATAAATATAACCATTGAATTTCAGACATATGCTTTGTGCTGAAGAACAGAAAATCTGGATGACCCTTTGGAACTTTATTCTCAAGCTTTACTGTAGCCACAGTGTGAGTAAAACAAAAGGCATTCTTCCTTCTTCCCATTTGTGGAAAACACAGTCACTGTGACTGCCCCACAATTAAAATCTGTTAACCTCAGACATGAAAACAAAGGCATTTCACATTGTCACTACTACTGTTTTCCAAAGCTGCCATATTATTTTGCAGGTGCTACATCAATGTTCTATTTATATTCAATTTTTGGATATTTCTTCTTGTAACAAGTGCACTGTAGGAAGTAGACAAGCTCTAACTACTAAGAACCGCACAAGCAAGATTTTTGTCCAATTGCATCCAGCTCCAGCATCGATTTCAGCACCATCAAAGAACCATAATTATTAGCCCATGAGTAAACACTTAGAAGACCTTTGTGTATTTCACAGTATGATTTTCTAGATGCATAGAAACTGGAATCCCATTGAGGATACTGGGTTCTGTTTGTCTAAGAATAAGAAATAAATCAAGATATAAGAAAGGAATTTAATTATTATTACACTACAGAGCAAAGTTCAAATTTGATAAAGTAGGAAAAATTAAGGAAACCTGGGAAGAAAAAAAAAAAAAAAAAGGAAAAAAAGCATATCAAAATATCTTCAGTGAGCATGAGTTAAGTGGCTTGTGAATAAATTTACAATTATACCAAACATTTTTATTGAGGCATACATCATTATCCTCTGGTAAATTATTCAGTGATTCATAGTCTAAAGAAATTTGCGTAATTTATCACTTATTAAACAATTCTTGAACAGCATTATCTTGCTTTTATATTCTGTGGGAAGCCCTGTGTACAAGAAACAACCCTTTTGAGAACATGCAGGCAACTCATATCTCATTTTGTTAACAGAACTACAGTTCAGAGCAACAAACTCATTTGAGTCTTTGTGAGATCGCTTGAATCCTTGTGCCATTCATCCAAGTCATTAAAGTCATTTTCATGTGGCTTGGGAAGACAATGTGCGAAAATGCAGTAACTGGGAAAGAAAGAAAAACAGTTTTTAGCATAAACTGATCCACATTTCTTCATTACATTAGTTGCCACAGCATAACAGCGCACCAATATACTCCATATAAGCAGTAATATTTTATTTTATTTTTTACAAATGAATTTTAGGTATACACAGTGTTTTACCATTTAAATTCTGTATTTAATTATTGGATGGGCTGCTTCAAATTGCAGCGTTCCTTGAGAACTGCTGAAAGCATACTTATTTAATCAGCACGGTATCTCTAGAATATTCAGGGTATTTTTAAGTGCAAACATGAAATCCCTTCATACCAGAACAAATTTGAATTGTTACCTTTTGTATCTACAAAATCGGTGGCTTTGAGTGTTTTCTCAAAAAAATAACAAGATCTTGTTTCTGAAAAAATAAAAGAGTCTTCAGGTAAAGCATGTTAATTCAAGCAATATTCAGCACAAGGTCTGTATAACTTTTGGCACATAAATGAAGTAGCTAATTTAGGAAAAAAATGTCATGCACTCATTAAAATGAATGGAGAGAGATAGGAAATCAATGGAGAAATATAGGACATTGCAGAGGTCATTTAGAATTCAGGCATGTAGCATCAAACTCTTTCTGTAGAGTACAGAGGAAGCCTAAGCCTATGCTGAATATTTTCATATCTTACACTTTTCAGTCAGGTGTTTGAAAGATGTGGGCATATTTTATACTTAAATCAAAAGAAAAGCTCTAACAGACTTCAGCAAACAGCATTCAGCCTTAGGCCAAACTGTCTGTCTTGAACAGAACTAGATGTCAGTATTCACTTTCCTGTTATTTCAGAGAGATCTTATAGACCATTTTTAAGGAGACAGTGATGTAAAACTGTTAATAAGCAAGTTAAATGTTTAGTCACGTTTCTTATGTTTTTGTTCTACTCTCCATTATTCGGTGAGGTGAATGTGATCTGCAGGAGAAATCAGGTGCAACCTGTATCACAGACTTATAGAATATTTAAGGTTGGAAAAGACCTCTAAGATCATATAGTCCAATTCTCTAGCTTTCTCCAATATTGCCCTCTAAACCATGCCCATAGGTACTACATCTACCCTTTTCTTAAACATCTGCATGGGAGATGTCTCTATCAGTCACCTTTGTGGGCAGCCTGGGCATGCCTAACCACTCTTCCTGAGAAGAAATTTTTCCTAATATAAAATATGAATCTACCTGGTGCGACTTGAGGCCATTCCTTCTTCACTTGTGGTTGTTACCGGGGAGAAGAAGCCAATCCCAGCTCACCACGTTCTCCTTTCTGGTAGTTGTACAGAGTGATAAGGTCTCTCCTAAACCTCCTCCTCTCCAAACTAAACAATCCAAGTTCCCTTAACTGCTTCCCATTAAACTTGTGCTCCAGAACCTTCAGCAGCTTTATTTCCCTACTCTTGTTATGTTCCAGGACAGAGCCTTATCTGTCTTCCTGTTCATGACTTTTTGACATCTTGTGCTTTATTTTCATTGTTTAGAGCTGGCACTATTTGTTTTCAGTTTGCTGTACTGTGTCCCTGAAATAACAAAGTACTTGGAATTTCATATTCAGCCCCTTTTCATCAGCATATACATTTTCTGCTTTGGAAAAGGTTCATCCGTCTATACTTTTATCAGATCAATTAAATTAATGCAAATGTTAATAAAAGCAAATGTCAGGCCATGTTTGAAATTGAATAATAGTAATGCACAGCTATTTATTTGCTCAACAGTACATGTAACAGTAGGAATTATCTTACTCATCAGTAAGATTTTATTCACATTCTGTCATTTGAGATAATCAAGTGTGTATAGTATATATCTATTGTTAGCTAAATAAAAATAAATGCATAGATAAAGAATATAAATTAGAAGATGAACACATCTGCAGTTTCTTCTGGTCAGGAAATTCTCTGCCAAAATTATACTTATGGCTCTATGCTTATGAAGATAGTTTCTCAGCAACTTGATAAGTTTCTGTCATGTCTCACTTGTCTTGAGAATATCTGTGAGAATACAGAGAGAATATCAATACTATTTTCAAGTATGTGAAACTTGCTTTATCTGCCACTATCTACCTGATATAGGATATACACTATGAACTGCCTATATCCCCTCTGATTATGGCTCTATTTCTATATTAAACGTTACCTAAGAATACATCCTAACATTATATTGTTAAATGCATTTATTTTCTTTTAATATACTTCAGGAAGTTAAAATGGTTTATTCACTGGAAAACTAGAACTACTATAACAGTTTTGGTCAACAGCTCCATTGTTAGCCATGGTCAGGATCTATTCCCAATGGAAGCTGAGGAAGTCCAACAGCACAGATGTGGACTTTTGCATTCCAGCATCTCTCAGTGCCTAGAAATGTTCCCAAAGGTATTTACGTATCTTAGGCATAGCTTGTATGTCTCAGCTAGAGAAGCCAGCTTTGAAAAAGCATGATGTGTTTTCAGGCCAATTATTAACCTACAAGTGTTAAAAGCCAATCTAACATGAAAGCTATAAAGAGTAAGAGTTGTTTCAGGGCTAACCTCATCCATTTAACTTAAAAATCTGATTTTTGCTCCTGGGAATCCATCCGAGCTTATCTTTTTTATAAAACGAACAAAGAAACAGATTGTGTACTTCACCTCACAAAGGAGACATTTTGTATTTCCTGTGTAAACCACACAATTCTAGTAATGTCTGGTTTGCTCTGTTTCAATACCATGCCTAGTATGAAGGTCATAGCCATTACTTTTAAGAGGATAGGAGTAGAGAAGCACTGGAACAGGCTGACCAGTAATGAGTATATGTCCCCTCCCTAGAGACATTCAAGGTCAGGCTGAACCAGTGCTCTGAGCAACCTTATCTAGCTGCAGGTTCGTTGCAGGAGAGCTGGACTAGATGGCTTTTAAAGGTCCCTTCCAACTCAAATGATTCTATGATTCTATGACTCTGTTGGCTACAACACCTGACATTGGTACTATCACAACTATAGTTATACATGTTTGCATGCACACAGACAACAAACACATACACATCATTTTTAAAACAGTTCTTCTGTACTAGTAATAGCCCCAGATCAATAAGGCATTATGATGTTGTGTTTCCTGTAAGGAAATAAGACTACAAAGGTATCTTTATCCTTGTGTTAGTTCTACATAATAATGCATATAAACACAGAAATTGAAGAAACTTCCTTGTTTTATTACAGGCATCTGTTATTATCTGCTAAATCTACCTATAAAAGAATTGTTCATTCTCAGAAAGAGACGCTTCTGTTCAAAGTCCTTCTGCTCTGAATATGGAGATCTCCTTTGCCTGTTTTCACACCTGTACAGTGCTTTAGAGTTAGGACCACCAGCTAACACTTCAATCCTTTACAACCTGAAATTCCAGGGGACTTGACATAGTGAGATGTCAGTGGAAGGTAGTCACCCCCGTTCTCTAGTGACTACATGTAGACTCAGAAAGAAGTTTTCATTATTTCTTTTTCAAGCCCCACTGTTAGGAAGAAATTATGTATTTATCTTACTGACCTTCTCTTCCTCTTTTAATTCTTTTCTGTGTCTGTCTTCATGACATAGTGAAACCTGATGCTGCACACTGGGAGTAAGTTTGCAGACATTCCCACCCCTCTGAGTACCTCTTGCCAAGAGTTGTGCCCAGCAACGTCTCATGTGTCCTTCCTGTGTGCCAGAGCGAGCAGGGGGCACAAAAAGACCCAGAAGTCTCACAGAGATGAAATACTCACAGTACGTTTATATAGTAGGACTGGGAATACACAACTGTCCTGCACAAGCACAGGAAGGCCACTTCTTTACCACGACATCTTGGCTTTGTAGAGGTCATTTAGGGGAGAAGGGGAACATAATAAAATAAGTAGGAAATGTAAAGATTAGTTGCAAGTTTAAATCATGTGCTGTTTAGTACAGATAATTGTCTTTGTTCTTTGAAACAGAAATTGCACAGGGGCTTATTTGTTCACAGAATTTACATTGTCTCTTGAACTGCTCAGGTGTTAAGGATCCTAGTCTTAAAGTCTGGTTATCCTATCCCATGCAAATCAGTATAAAACTATTTGGCAGCTGCTTAGACTCATGCTATGGCAATAACAATAGTGCCCCTTTCCCGGTTTCCTCAGTGTTTTGCTCAGAAGACCCTTCACTTCCACCTGCACCACAGTGAGACTGACCAAGCAAGACCTCTTCCTTCCTTCCTTCCTTCCTTCCTTCCTTCCTTCCTTCCTTCCTTCCTTCCTTCCTTCCTTCCTTCCTTCCTTCCTTCCTTCCTTCCTTCCTTCCTTCCTTCCTTCCTTCCTTCCTTCCTTCCTTCCTTCCTTCCTTCCTTCCTTCCTTCCTTCCTTCCTTCCTTCCTTCCTTCCTTCCTTCCTTCCTTCCTTCCTTCCTTCCTTCCTTCCTTCCTTCCTTCCTTCCTTCCTTCCTTCCTTCCTTCCTTCCTTCCTTCCTTCCTTCCTTCCTTCCTTCCTTCCTTCCTTCCTTCCTTCCTTCCTTCCTTCCTTCCTTCCTTCCTTCCTTCCTTCCTTTTCTCCTCCATACTAGAAAATGGCACTTCCTTAGCGTAGAAATACATCATCTCCTTTTTGTAGGACTATTTATGAGAGTTTGTCTATAATATTACACTTTCTGAGATCAGACTGCTTATGAATTACACTGGAAAAATATACTTGGTATGGATAAAGGCAAAGAGCACTGACTACATAAACCTGTGCCAGCAACAGAATGATTTGGTCTTACTGAAGGAACTTCTGCCAGCCCAGTGTCAGCCAACTTCTCTCAGCCAGGTGTCAGCCCTGCTCTCACTCTTACTACTGAATCTGTGCCAGCAGAAGTCAATAGAAAGATGCCTTTTTGGAAACAAAACCAATTCTAGACTGACAGGAAGAGATATCAGTTATCTTCATGCCAGGAAGACTGCGTGGTTATTCTGAGCACAGCTGCACATAGATCACATCTACCCAAAGGACAAATCTCGGGCTATAGCAGGCTAGGAGTTGACCAAAAAGAGTTGTGAAGGAGTATGATCAGAAATTCATATTATGTGTGATAAAGTGGAGGGCAAATTCTTCCCTATCCTACACTTCTGTTTATCTGTACCTGTTCTTAGGCTGAAGCACACATTTGCATGCCTGACCTATCTCTGTACTGCTCATTAGCTCACAAGTGTTGTGCTGCTTTTCTGTCAAGAGTTTTGTTTGTGTGCTGATTGCCGTATGCAAAACAGAGAATACAGGTGGGCTTTCTCCTGACTTTGTTGTCATTATGGTAATCTTTAAGCACACACACAGAGACATGCACAAACAACATATAGGATACCTAACACTCTTGTCAGAAGGAAGCTGCATCTTTTGATGCTCTCTCTGAGAAAATATGTGTGTACAAAATTTAATATCACAGAATCATAGAATGGCTTAGGATGGAAAAGACCATAAAGATCATCAAGTTCTAACCCTCTGCCATGGGCAGGGTTGCCAACCACTAGATCTGGTGGCTCAGGATGTCATCCAACCTGGCCTAAATGCCTCCAGAGATGGGACATCTCTAATATACTAAATAACTTATCTGACTGTGAATTTAGTAATCTCTTCCACCTTTGACAAGTGAAAACAATCTTAAGGAATTGGTGATGGATGCAAACAGATAAGGCATGTGAAAATATTCACTTATGCATTATGACAGTGCAGAACTTTTCATAAGAAACCTCAGGGCACATGATGATATTTTTTCTGAGTTATGATCCAGATAATCTCACCATTTTATTTATTTATTTAGTTAGTTAGTTAGTTATCTAGTTATTTATTTTTCTTTTTTATGTTTCCTAAATATACTAGCCAAAGAAAAGTTTTATTTCCTCCTGAAAAAAAAGGATTTGGTCACTTTCCCAGCAAATAAGACAGGAAGCGATGGTAGATGAGAAGTACTGTTGATGTCCAGAAACACTTTACTGTGCAAGTGTCACAGATTGCTCAAAGAGTTTGTGTAGTCTACTCCCTGAAAATCCTCAGAATCTGCCTGGGCACTGCTGTAGGCATCCCTTGCAACCTCAACCATTGTGTGATTCTGTGATAAGAATTATCTTTATTTCTTCAGGTGCAAATTTCCTTCCAAACATAACTAGTAATAGAAGCTATATATTTTCATTCTCTACTGAATTAGCAAAGGGATCTAACAATATACAAATAAATCCACATGAGAGGGAGACATAATTTAATTAGATGGGACTAGATGAAAGCTAAAAGGTTTGTACTGGATATGATTGTAAGCATGAAGCTAATTTATCTGCTCTCTGCTCATGAGACATGTTTACGATTTAATCATTACGTAATCATTAGCATGGATAAGCATTGTTTTATTTGTATGAAGAATTTACCTTTTTTTTAATTTTAATTTTATTTTATTTTTTATTTTATTTTTTCCTTCCCCTCATTTGAATGTTTAAAATTCTACAGGAAAATATAGGGAAAATAATGTATTCTTATTATTGTATTATTATAATCTAGGATGGGTTTCCTTGAATTCTTCTGCTTAGTTGATGTGATTCAATGTAACTAAACTAATTCATTACATACATGGAGGCATCACTAAAGACTCCTACTAAACATAGTTCAACATCTTGACCTATTTCCAAAACTCTGTCCTTGACTTCCATTGCAGGAATAACTGTTGTTGATTATTCACAAGCATCTTACCTGCATTCATCCTGGTGAATTCTGCAGCAGAAACCTCCCAGCAGAGTCCCTGAGATAGCCAGGTTGCACACCCCGGATGTGAATCAGCACACTGTGCAGGTTAGTAGGTGGGGAATTTCCTCACCTCTCTGGTTATTAATGACTGAAGTGCATTAGTTTTTCACACAGGCACAGCTGTAGTGCACAGCTATGCTCAAGTTCTTATAGAAACATTAATTTGAGTCTTGTTTCAATTCTATAGCTTAAATAATGTAGTTCCGCCTCAACCTCAATGATACATTCAATGCTGAAAATATTATCTTTTGCCTCTGCCGTATTTTTACACATCTTCAGATTCAGCCTTATGAAGCAACCTCTGTTCCTTCCATTCATGTATTTGTTAATTATTTGATCCAGTTACACCAAAGAGCAGTCACTCAATTTGCATCTTAAAGGAAGAAGCTGTTGGTTCAATTTTCACCCTGTCAAGTGAGAGCTCGTAAAATGATTTTGAATTTGTCCATGCTTTGAAAATGTTGGCTGTTGTGGCTATGTTATTATATGTGATCTGTAAAGGCTTTGTTTTCTTGTTCTTTTTACTTTTTTTTTTTTTTTTTTTAGTTTTGCTTTTGAATTTTTTGGGGGGGTCGGGGCTAGGAGAGGAGATGAGGTACATGGAGAGACTGCTAATCTCTATCACAGGTCTCTTATTAAATCTAATGGAGTCATAAACATCCTTCCATTATTCATCTTCCTGTATTTATCTGACAGATCCTTTAAGAAGCATGTCTGCATGCTTTTTAGATTGGGAACCTTAGCATAAATTTAAAACTTTAGCATAAACTTTCAAAGACAAAAATAAACCCAACAAATGCAATGAAAATCTGTTTTGATACTATGAAAAAAATAAGCCTCTAAAGGATTTATTCAGCAAACCCTAGCAAACCACTTAATTCTTACCCACAGAGAAAAGTATGTGGCCAGCATTACTGCTTATGTGACTGTAAATTTTAAGGCTTAGAACAATAAACACCACAGAAAATAGAACATCCTGAAAACACTTTTCTATTGCAGATTATGCTTCTTCTTTTTTTCTTTTCTTTCTTTCTTTCTTTCTTTCTTTCTTTCTTTCTTTCTTTCTTTCTTTCTTTCTTTCTTTCTTTCTTTCTTTCTTTCTTTCTTTCTTTCTTTCTTTCTTTCTTTCTTTCTTTCTTTCTCTTTCTTTCTTTCTTTCTTTCTTTCTTTCTTTTTTCTTTCTTTTTTTTTTTTTTTTCTTTTTTCCTCCTCCAATTGAAGAGAAATGATATATTCAAAATCATCTATTCCTTCTATGTCACTGGTTGCAAATAATCTGACCCATTGCTTGGAAAATGTTAGCACAATAGAGCTACTGTTCTTACATGTCAGCATGAAATAACATAAGCTATTCTCTTTATTATCTGCTTTGCAAGATGTAGCAAAATGTTTGTAGTTTGAGCTCGGGATGGAAGACTGCATCATTTAAAGAACAGCAGCTGGCAATATTTATGCCTAGTAGAGAACAATGTGTTCTCTTCCCTGAAGTACCTCTAACTTTTATCTTGGCAGGAAGCCATGCCACATACAAAATATAATCAATGAGCTCACTCAATATTTATAATGTAATTCACAAGATGAATCTATTTGTGATTAATCTAAAATCTCTGAATGCAGCACTCAGAAAGAAAACGTCTCAGGACTATAGAAGTCTTAGTTTTACCACTTCAGGGATACATATGTAAGTGCATGAGATATAGACAGAGCAGTCAAAGTACTGAGTTGAAAGCATTAGCTTTACAATTTTAAAACTTAAGATAATTGAAGAACAATGAAAATAATACACTGTATGTTACATATACCAATTTTTCCCCCTCCTTCTGTGTGTATGTGTGTAACATGAGCTTTCTGTGTTGTCACGCAAAACATGTCCAAAATGAAGACTGGATTTCCTTTCAAGCCATCAGTGCTATCAGAAAAGCCTGAGAATTATTTCCAAACAAGAGAAAGTAAAACTGCTTGTCAAACTTTTCTACAACTTTATAAGTTACCTTGGGGGTCTGCTGTGGTCTAATCTTAAGGGTGGTTGCAGTGAATCACTCTAACATTCACCTTAGCCATTGAGGAGATAGAGCTGTCATTGTATGAATGAGAGCTCTGCACACTGGAATGGTTGGCGTTTATATTGACATGTGTGGAGAAAATTACATAAACTACATTTCTAGTTCCAAGGTATAGCCCTAAGAGTTTTGCTTTTGAAATATGAGCTTAAAAAGTTTGCCAGCCCTGTGATGTACTGCTAATAAGGGGGGAAGGCAATAAATTAAATGAACGACTAATATGCTGCCAGGAAACACTATTCACAGATGACTGATACAATTATTGCTAGGTAGTCTGGCACAGCTCCAAGATTCCTAACTTATATAGCGTAGGACAGTCAAACAGATGAGCAGCTCTGTGGCTATGTGCTGCTGTAAGCACTGGCAGCTCTGCACTTACTAGCCATATGGCATCATCCTCCATCAGGAAATATACCTTGCTTCTGATAGATACCTCCGCTGTGAGTGGTATGAAGAGCGGTAATCCATCATGGGAAAGCTGTCTCGATGATTTATTTCCAGGAAACAGTCTGGAATTGGTTTTAATACTGTGGGCAAGTTTAAATTTTTATTGTGATTATTTTTTTATTTTTTTTAATAAGGTAACTATTTTAGGAGTATTTTGGCTTCTTTGTGCCTTTAGCATTTGTGGTAGCAAGCAGAAGTAAGGACTGTACTCATTTAAACATGGGAAAAATCTCGTCACATCTTAGTTTCTTATCAAAGCAGAAGGAAGTTTTCACATTCAGTGCACCTTTATGTGAAAGAGGAAAAGGAGGAAAGAGATGGTGAATGGATTTATGATTTTCCAACACCACCTTTAAATAAGACAAAAGAGTCAGTTGGATAAGTGAAGGAGAATGTGCTCACACAGAACTTTTTTGCTCATTTATAAGTCACATTTTTCATAGTAAATTGCTTGTAAAGTAACTAATCTGCAATAATTGCCCTGATCTCAGACAGGCTGAAGTAGGCTGAGATTTAGGACTCTGACATGTTAACATCCATGACCAAGAACACCAGATGGCCCAAGATGAGGTGTGATAAGTCCACATCTTGACTCCAGCCCTAACTGCTTGTGACAAGTTCCAGTCATAACAAACTCACTGTATTTAAAGCAAAAATAACACATACACATAACTTACAGAAGACAATGATTAGAGGGCAAGGGACTGAAGTATATAGAAGATTATCTTGTCATATCTTGTCATATGACACTCTCTGTAGGTCCTGGTCTATCATTAGATTTTCTGGATAGTTGAGTAGCTGAAACTCAGTGGCTAGTGTGGATCAAGTTTGATGATAACTTGTATTTTCAAAGTCTTCACTTCCAGGTTTACTTGTTCCTAGGTCTACATTACATCCCTTCATGACATTAAACCTTTTTTGAAGCCAGAGATACAATGATTGTCTTGTTCATAAACAGGCGCAATATAATTCTGACAAAACTTAAAGTATACTGAACTGTTGTATCACTTGGACTACATCATTATGTCAGTAGTGAATGCTCTATAAATCTTACTCTCTGACTCATTTTACATTGTATGTTTACATGACCACATAAAATGCACTGTTATTTTAATGATGAACCTAAAATAACTGAAGGTGAATTACTTCAATAATATTTTGACTAAAAGAGTTACTGACAGCCCGAGGGATTATAGGTTAGAAATTTTATAAAGATCAGAAGGACTGAGGAATCTTCTTAATTATAAATAAACCATACATGTATTCTGAAATCAGAAACTTGGAGAGAATACAAGGAAATATCACTATTATTTATTTATTTCTCCCTATTAATGCTAACAAAAGCATTTAACATTCCACAGTATTGTTTAATTTCTGTAATGATCCTAGTAATATCATCAGAAGTTTAGTCCCCATGGCTTCTAACTGATTTGATTATGCCAGGCAGTGTTTTCAGAAGTTATGAACTTCAGTAATCAATGTGCTATGAGTAAGTGTAGAAAAAAAAAAAACCCACATATCAATGAATAGCTTTCTGGTAGTGAAAATGCTGTGGGGATTACCATAAAGCCTGAATGTTAGATAGTTTCAAGAAAAATCTGGTTTAAATCTATCTCCAATCAGCCCAAGTCCAAAGCACAAACTAAACTTGAACTGATTGCACGAGCAAAATCCTTTTTTGTTGAAACCTGTTTCTGCCATGCTGAAGATGGGAGAAACTGTCTGAGATTGTTTTATCCCATTATCCCATCGCTTACCATTTGGATCCACTTGTGTCTTCTGGCTGATGTAATTGATTTCAGGACACTATCTGAAATATAACCAAGATATCAACACGCTCCTCCTAAACACTCCTCGCAGGACTTTTGCTGAAGTCCATTCAATAAATACCTTTATAAAAGGGTAATGAAATACTGGTTGACTGCAACTTCTGAGGCAATTCCTTTTATTCCTTTTGATAAATCCTAGCTCCCTCAGCCGATCCTCGTAAGGCCTGTCTGGAGCACAGGCCTTACGAGGAGCGGCTGAGGGAGCTAGGATTGTTCAGCCTGGAGAAGAGGAGGCTCAGGGGAGACCTTACAGCTCTCTATAACTTCCTGAAGGGGGGTTGTAGTGAGCTGGGGGTTGCCCTCTTCTCTCGTGTAATCAGTGATAGAACTAGAGGGAATGGTTTTAAGCTGCGTCAGGGGAGATTCAGGCTGGACATTAGGAAGTATTACTTTTTGGAAAGAGTAGTCAGGCATTGGAATGCACTGCCCAGGGAGGTGGTGGTGGAGTCACTGACCATGGGAGTGTTCAAGAAACACTTGGATGTGGCACTGAGGAATATGATTTATCCAGGAAGTATTGGTAATGGTTGGACTAGATGATCTTCTAGGTCTTTTCCAACCTTGATAATTCTGTGATTCTGTGATAATAAATCAATTAATTAATTAATTAAAGATAAAGCAGAAACCTAAAAGATGCTATGATGCCCACGTGATGCAACATCTAATTTTTTTTTATTTTTTTTTATTTTTATTTTTTCTTTTCCCCCATTAATAAAATAGTCTTTTGATGGCTTTATGAGACACAGGACAACAGACAGCTGTGAGCTCCTGAGGCAATAAGAGAGTCAGGATGGATTTGCTGCTATATTCTAGCCATGTGTCAGATAAAAAACACAAAATGATAGAGAAGATAAAGAGAAGAATAACTCAAGTACAGCAGAGTTAGTGGAGACCAGACTGTTATTGATGGAAGGGAGAAATTTTATTGTGAAGAAGGCACTATGACAATGAAGGAATTATATTCTTTCAGTAATGCCTGCTAGATCTCTCATCCTCTTTTGGCCTTAACATTCATGTTCACCTTAACATCTGACTTTGTATGTCTACACATACCCTTTTCATTCTGCCCTCAGACAGCTACAGGTAACCACAACCAGGTGAAGGGATATCATATCACATCACTGCTGGGACTTTGGTCTGTTGGCTTCATAGAATATGCTTTTATTACATAAATCATTAAGAATCATCTCTTCCTTCTTACTTCAGGGTATTTTTTTTTTTTATTAGATTGATATATCTGTCATATAAGTTTCATGTAGTTGCTTGTTTATCTTAAATCTTATTAAAAAAAGATTTAAACAAACTAGTTAATAGAATTTGATTAGTGATTCATTTGACATCTGCATTAGGGCAAGGTGAAATGCATCTTAAACTACATTAACTATGAAGATTATGTCTCCACAAGGAAGATGTTATTTGTTGGCATGTAGACACGTACATTTGTAGGTAAGCATGGACTCCATCCCACAGCAGGCTGGTAGCAGTGAGGAATCCATCAGTAGCACTACTTAGATTTCTGCCAGCTCTCTACATTTATTTGTTGTGACAGCCCCTCTTCTCTGGTTTACATTTAAATTCACCGTGTTATCGTGTTCTTCCCCATTGTTTTTGTTTGTTTGTTTGTTTGTTTGTTTTTCCAAAAAATAATACAAGCCTTTAGAAATCCTGTATTTTTCCTTTCAATAACAATAAAGTTATGGTTAAACAAGTATAAGTTGGATGCTACCTGATAACTGCTTTACTAACCCAAATTCATAAATCAGGACAGTTAGAGATGGAAAGGATATTAAGAGATTATCTATTTATGTCCAGTCCACTAATTCACAAATGTGTCTAAAATTCTGACAGGCATTTCCTCCTCTTTGTTCCTAAGAAAAAGAACAAAGATCGAGGTTTCACAGTAACTCCATGATGGTTGCTCACACTCTTCAGTATCTCTTGAGATCTCAAATTGTAACAGCTTTTGAAGAAAAAGTAAGAACAGACATGTAAATGAATCTTTCATCTTTTAAAACAAGAAAAAAAAGGGCACACAGACAGAATTATCACAGATGATGAGGCAAAATTCCTAAGTGACAAACTGGTAAGAAAACAGTACAGTAGAATAATACTTTAAGAAATAAAAAACCTGAGAACAGTCTGATTGATTTACTATCTTGAGTAGCTGAAATACGACAAAGGTAGATATGCAAGGAATCTTTGGTTCCATAGTTGGTAACACTGGTAAGAACAGCAATATTTGTGATATGCACTTGAGAAACAAATAAACTATTAAACAACCATCATTTTATTTTATTTCACTTTATTATATTTATTTCTTTTGTATCTTATATATTGTTTTGGTATTTGCCATTTGTAAAACCCTGAAAGCTTATGTAGGATGATATTCTTACTCTTCATGACCAATAGATCCTGTGTGATGTACTGTTATCTAGGGGACAAGAGGGACAATGAACTCTTGTCTTCTATATTATATTGTTGGACTCTGCACCTGACAATGAGATTGCTTTCCTAATTTGCTATGCATCTGTAATCTTAAGTGATTTATCATTGACCTGATATGTTTTCTTCAATAAATCTGCCTTATGAACTCTAATCCACAAAGTCTTATTTGTTCTTAAGTATATAAGCCCTTTCTTTAGTGGCTACAGAACATAATCAATCACCACCCTTCCTCTACCCCTGTTTTACAAATGGGAGGGTTGATCGATCTGAAGACTTTGCAGTAGAATCTAGGTTTTCTCATCACCAAATCTTTATTCTCATCTCATTCATTCTGCCTTTAGCCTTAACAGATTCCTGTCTGAGCCCAGGCTGCCTCTGTTCTGCACACATATGTGGGAAGCATTGTCTGTAGGTTAGTAGATTACTAGGTTTAGTTTCAGGAAAAACCTTATCTGAAGTCAAAAAACAAAATATTTTTCAATACATTACTCAAGACATCAGCCTGCATATTTTTAAGGAAGACCATGTTAGTCATCTAAGATAATAATATCAAATATATTTCTCGCATTCAGTATTAAGATAGATATCATACATTTGTAAAATACAGGTGTTAGGAGGGCCAGCCAGATTCCATTATTCACTTTAAGCCATGCTGATTTTATACCTACAACCTATATAAAAGCCTTACAGACCTTTGTTCCTTTCCTTTAAAAGCTTGTTGTTCTTTTAAGTCACACTCCTGTAAGCTTCAAGAGCTCCCATGGAGCCAACAGATATGCACAGCAAGTCTAATGTTTGCTCCATTTCAATCAAAAATCACACACAGATGTGCCCTTTTGTTTCCTTTGTGAGGTTAAGATAGCTAATCACACCCAGGCCTCTTTGTAAAGCTGTTTTGCTGTCCTCACAGCCATCCATTAAGAGAGTTAGAGCTTTGAATACTGGAACATATTTACAGATGCAGTTTCTCCAAAGCTGCCTAGATAAAAAGGGTTATTATGTGTACAAATGATATCTTCTGAAGGTGTCACTTCTACAGACAGAAAACTATGGTGTAGCTGGACATTGATTTTCTATCCAGTATTTCTGACCTTACTGTTAACCCCTAGTAAATAGCAACATACACTGTGGAAGCCAAAGAAAAAGTTCTGGAAAGAAGCAGGCTTGTTTTATGTGGAGTCAAGTAAGAAATACTGTTCACAAAGTTAATGCATACAAGAATCATGAACACACTGAATGCTCATGCTAGGATGCAGGAAGGGATGAGGACACAATAGTTAATGAAAGTGTATGGGAACAGAGAAAGAGGCCAAGTGAGACACAGTGAGTGGAGGATGGAAGCAATTGCTTCACTACTAGCAATACAGTAGTGTGAAGAAGTCCCTCACTAGTTGGAAGCTTCTTTAACAGTTGCATGCCTGTGCTCCTTGGTTTTAAACCTCTTCCAAGCACTGAAACTCCATTGTATGTAAAGTTCCATTGAAAGAGTGCAATACTTAATGCTAAACACATACACACACAAAAGTACAGAGTTCAGGAGTTAACACAGGCCTTCTATAAGACAGTTTGCATACCATCCTGTTTCAGCTGCTAAGTAAAATTCGTAACATCCTAGAATCAAAGAATCACAAGGTTGGAAAGGATCTACAAGGTCATCTAGTCCAACTGTCCTCTCATTACTGTAGCTATGACAAAGCACTAAACCATCTCTGGTAGCTCCTCATCCAGACGCCTCTTGAACACTGCCAGGGATGGCAACTCCACCACCTCCCTGGGCAGCCATTCCAGTGCCTGACAACTCTCTGAGAAAGTTCTTTCTTATGTCTAGTACAACTTGTGTCCATTTTGTCAGGTCCTGTTTATTACCTGGGAGAAGAGGCCAAGACCCTCCTCATCACAACCTCCCTTCAGGAAGTTGTAGAGTGTAATGAGGTCTCCCCCGAGTCTCCCCTTCTTCAGACTAAACAATGCCAGCTCCCTCAGCCACTCATCGTAAGACTTGTGCTCCAGACCCCTCACTAGTTTCAGTGCCCTCCTCTGGACACATTCTAGGGCCTCAGTGTCTTTCTTGTAGTGAGGAGCCCAAAACTGAACATAATACTCAAGATGCAGCCTCACCAGTGCTGAGCACAGGGGGGTGATTATCTCTCTGCTCCTACTGCTCACACTATTTCTAATACAGACCAGGATGCCATTGACCCTCTTGGTCACCTGGGCATGCTGTTGGCTCATGTTCAGCCGAGCACTGACCAACACCCCCAGGTCCCTTTCCTTTTCACAGTCATCCAGCCACTCAGCCCCAAGCCTATAGCGCTGCATGGGGTTATTGCTGCCAAAGTGCAGGACCCAGCACTTGGCCTTGTTGAACCTCATCCCATTGGCTTCAGCCCAGCTATCCAGCCTGTTCAGATCCTTCTGCAGGGCCTTGCTACCCCCAGGCTGACCGACACTTCTAGTCAACTTGGTATCATCTGCAAACTTACTGAGGGTACACTCAGTTCCCTCATCTAGGTCATCAATGTAGATAGTAAACAAGATGGACCCTAGTACTGACCCCTGGGGGGCACCACTTGTAACATGTTGCCAGCTGGACTTAAATCCCTTAACCACTACCCGCTGGGCTCAGCCCTCTAGCCAGTTCCTTATCCAAAGGAGGGTATATCTGTCCAGGCCATGGGCAGCCAGTTTCCCCAGGAGAATACAATGACAGACCGTGTCAAAGGCTTTGCTGAAGTCTAGTTACTACATCAACAGCCTTTTCCTCATCTACCAGTCTGGTAACCCAAGAAGGAAATGAGGTTGGTCAAGCATGACCTGCCTTCATACTGGCTGGGCCTAATCCCCTGGATACCACACACATGCCATATGATCTCATCCAGGATGATTTGTTCCATAACTTTCCCTAGTACCGAGGTCAGGCTGACAGGCCTGTAGTTTCCTGTATCCTCCTTACGGCCCTTCTTGTGCATGGAAGTCACATCAGCAAGCCTCCAATCCTCTGGGACCTCTCCAGTTAACCAGGAGCACTGGAAGATGGCATAGAGCAGCTCGGCAATCACCCCCACCAGCTCCCTCAGCACCTGAGGGTGGAGCCCATCTGGTCCCATGGACTTGCGGCAGTCCAGGTGAAGGAAGAGCTCTTTAACTGTCTCCACATGAATCACTAGGGGTGTATTTTGCATTCCATCCCAGACTTTCAGATCAGGGTGTAAAGTCCTCTGAATTAAAAAAATTATTAGTACATGCGTGGGCAGATCTGTAGCAGCTGGCATCAGTACTAGAAGATGATCTCAATTGCATATAGTATATGAGCTATGTTTTTGTTGTTTTTTTTTAACTCCTAGCTCTCCATAGCTTCAGTGGGTTTACAAATTGAATATATTTCCTTTCCAGAAATCTTCTTTTAATTGAAAAATGTTAGTTTTACTATATACATTATTTACATTCACATTTTAGCTTGCATCTGCAATACCTGTTCCACGGGAAAAAAAGTATTACTGTATGTTCCTCATCCATTGATTTTACTAATGAGATCACTGCTACAGCCACAGATTTAGAACAACAACAAATGACTGTAAAATGCTACCACTGACTGCAGCAGATGCATGGAATGACCTTTTGAAGATTGCTTGAGGAAACATTGTAAAATCTCTTTGTTGACTAACCCCATGTTTGCTGCATAGCTAATGTTTTCTCCTCTGCCTTATTTGCAGTTAAAGAAAGTAATTTGTACTGACACCAGTCATAACTTTTCATGCTTCATGGCAGCCCCCACCTAAGCTATTAATTTACCACCTGCTTCAGCTCCTGAAGAAATGAGCCGCCAAATTTTTTCTTAAGCTACAAACAACTACTCTCTAACAAAAAGAAGGCCTTGGGGGAAAGAAATACAGCAGTACCTAAGAAAAATTAAAAGAATCAAAAATTGCAGAATTATAGCAAAGTTTGGGTTGGAAGGGACCCAAAGTTCATCCATTTCCATCTTCCTGCCATGGACAGCACTGCCACCCACTAGATCAGGCTTCCCAGGGACAATCCAGCTTGGTTTAGAATGTCTGTGGGGATGAAGCATCCAAAGCTTCTCTGGGCAGCCTGTTCTAGCACCTCCCCCCACTTGGAGCAAAGAATTTAATTCCAATATATAGGTTTCTTCTTAAGAGCAGTGCTTCAGCCCCTGATCATATTTGTGGCCTTTGTCTGGACTGGCTTAGCAGGTCCACATCCTTCTCATGCAGGAGGCACCAGAACTGAGTAAATGTCCATAGTTTTACTAAGATTGGGTTTATTTTCTTCTTGGTAGCTAGGATGATGCTGATTTGGGATAAAAATAATGTTTCTAACTCACCAATATGCATTGTACGAATGCCTAAATCCGTATGACACAAATCTCTTTCAGACTCCTTCAAGTCATCAAGCTGTTGAGAGTGGACAAGTCTAACATTTAAATCTGGTTTTATATACTGTAATTCAAATATCCATTTAAAGTGAAGTAAAAATAGCATAAAATGCTTTGAAGAATTGGAACCTTACTCTGACTGATTTGTCCTAGGTTATAGCATTTGTAACAAAAGATCTTCACTGCCATTTGGAACAGATAAGGAGACAAGAGCAATCAATTGCTTTTATGGGAGTTTATGGATGCTTTTCTCAGACTTAGGGTATGTCCTCTGTTGTGTAGTAAAACAGGAGTATAGAGAAAAATATTGTTTTGCTGGTTAATTCAGTGTCCCATGGCTCCAGTATCTCTTAGCATCTCTGTACACGTGATTTTCATCTAATTTCATAGGTAGGCTTTCCTCAGTAATTACATTCTGTATTGCCCAAGAGAAAAGATGTGTTTTTTTTTTATTATAACTCAATCTGTCCCATAATTACATTAAACACTACTACATTATTTGCAAATCAGTAATTTCTAGAACTTCAAATTAGATTTGGGCCAATTAATAGCCTGATACATAAGGAGGTACATGTTCTTGACCTACTGTGTTTTTTGGTTTTTGGAGGCTTTTTTCTGTTGAAATACAGGGAGGTAAAGAGGTGAGAAGAACACATCGGTCACATTTTGTACCACCTTGTTTTCTGGGCATGTGGAAACAAAGCTTTCAATGTTCCACTTGTGGAATGCAGGTCAAGAATGATAAATGGAAGTTAGTGTCTCTGAAAAAATGAACAAACACCACAGCACATACAAGCAGTGAAGATAAATCAGAGAAGTTTAACGCCTTCTTAAGTTCTGTCTACATAGAATCATAGAAATGTAGAATCATCAATGCTGGAAAAGACCTCCAAGGTCATCCAGTCCAACTGCCCACCTATTGGCAATACTCCCCTCTAAGGCATGTCTGTCAGTACAACAGCTTGAACACCTCCAGGGACATTGACTCCATCACCCCCCTGAGCAGCCCGTTCCAGTGCTTGACTACACTTTAACACTGATGATGAGCCCTCATACCCCTGGAGCCCCAAGGTAGATGACTGTAATGAGAGGAAAGATAAATTCCCTTGAACTTATACAGGTTTTGCTGTTATAACTCGATGCATATAAATCTAAGGGACTTGATGGGTTTGATCCTCATATACTGAAAGAGCAGGCTGATATCATCACAAGATCTCTCTCAATTGCTTTTAAATGGTCTTGGGACCTGCAGAGGTCCCCGTTGACTGGAAACTGGTTGTCCCAATTATCAAGAAGGGTAAGAAAAAAGACCTTAGCAATTATAAGCCTGTCAATCTCACTTTGGTGCCTAGCAAAATTATGGAGATCATTTTGGGAGTTTCTGAAAACCACTTTGAAGACAATGAAGTAAATGCTTAAAGCCAACAAAGGTTCACAAGGGACAAGTCCTGTTTAACAAACCTAATTTCCCTTTCTAAGAAGGTTACCCACCTACTTAGAAGAGGGAAGCCAGTTGATGTAATCTTTTTGGATTTTAGTGAATTTTTCAATACTGTTTCTCACAGTATCCTTCTGGACAAAATGTCCAATATACAGCTAGACAAGTACACAATAAGATGGGAGATGGTTGATTTTCAGGCTCAAAGTGGGCCAGTCACTAGTGAGTGCAGGTCCTCAGGGCTGCATTTTAGGATCCTGTTTTTATAAATGACCCAGACATAGAATTGTAGAATCACAGAATGGTTTGTGTGGAAAGGGACCTTTAAGATCATCTGGTTCCAACCCTCTTGCTATAATGCAGGGACACATGCCACTAGACCAGGTTGCTCAAAGCCCCACCCAGCTTGGCCTCAAATGTGTGGAGGGAGAGAGCAACCTGTTCCAGTGTCTCATCGCCCTCACAGTAAATAATTTCTTCCTAAAATCTAGTCTCAGAATATTCTGTTATTCTGTGGTTCTATGAACTCTCCTTTACTGCTGAAATGTAATCATGGCTTCAGAGACCTCATTAAGGAATAGAGCAC
Source organism: Coturnix japonica (assembly GCF_054131305.1). Taxonomy (NCBI): domain Eukaryota; kingdom Metazoa; phylum Chordata; class Aves; order Galliformes; family Phasianidae; genus Coturnix; species Coturnix japonica. Next base: position 5,309,770 of record NC_140664.1, read on the forward strand.
ATGATCAAATTCCTTAACAGAATGTGGCTAAGTTTAAAGAAAGTATGTAATAGTTGCTTTAAATATTATAATAATAATTCTCTTAAAACTGGAGAAGGTGAGAAAAATATTTTGGCAGTGGGAGAATATGTGGTAAAAGAAAAAAGGAGATTTCATGCAATTTATCAAATGGATCAGTGAAAGATGATTTGGACAGCATTTCAAGTAATTTCAATTAATTCAGAATTTAACTGTTTTTATTATTATTATTATTTTATTTTAAAGAACCAGAAAGCTCTAATGAGAATTAATCTCTGGACACATAAGCTAAACAAACTCAAACTAGGAGGTGTTTTCTACAGTGCTAATGGAATAAACGTTTTCTCTATTTCCTAATATTTTTAGACCACGTGATTTTATGCATTTCTGGAATTCTTTGCTAACCTACTAAAATCAGTGCTAGAGGTTGTATTGACAAGTGGCTGAGATGGAGTTACACACTATATATACAAATCATTAATCAGAGCCCATTTCAAAGAACATTTTTCATTTTGTTACCCCCAAACATAGGTTCACTCCTTTCCATCTTGTTGGCCTTTTCTCTTTTTATTACATCAGCACCAGACTTTCTGTTACTTGGAGCAGACAGATTCTGCTTTCTAACATCAGAGATATTCACTTCTGCTCAAATGTACGCAGGATTAGTAAATCAGTAAGGTTTACTGTCAGTCAGTGGTCAGAGGTTGTTTGAAGAAGGTGGCTGAAAAGTGGGATCAGGAAATTATTCTTCTGTAAATGGGAGAAAACCATTAGAGAAGATACGCCCTTATTCCGTTAATTAACGAGTCTCAATTCTATTGAATTTTTACAGGACTGAACACTTCTGTTTCCTGTATTTTTAGAAGCATTTTGTTCAAGTCTCATAGGTGAGAAGCAGTCCCATGTTGTTAATAATATAAAGTGTGAATTAGTTTATGAAACAGAATGTATGATGTCTAGAAGATTTAAGTGTAGAATCATTAACTTGATTATAGCATTGTTCTTCAGTGATTATTATTGGAATCTTATGATTTCTTTTCACAAGTAAAAAGAATAACCATAATTGTTTGATTACTGAAAAAAGAGTATTTTAATGAGTTATCATTTGGTAAGGCACATACAGATTTTTCTTTATTCATTACTTACTCTTTATTTATCTTTACTCTTTGGAACTCTGAAAAAGATCTAGTAAAAAGACAATATAATAGAAAAGAAAATGTGATAAGTTGTAGAAAGTGAAATGTATCACTGAAGATAAATGCTTTGTGAGCATTCTTTAGGCTGATATCCCTTCATATGAAGTATTCTGCAATTACATATATAGATGTCAATATTGTCTGTTGAATAGTTAATTGGAAAGATTAAAAGTCTACACTGTTGTGTCTAATAATAGCATGTATTTGTAGTTGATTTGAGAAAATGAAAATTCAATTTGCTCTTAAACAATACAGAGAGTATGAAATTACAATATTATAAAAAAGCATTTACAAGGTTTGAAATTTGTCTTTTTTTTTTTTTTTTTTTAATTGAAATTGAATTTTTTGAAAATAGAGTCATAGAATCATGGAATCACCAAAGTTGGAAAAGACCTACAAGTCCAACCATCCACCCATCACCAACAGTTCTCACTAAACCACGTTCCTCAACAAAGCATCCAAATATTCCTTGAACACCTCCAGGGTTGGTGACTCCACCACCTCCCTGGGCAGCCCATTGCACTGCCTGACCACTCTTTCAGAAAAGTAGCGTTTCCTAATGTACAGCCTGAACCTCCTCTGGTGCAGCTTGAGGCCATTCCCTCTAGTCCTGTCACAAGAGGAAAGGCCAACTCCCAGCTCACTACAACCTGCCTTCAGGTAGTTACAGGGAGTCACATGGTCTCCTAAGCCTCCTCTTCTCTATACTTAATAATCCCTGCTCCCACTGTCTCTCCTCATAAGGCCTGTGCTCCAGACCTGTGTAAGAACCAGCTTCATTGCTCTTCTCTGGACACACTCCAGGGTCTCAGTGACTTTCTTGCAGTGTGGATCCCAAAACTGAAAACAGTACTTGAGGTGCAACTTCAAATATATTCTTTCTCCTTATTTTTTCAGTAGGAAAATCACTCAGGAGCTAGTTTGTAAAGAGTTGCATTAAATTATCAATGAGTTAGGTCAGGCAAATAATCTTTTGGTCTTTTATTGCATATATCACTAATCCTGTATTTACACTCTTTTAATGATTCATACAGGTTCTATGATTCATTGATTCATTCTGATTTTCCTAGTAAACAGATTAATTCTTTCAAAAATTAATGTCTTGGTCTTGCTCCTATTCCTATTCTATTGGACTCTTGTTCTTTCACTGGTATAACACATTAATATCAACCTCAAGAATTTGTAGTATTTGATAGAACCAACTTGTTCATGCTATTTAAAATCAACACCTTTGTGTAATCTAAACAAAGGCTGAGGTTTACAGAGTCACAAACAAATGAACAATAATATTGTGCATTAATTTTCTCATTATTTAAGTTAAATTTTATCTTTTCCTGTAGAGCTGAGGAAATTTTAATTCATTTATAAACTTATGTGCTATTATAAACTGCTATGGTATCATAAATACTCCTGCAGCTAAAAACAATTAGAAATATTTTAAAATAAATGCTAAAGTTAACCTTTCAATTGGGATTTCAAGAAAATAATTGTTCTTCCATTCACTACAGCAGAATGTTAATGTAACTGACAAGAAGGGCTAAAAGAAAAATGTTCGTAGCACACAGAAGAGAATAAATAAATAAATGCAGCAAATTCAGAGTAAATGAAAACATATTGACCTAATTTTCTAGAGACAGAAAGAGTTGCATGAAGAAGACCTGCTTGTATAAATTATGTATTTCCTCTGTCTACAGAGGGGACAGAAATGAGTGGCTGCTGACCAAATTTCCCTTGATGATGATCTTTTTATATTCTTCCAGCCCTTCAATGAACTGGAAAAAGTTAACAATACTGCATTATCAGCATCAGATTTAGTGTGCTAGATTTCTAATGAGATGGATATCTCCAGTAGAGAAAATTGGTCATACATTAAAAACAATGGGAAAAACAAACAAACAAACAAACAAACAAACAAAAAAAACCACAACAGTGAAGGACTAGAAGAGAAAGGAAGTCTTGGTTAAGCCTTCACGGTAAAGCCTTCACCCTTCAGGCATTGGCAACATGATTATAAATTAAATATTTTAAAAAAAAAGTCTAATCCTGATAAGAGATGTGTCTTTAATATCAACTGTGAAATACAGTCGGTCCATTCTTCCTAAAACACAATCTAACACGTGAAAAATATACTGGAAGCAAGAGCAACATCTGTGACTTCCATGACGCCATTCAGAAGATTCAAGAGAGCTTGTTGATGTTTTTGAAAATCAAGTGTCGGAACAAAATTCTGAGGCCAGTCTCAATGTCAGGAGTCTTTGGTTGTTTTTCTAGCGATGCCCTTTGGGTTCCTTTGTTTGTTTATCAGGTTTGAAATTGTGCTGACTTCTCATTTGTGCTTCCTTTCTCTATGATCTCAACATCTGGAAATGCTTAAAACACATGAATAGCTGATGCCTAGAAAAAACTGAAAGAAAATGACAAACATCTATTATGGAATTTGGGGAGGATTATCAGTATTGTTACATACCTAACAACTTTGTAAGAGCTGCAGCAGCTCTAAGCCAGCTCCCTTTGAGCAGGAGCAGCTCAGTTGTTCTCTAGTGCTCTGCTGCTCTCAGGATAGGTATTCTCCCAAACCTTCAAGCTGGATTTGTTGCTGCTGACATTTCTTTTACTACACTTTTTAATTTTACACGAGAGATCACTGATCTGAAAGAGCTTAGGAGAAGTGCTGTGTTGTGACAGTTTGCCATGTTAGAGGATGCTCATTCTGGCTTTCTGGCTAACTAATTACATATATATATGAGCATATATATAATTATATATATACATATATACATATATATGTGTGTGTGTGTGTACATATATATATAATCATAGAATCATAGAATCACCAAGGTTGGAAAAGACCTAAAAGATCATCAGTCCAACTGTTCACCTATTACCAATAGCTCCCACTAAACCATGTCCCTCAACACAACATGCAGTCTTTCCTGGATCTGGAGTACTGTGTCCAGGTATGGAGCCCTCAGTACAAGAAAGACGTGGAGCTGTTGGAAAGGGTCCAGAGGAGAGCAACGAAGATGATCAGGGGACTGGAGCACCTCCCCTATGAGGACAGACTGAGGGAGCTGGGCTTGTTCAGCCTGAAGAAAAGAAGGCTGTGGGGTGACCTCATCGCAGCCTTTCAGTACCTGAAGGGAACCTATATCCAGGAGGGGAGTAAACTCTTCAAAAGGGCTGATAATACCAGGACAAGGGGAAATGGATTTAAGTTGAAAGAGGGTAGATTTAGGTTGGATGTTAGGGGGAAGTTCTTTACTAGGAGAGTGGTGAGGTCCCGGAAAAGGCTGCCGAGGGAGGTTGTGGATGCCCCATCCTTGGAGGTGTTCAAGACCAGATTGGATGGGGCTCTTGGCAACCTGATCTAGTAATTGTGGAAGCTTGGTGGCTGTGCCAGGCAGGAGGGTTGGAACTTCATGATCCTTGAGGTCCCTTCCAACCCAAGTCATTCTGTGATTCTGTGATTCCTTGAATACCCCCAGGCTATGTGATTCCACCACCACCCTGGGCAGTCCATTCCAGTGCATGACTACCCCTTCTGAGAAGTAATGCTTCCTACTGTCCAGCTTGAATCTCCCCTGCCATAAAAAGAACTCTCCAGAGAATAATTGCCACACTTAAACCACTTGAACCAGCTCTGGATCTCCTCTGGGTTGTACGCAGTGTCACAGAAATTCTAACACATACTTAAGCTGCTGAAGTGTTTGTGTAATTTTGCATTGCTCTGTTTAAAAGATAATGGGAGGGCTGTTTTGCAGCCCTGAGAGTCAATGTTCTTTCATACAGCAAACCTGACAATGCAAGTTGTGTGTTAGGAGTATAGGAAGAAAGTATGAGAAAGTGATTGCAGATATAAAAGCTGCTGCAATGAAGGGAAGGCTGCTGAGGACAAGGGGAAACAAAACCGCATTTCATCCAATGTCAGTTGGGAGAGGATCCCAAAGCAAGCTATTTGCAGGAGCAAAGGTTTATTTTAGACAGAACTGAATGATTCACTTCAAAGTATAGTTTGAGAACACAATCAGAACTTGCAGGATTGAAGGATGAGAACTGAGAACCAAATTGTCTGGAACATTAAGCATATTTTTCAGGTCTGGAGCACCAATACAGTCATTCTTGCAGTTGGATTTATTTAAAGGTTAGCTGATTTTTACTTCACTTATGCAGAATGAAAATAACAGGGAAAAAGTAGGGAAAGATTGTCCTTTGTTATGCCTTCTACAAAGCAATTTCTGACAGATCCTTAACTGCAGTAAACTGCCCATTTATCTGGCTTAGCTCATGATCTGCTGTTCAGTACCCTAGAGCTAAATCTAATATTCTTAACACTAAATTAACTTAGAATGTGAAATTAAAAGAGGAGGAAATTATGCACTTACAGTGACAGAAAACAGATCTTGATGATTTCATACTGCCAGCCTGAATGTAGTCAGTGTAAGCCTTAGAAGAAAGTTCAAATTTTGCTTATATTAGTTAATATTTTAAAGGAAATATCAGTAATATTGAATGGTTATTTAATTTTTATTCTTATTTTCCTGCAAATATCTGTCTTTCTGGACAAAGAAGTGTAAAAGACACATATTTTGCTGAGCATGCCTACTTTGTGTTGATCTTAGAAAATATGTGAGATTAGGAATATGTCATAATTATAGAACCAGTTCATCAGAATCAGTTGTTCAATTGTAATCAGCCCTTCAGATTTATGTCACAGTATTTTTAAAAATAATGGACCAATCCAATGTGGATGAATGTAAAAGAAACAGTTCCGATTTCTGTCATATTTCTATGTGATAAATACAAATGAAACATTAAACCATATCATGGTTATTGGGAATCACTACAGAGTTCCTAGAGGAGCAATAATTCAGGAGATTATGTAATCTTTGGTTTACACATTTCCTCATGTCATGCAAAGTTGTTGCAGCTGTTTCTTCTTTTTTTCATTCAGATTTTGGCTGCCTTATGAATTCACTGATGTAGACCCTTGCAGGAAAACAAGAAAACAAGATTCAACACACAAAGCGAATACAAATGCTCCAAAGTAAATCTCTAATGATAAAATGTAAACCACTTCACTAAGTTCAACTGAGTTCAGATTTTATTACTGTTTCTGAAGTACTTACAATAAACACCTTTATTAACAAGCTGCTTAAAACTACACCGTGGCAATTACAAAGCTACTTAATGCAGATCAGCTTATGTCTCTTAAATATTTCATAGCAGAGTAGTCTCAGAAAATGAAAATGAAATACTTTTGTGTTTGTTAACTGCCTACAATACTTCTCTCATCTTCTGAAACCAAATGCAGTCCACTTTAAAGATCACTTTAAATAAAACATTTGTGAGCCATCTTAAATATGATTAGAGGCACTTTTATTTCCCTAGAATAAAGATAACAAAAAGTACATATTCACTTGCCAAGATTTCTTGCTAAAATCCTGTGTTTGCAGCTGGCAAACATTTGTTCTTTATACCAACTGGCGGTGACTACAGTTGTAGGGCCCATTTGGCTTGTAAATAACTTGATCACTTAGAGCTATGATAGCTTTGCACCTGTATCTTTTCTGTTAATGAAGAAGTTAAAAGTCACTATTTTAAACCCAATGATCAATCTTATGTTAGGAAAATAAATAATCCTCTCTGATTTCTTCATGTTTTTCACAAACTTTTAAGTGATCCAAACATGATTGCAAGATGTTTCTTTTACACCAAATGCTCATTTTGTAAGAAAGCATTTAATCCAATAATAATAATAATAATAATAATAATAATAATAATAATAATAATAATAATAATAGTAATAATAATAATAATAATAATAATAATAATAATTTTATCTCTAGTTAGAACTGATGACAAAAATATAATTTGCATTCTCAAATTTAAGAACCTAAATTTGAGTTTTTCCTTATGTTAGTTGACAGTGTATAAGAAGAAAACCACTGAACATTCAAACAAATATTACAAAGGAATGCCACTGATGCAAGGAAGAAACCCCTCTATGTTGCATATTCACAAAATATAATATTGGCTATTTAAAGAATTTTTTTGAAGAAGGAGAGTAATCAAAGAACTTGCAATGAAGGACGTAATGCTGTATTTTGAAATGAATTTCTTTAATAATCAGGTCATTACTGGAATGAATTGAATTATCCAATTAAGATACAGTCAGTACGAATGTTTGAAATATTCAATCTGAAAAAAAGAAAAAGGAGAAAAAGAGCGGAATATCTCAATCTCTTCACTCTGTCCTTATGAAGATCGAATTGTAGATTCCTAAAATCTGACCAAACACAAATAGGTGGAAGTAAAAAAAGGGGGTCAGAAGCGTTTCCATTCTAAATCTAGAAGAAATCAATACAAAACCATTTGCTTAAATAAACTCCTAATAGGAAGTGTTTCTCTGTGTGTGTACAATGCAAGTGCAATGCCTTAAAAGAAAAGCAATCAGAAAACAAGGCTTACCATTCTGTCTTTTTTTGGGTAGTTAACCCAAAAAAGAAAACCCAACCAA